>NC_141159.1:100196471-100796471 GCF_053477565.2 Lygodium microphyllum
TTATGTGGAACATTTAAAAAGAGCTTCCTTAATTGATCTTTTTAAGAAACAGGGTTTGTTTGCGTAACTTATGGCACTGATACAAAATCAATTCTGACAAGTTCTTTGGAAGTAAACTTTATATTAACATCTTGACTGAAATACATTTTTCATCCAAAAAGGACAGATTCCGCAATCTGTGGGGATGCGTCTTATTTCCTTCAAAATTCTGCCCTTGCACTACTAACAGGGCCTCAAGAATCCATCTCAAGTCACGTAGATTTTTTGAGTAGGACCCGGAAGCAAGGAATTTACAGCCAAAGTCCCCCTGGCATCCAAGCATCCTCCTACATTCAAACTGACCCATGGAGAGACCTCTCGTAGCAGGTTCAGTCCATATTCCCGTCACAGTTATTTGGAACCCCCTTGGCTAGGGTTAGCGGCCAGCTACTAGGGTTAGCTTGGCTCACCCTCCTTGAATTCAACCTGATTCATTATTCAATTTTCTTTTGTGAACTTGGGTCATTTATTCATTTCACAGACATTGAACCTAAATTTACAAGCACAAATAAACAATGGAGGCAAGTGTTTTCAAGACATCTGCTAAGGTAGAGTCCTCATCTTTGACGCTAACGTCGCCTTTCTTGATCATTGCTGCCTTGGTGTCATTTTCTAGTATTTCTCATGGGATGGAGAAAATCCTCTACTTGACCTCACTACTATGTATTAGGGTAGAGCAATTACACTATGGTTTCAAATGATGGCCCCCCTAGGCTACTATCCTTTGGTCCCCCTATCTTAAGATCTTGGTCCAGGGTTTTGTTGTTTCAATTAGTAGTCATCTTTTCCATCTTATAACTCTATTGGGTTCTAAGTTCACCCTAGGGTCTCCTCATCCTCAAGATAATGGAAACTTGTTTTTACTCCCCTTGCAAGTCAAGCGTAAACCAAGTCTATTTACCATTCTGAAATAGTTAGGAGTATCGAATGTAGCTTAGTGAATAGTGATTCTCCTTGTGGCTACTACATTCAAGCTTCCTTATATTAGCTTCGGGATGTTTCATATTCTGAAAATAATATACCTAAGAATGTTTTGGACTCATCGTTGCTGGCTATCTGGTTAGAGACCAAAGAGTGTGTTGACTCCAAGTCAAAGTATGGTCGTAAGGACAATTCAATTTATTTGCGACTAAGGTCCTAGCTGGGTCAAGCTAAATCTTGGCTTCATTCATCGGCCAAGACTTCATTTACCAAACTATTCCTTTCAAATAAGCTAAACACTTCACATCGCACCTTAATCTACCTTATTAGATGCATATCACATTACATGGTGCAATTGAGGCTATTCCTGATGCCATGCAAGTCCCAATGCAAGTCTTCCATAATTTTTTGATGCGATGCAAGGTCCCTATTCATAGAAATCCCTTCCAATACATTTATGCAACCCAAAAGGTATGACCTAATTACTCAAATGCGAGTATACATGCAATCATTGAAAATGCAAGTTAATTCTCTACGATGGTCTATGGAGTACAATTGACCTATACGGAATATTTATGTACCCCAATGATCTATGATGCATCTGTGGAAGTTAGATCCTATCACTTGACTTGCTTCCCAATACCTGTAGATACTCAATCTATTTTTGATAAATCATGATTATTACACCCTTTTCGACTACCTTTCAAAATATGCAAACTACCTGATGCGAGGCATGAACTTCTTCTTAATAATGCCTATGCTTCAATATTCAATTTCTCTTTTCTACGCATGGTAGTGGTACCTGGTTTTGGAGAGTCAAGTTAGCGTTTTCACTTAAACCGTTCATGTTGATAGTGGCGTCTTTTCCCGACCCTTCTCCCGTAGTCGCGGATTTTTCAGTTACCTGGGAGACCTTACGCTTTTTTGGGGCCATTGTGGAGTTGGAAGTGACCTTCACTTCTTTTGAAGGACTCCTTGGTATTGGAGTTCCCTACGCCTTGTCTAGCCTTTTGTAGTCTCCTTGTCAATTTGAGGCAGTTGATGGAGAGGTTACGAGGGTCGCAATGGGGGGAGATGGTACTCGAGCCTTTTCCCAAGAAAGGGTTTGTTCTTGAGCCTCTTCTCCCTCTCTCTCTTACTCTCTCCCTCTCTCTCTCTCTTACTCTCCTTCACTACCTCTCCCTCTCTTCTCTTTCTCACAAGAGGGTAGCAAGGGGAGGGGAAGAGTAGCATATCCATGGTAGGGAAGGGGGAGATTTACAAAGAAAGAAGGGTAATAGGTAGGGAGGAAAGGGAGAGGAATTTTTTTCAGCCCTCTCAAGGAGGGAGGTTTTATAAGGGTGAGGTGGCAATAATTGGGGGTGGGAAATGCTACAATAGGATGTCCTTAACTACACAGGACCCCCAGCTCTCCTGTCATCATGCGGTCTGTTAAGGGGGGGTTGGAGGTGGCCTATCCTTATCACTATGCCACCTCTCCATAAAAAAGGATAGTGGGGTGGGGTGGCACACATGTGCCCCTCCCCCCCATTGTAAACATCATCTCCCTTCGCCTACCTCAACTCCGTAATTAGCCGCCTCCCATCTCTTCTTCACCTCAGTCAACTCCTCCCTCATTCACGTCGACTCCCCCTCCCTCTGCCAACCGACGGCATTGATAGGGGGTGATAAAAATTTCGTTTTTATTCATATAAAAAAACTTTATGGCGATGGCTGTGAAATAAAGAAAAGAGGGGGAAAGAAATTTTGATGGTGGATTGATGGCGGCTATTACATCCTTCCCCCCTTAAGGAATCAAGATGTCCTCATCTCGAAAGGAATTGGGGGTATTGTTGGTTGAAAGTACTCTCGTCAATCCATGTGGCATCTTCTTCTGGATAGTCCTTCCACTAGATGAGGTACTCTTTGAGGGTTCTACTCCTCAGTCTCTTCTCTTGAGTGTCTAGGATTCTATCTGGCCAGAGCTCAAGGACTCCTTGGCGTTGCATTACAACTTGTTGATCATTGAGTATGTGGCTAGGATTGGATACATATTTCTTTAGTAGGCTAACATGGAATACATTGTGAACCTTTACATTCTCAAGGAGTTGGAGCTCGTAGGCATTGGGCCCTAGCATTTGAGGATCTTGTAGGGTCAATACCTTGGACTCAATTTCTTAAATTCTCCTAGTGAAAAGGAGCTCTGTTGGGGCGTACCCGAATAAAGGCCATATCCCCTTCTTTGAAGAGTCGCTCCTGTATATTTAGATCCGCATAGGCTTTCTGCCTATCCTTGGCAGATCTAATATCTTGTCTGATGGCCTTGACATGCTCATCCATCTCCTTAAGCATTTATTTGGAAGCTTCTACCCTCAAGGTAGGATCCGATAAATTCAATGGAATATGGCAATCATGCCCGTACAATGCTTGAAAAGGCATCATTTGAATGCTTTGTTGGTAAGAAGAATTATAGGCGAACTCTACCAATGGTAGATATTGGATCCATTTCTTAGGTTCACGAGAGCAATATGCCCTAAGAATTTCTTCAATGACTTGGTTGACTCTCTTCATATGGCCATCAGTTTGAGGGTGATAAGTTGTACTAAAGAAAAATTGAGTCCCAATGGCCTCAAATATCCCTCTCCAAAAGTGAGATGTGAAGAGGGAATTGTGGTCACTAACGATCCTTCTAGGTGACCCATGGAGTCTAAATATCTCCTTCATGAATAACCTGGGAATGTTTGAAGCTTTATAGTTTGTCTTGACTGGAATGAGGTGTGCAACCTTAGTGACCATGTCTACTATAACCATAATTGAGTTGTATCCTCCTTGGGCTGAAGGTAGTCCAACAACAAAGTCCATGCTAATAAATTCCCACTTCATTTGGGGAATGTCAAGAGGTTGCAACTTCCCAGGAATCTTGACATGCTCTGCTTTAATGCATTGGCAAGACAAACATTCCATGACATATTTGAGCACGTCTCCCTTGAGCCTTTCCCAATGGTAGCTCTTCCTAACTATGTTAAGGGTCTTGACATATCCGAGATGGCCTGAAAATTTAGAATCATGTGCTCGCAAAGTATTCTCTGTTTGAGCTTCCTGCTTGAGGGTATGCACAACCTTGTCCTAAAGTAGAGAAGTCCCTCATTGACAAAAAATTCTTCGTATTTGACCTTAAGTTTGGGGTTTTGGTCCTTCCCCAAGCTCTTCCTCATCGTCTTCAGAAATTCTAGGTCATGGCTATCTTCCTCCTTTGCTAATTCAAGGACAGGGTTGCTAGGTATTGATACCATAGTTTCCAAAGATTCTGCCATCAAGGGTTCCTCCATAATAAGAGAGTTGAGGAATGCTTTGCAGCTTAATGCATCAACAACTACATTCTCCTTGTCAGGTTGATACATGATCTGAAAATCATATTCCTACAGAGCCTCAATCCAATGTCGTTGCCTCATATTGAGGTTAGTCTGGGTGAAGATCCATTTAAGGCTCTTATGGTCTATGACCAAAGAGAACTTGTCACCAATCAAATAGTGTTGGCAAAACTTGAGAGCATGAATAACTCCTAAGAGCTCCAAGTCATGGGTAGCATAATTCATTTCATGGGTCTTTAGCTTCCTCAAAGAATATGCTATAGGATGAACTCCTTTAATTAGCACATAGCCTAGTGCAAGTGAACTGGCATCTGTGGCAACTTCTAATTCCTTGCTCAATTACAAGAGCTTTAGAATCAGCATTGTCACTAAACTATGCTTGAGTTGATCAAAACTTGATTGTTCAATGGACGTCCATGCTATGGCAACTTGCTTCTTCAACAAATTTGTAAGGGGAGCTGTGATTAAGGTGTAGTCTTTAATGAAGAACCTGTACCAACCCATTAATCCAAGAAAGCTATGAAAACAAACAGTAGTTGGTGGAGGCCACTCTTGGACATCCTTGACCTTTGTAGGATCTATAGAGATTCCCCCATTTGACACAATAAATCCAAGGTATTCAATTTGCCTCTTGAGGATCTTAGGATAAATCTTATGAGTTCTCATGGTTTCAAGGACGATGCGAACTTGGGATTCATGATCTGCCTCTTCCTTGGAATAAACCAAGGTATCATCAAAGAAGACAAGCACAAAATCACCAAGATATGGTCTAAAAGTGTCTAGCCTGTTAAAGGTGGCATGGGCATTAGTCAATCCAAAGGACATCATTGTGAATTCAAAATGACCATATCTTTTGTTGAATGCCATCTTAGGAATATCTTCTTCCTTGACGTGGATGTTGTAGTGTCCTGACCTTAAATTGATCTTGGAGAAGATTTTTGCTCCCTGCAACAATCAATCAAGTAACTTGTCTATCCTTGGGATAGGATATTTATTCTTGATGGTTACTTGGTTCAGGCATTTATAATCAATGCAAAGGCGAAGTGTACCATCCTTCTTCTTTTGGAACAAGACTAGAGCTCCCCAAGGAGAACTGCTGGGCCATATGTACACTTGGTCCAATAGCTATTTGAGTTGTTCCTTTAACTCAATAGCTTCAAGAATGGACATCTTGTAGGGCCTTTTTACGACTGGTGCAGCTCTTGGTGTTAGCTTAATTTTATGACCCACTTCCCTTGGTGTTGGTGATTCAGTCAACTCTTCTGGAAACACATCCACATACTCTTTTAGCCAAGATGGTTCTTCATTGGTGTCCTCTACCTCTTTTGGTTTGTTTAGCTTGATCAGGTAGACGGGTAATCCTTTCCTTATCCCCTAAACTATTCGTGTTGCCTTCGCTAGTTGGATTTTTGGTTTACCTACTTCTCCCTGTGTTGTCACCTTCTCACCTCTAGGATTACGAAAGGAGACTTGTCCATTTCCACAATGAATGTGAGCATCATTGGGGATTAACCAATCCATCCCGAGTGGGCACTCATGGACTCCTAGACTCATTACCCTAAATTTAATATTTGCGGGCTCATTTTTTAGTAGGAATTCCACCTTAGCAATTTGTCTAGTGCAAGTGATTTCTCACCCATTTGCTAGTTCAACAAGCAAGGTAGATGCAACTACAATGGCTATTCCTAACCTTTTAGCACAAGTTGGTGAAATGAAGAAATGAGTGCTACGATAGTCAATCAGGGTTTTGAATTTCTTATCTTGGTAATTTGATAGTGTTTGGATTACTGAAAACTATCGGTTTGGCCCCTTTTTATGGAGAGCGGCATGAATAGATGCCCTCTCAATCTCAGCTTCCATGGACGGGTCTTCTTCTTTGTTGATTCCCTTAGTGGAGATATTGGAAGTTTTTTCCCTTCCCATTGTTGCATGGTCACGGCCACCACAGGTAGCTCTAGCTTGGCCATTAAATTTCCCTTGGCGATGCTCTCCACCAAGTTTGGGACATTCCTTTTTGAAGTGTCTAGGTTCCTTTTTGAAGTTTGGGAAATTCCTTTTTGAAGTGTCTAGGTTCATTACAGTGGAAACATCGCATGCTTTGATCACTTCTTTGAGTCGGGATAAAGTTACCGATTGCATTTGCCCTTGGCTTCTTCTGTTGGCCTTGACTTTGTCCTTGAGCCCTCTTGAATTGAGCTTTCAACATTCTTGGATTTTGGTCCTTGTAAGGCCATGGTCTATTATTCCTAGGCTTTGGTTGGACTTCTTGGGAAATGGGTCTTGCTCTTATCAATGTGTCTTGCAAATCTGAAGGACGCATTGATTCCAACCGAGTGTTCAAAGATGGGTTTAGCCCATCACAGAACTTCGAAACTTGTTGGGGAATGTTCATGGTCGGAGCATATTTTAGCAAGGAGACAAATCTCGAGTAGTACGCTTCTAGTGATAGGCCCAATTGTTTCAATTTGAAGAACTCATTCATCTTCTGAGTTCGTTATGCAGGTGGCATGTATCTTCCCTGCACTGCTTCCTTTATCTTATCCCAAGTTATTGTGTTTTCTAAGACTGCTTGGTCCTTACACCATTGCTTCCACAAGAGCCTAGCTTCTCCGGTAAGTTTGAGCTTGGAAATCATGGCTTGGTTCACAGGTGTTGTTCCTGTTGCACTGAAGTAATCTTCAATGGATTCAATCCATACTTCGGTATCAGCTTCAACATTTTTCCCCCTTTTGTCAAATTCTGGTGGTTTAATCTGTTTGAGGAGAAACTTCTCTTATGCCTCTGCACACAAGACTCTTGTTATGTGCTTGGGGTTGTATCTGGTTCTACATTAAAACCTTCTATCAGTCTAAGGACCTTGCTAAGAATACGGGGGATGACTTGGTGACTTGCATCAAGCTCTTAGATAACACATTCACTACATTCGCTAGGAGCTATGAAAGACTTGACCTTGGCTTGCTTGATGAACCCCTTACCTCTAAGGTTCATTTCTTACCCTGCACTTGGGAAGAATACGAGTTCATGACCATAACATCCCCCAAGGTCTCAAAGGAGTTGATCAATAATGGTGAAATCTCAAAGGAGCACGCATTCATCAAACGGCTAATAACCTCATACCGCAAGCCCCAAAGGCGTGCGTCACCCATTGACCTAGAGGAACTCACTTGCCTCGCTGACTCTAACTCATCCTTCTTACAAAAATGGGGTAACCTACATCTCCAATGGGAGAAGTGGGATTGCCAAATAATGACTAATGTTGAGCAGCGACGCACCATCAAAACAACTGAGTATGAATCGACTTACGTAGAACCAACCTCATTTAGGGTCTTGGCCACCACTCGCTCCAAACACCTAGATGACCAAGTCTTGGCTCATCCTTACATTGATCGTATCCTTACGGAAGAAGAGCTACATGTGGCTAACTGCATCAACTCGGGTGACTTTCTAACAAATGTCCTAATTTACATTACCCAAGTATGCATTAGCCCTCGTAATCTCAATCGTCATGCCCAATTGGAATACAACCCTGATTTCTATAATTGGTTGATGCCCAAGTAAATAGCACCCTACAATGCTCAAATGTCTTTCCTCTCCCATGTCCAGTCCTAGGAAGGATTCTTCTCATTCCCAAGGGGGGAAGGGGTAAACTTGAAGAAATGTGAAATCAAGGAAAAGTGTCATAAGATCTTGGAAATGAATAGAACTGCTCAAAGGAAAATTCTTTTTGTTGCTTTAAGCATGTTCTTCTTGCCATAAAAACATGATCAATTGCTATTTATTTTCCAGCAAGAAAATGTCTTAGGAATACTAATGGTGAACCATGATGTATGACAGGAATCTAAAATGGCAGGGCAAGATAAAGGCAGCAAGCTTCTGTTCATGGAGGAAGAGCAAGCTAAGTATGGCTTGATAGTAGAAACAAGGGGCTATAGCCACTTCACATTCAAGCACGTTGTGAACCTAGAGGATGCCATCATGGAAGAGCCACCCATAAAACGACTTGTGGACTAGTGCAGCCTACAAAAGTATTTAGAAAAGACTGGGCAAACTACAAAAAATGGGCAGAGTTTCTAAGGAGCTTCAATGCCGAAAGGAACTATGGCATGGTAACAATCAGGAAAGGGAAAGAAGCCCACCAAGTAGAGGTGGAATTGAGCCCTGAGGTGGTGGAGAAGGCCCTAGGCTTTAACCAGCAGGACTGAGCGACGCCCAAAAAGGGACGTGTATGACATGCTAGGGATGAACAAGGCTATCATACGCACAATGGATGGGGTAAGTTTAGCCAATATTCCAAATCTTGAGATCAAGCTATAGGCAAAGATGATCCATACTCTCTTCTCTAGCCAAAGGTACAATGCCCTTATGAACAGAATCGAGGTACCATTATTGGAGAGCATCGCAACAGGATCCCTAGACAAAATGGATTGGAATGCCTTTGTGTGCAAAACTATTGAGAGCTCAGCAAAAGCTTTGACCACTGGTAGAACGGCAGGAGGAGAATCCCCGACCTCCACAGTAAGATCAGTTTGAAAGAAGTCCTCCTCCAAAGCATCCACCATCAGGTTCGGTGGGATCCTAGCAGCCATCATCTAGGAGGCCTTGAAGGACATAGAGGAAGGTGGAGAGGGAATAGGGGAAACCCTCGACTGCCTCACCATGAACATGTGCAGTCAAGTGAAAGGACTATAAGTGATAAGGAAGAGCAGGAGACAGTCCGGCCAAGGAGAGCCGAGGGCACAAACGAAGGGGAACCCTAACAAAGCTAAAGGAGGAGGCAAAAGAAATGATGACAAGGGAGGAATGGGCCAAATTGAGAAAGGCCCAAAAAGAGTCCAAGAGGACCGAAGAAGATGAGAGAAAGACAAGAGCTGAGAGAATGGCAGAAGAGCTAAAAAGAAAGGAAGATGAAGACATGGCAGAGGCCATTCACAGGTCTGTAGAGGAGGCACATAGTTCCAAAGGAATGGCCACCTTGAGCCCACGGCATGGAGGCGAACCAAGCAATAGCGTTGAAGAAAAGGTTGTTTGCACGGCAAACGCTGAGTCCAAGTAGGACCCAAAGCGGCAAAAGCTGGAAGCATCCACTATAGCACTACCAATGATGCACCCGACCGCGGACTATGACACCTATGTGGCTGAACTCCTAGCCCAACTAGAGAGGGCCAAGGAAGAGAAGAAGGCCGATTCTATGGAGCTGGAGGCCGAAAGAGAAGTTATGGCAGCCCTACAACTACAGATGACATAGCAAGCCTCTGAGCATCAGAAAGAATTCAGAGCTTGAAAGAGCAACTCAGTGCCCAAGAAAAGAAGGCTCAACAAAATGAAGATCGCCTAAGACAAAGACTAAAGGATGAAGCCCAAGACTTGGTGGCAGAGTAGCGAGGCCAGAAGTGGCTCATCCAGCAATATGCTGAGCTCCAGTAGCGAACAGCACGGGTGGAAGCTATGCATGTAGAACTAGAGGAAAGCCCGCAAGAAGGAGACTAGGCACCAAAAGAACAACGCCAAGAATAGGAGGATGCCTTGGTATTCAGTTGTGGACAGTAATGGAAGAGTAAGGAAGGCTGGAGAGAGAAATAGAAGTTGTGTCAGAAATGAGGGCCGAGGCCTTCGACATAGCCACAGGAAGCCTACAAGACAACCTAAAGAATGCACGGGAGGAGGTGGAGGCATGAGAGCGGAATTTTGGTGCCGAGAAGTGCTTAAAAATAGCTAAAATTTACGAATATCAAGGGAAAAATATTCAACCTCGAAGGCGGCGGCTCGATCTAGGACGATTTTAAGCGTCAAAGTGCTTTAAAGGCGCCCGAGCGACACTTGTTGATTTTTCATAATGTTTCAGACTATCTTGCGGGTTGACAAGAGTTACTGGCCAATGCGGGATGCCGAGCCGGACGCCCAGGATTTTTCAGAGCTCAATTCGGAGTCCGGACGGGGAAATGGCCAAGAAACCGGTCAAGATGCGAAGGGGTGGACAAAATTTGGCCAAAATGGGCAAGTGACCTTTGGGAGCCCAAAATTTAATGTCACATGAAAGTTTGGAGGAGGGAGCATGCATCAAAACATGGAGAGGGCGTGAGCAGGAGGGCGCCGAAATTTGCGCCCTCTTGTTGATCATGCCATCTCCTGCCTGCAAACAACCATGTCAATTGATCATGGGGCCTCATTCCCCCCTGGATTCTCACTCTATCACCGTGCTTCGCTCCTCCAATGGCGGTCTCTATGAAGAATTCTGATTTCAGTCTTTCTCTCTCCTCCCTCTCTCTTCCCTAAAGGCAGATTCATGTGGTGAAGAAGAAGAAGAAGAATGGATGACGGATGCTTGTCCAATGAAGACCGGATTGCTCTGTGGTGCAAGAGGAAGGAATATTGTTGATTGTGGACTGTCATGAGCATTAATGGTGGCTGGAAATCAGTCCCGAGATATGACAAATAAAAACCCGCAACCCGCAAAGAACGGTAATCTCATTTTTACAAAGGAAATTGATGTTTTATGCAATTTGCTTCATGAATACTTGTTCCCATGGGATGATTATGCATTATAATGTTGTTTGCAATGTCTTCCAACTGTTTATGCTCAGAAAATTAGAAAATCATAAGTGTTGTGGATGAAATTAATAGTGTAAAACCTGTAAAACACACGAAATATGGGAAAATTGGGTGTTTTTTAGATATAAATGAAAAATATAATAAGACACACCAACTAAATGTGTGTTTTTGCTGCAAATGAACGTAAGGGCCACAGCCCACAACTCATTTTGAATTTTCAGTCATTTAATATTGCAAAAAAATACAAGAAAAATAGAGAAAATGAAAAAAATAAGGGAAAAATGGATTTTGAGTGCCGAAATTAAGGAAAAATAAGATTCATGTTTGTGGATGTATGGGGGGATTTGAAGTATGAGGTTTAGCCTCAGTTCAGCCTTACCTTTATGTTTTAGTGAGTTTTTATTGCTTTTCATACAAAAAAATGAAAAATATTACCCTAAACCTATGCAACATGTACAATCTAAACGGGTGACGAGGTAGAGTGTATAAAAGGTGTTTAAATGCTGAATGAAATGATGAGAAGCTTGTTGGTTTTTATGCATACCATTTAGGTTGGTCGATAATTAAAAATTAAGAACCTAGTAGCACGAGGGTTTCTCGGTGCTAGGTTCATGCAACGCCGCATATGAGCAATAGTCAAATTCATTAAAAGAAATGTTTTGCACTAATCACAAATGCTAATTTTCTTAATTGTTTGAGCACGTGGACATTCGCAATTTGCATAAACCTCCTGGATGCATAGCACTTGTATTCTCTAGATCGTGACCAACGTTGAGTGAGTAAGGTTGTCCAAGCTGCAGGCTAGACGTTGGGTCTAAGGGGGAAAGAAAGTGAGAAAAATGGTACATTCCTGGATACGATCAATTGGTACCTTGAGTGGAAATGTGTGCGATATTGTGTTATATATGTTTAGCGATGCATCAAGGGGCCAATCCCCAAGGTGTAGGAGAGTCACAGTGAGGTAGCAGCAATCAGCCGTGGGAGGACCTCCTATGTTTGTACTTCATACTATTTGGCAATGTGCTAGGGACTCCCTCTGAGGAGTGTTAATCGGGTTAGAGTTGGGCTACGAGACGTGATACAAATGCAAGATGTTTAGGAAGATGATGTATGTGTCATCCATGCTCCTGGCCGCGAGGCCGTGGGGTTGTTGAGCGCATGATAGAGGTCCGGCTAGTGCATGAGCCAGTGCCGGCCCGTTTTAGGTCCCATCAATGGTGCGTCTGCCGGGAGCCGCTTAGAAGTGGCAGTCCTCGAATCCTGGTTGTCTAGGGACCAGTTAGTAGTTTATGCCAAAGGATACTGAGATTGACCCGTTATTCATCGATAAGCATCGTCTAGCCGAAATCCAAAAGCAAGAGAGAGACGAAAGAGCTAGGCGACGTGCTGAAATGTTTAGGAGGTATTCCCCTAAGCATAGCGGTACTGAACCCTTACAAGGGAGTGGATCTAGTGGTTTTGGTGCCACAAGCAGTAAGATAGGAGAAGGTGGAAGCTCTAGTGCTCCCCTTTCTTCCATAAGCCAGTCTACATCAAGTGCGGGAGGTGTAACCTCACCATCCCCTATACCTAGTGCAAATCCAATTCTCGTCATGGCGCAGCCTATTGCAATTCCTGCAAGAACGACGGATTTACCGGCTCTAGGCTACCCGCTACCCATTTTTAATGGGCTAGTTGAGGAAGATGTGGAACTCCACATCAGGGAGTTTCAAAAGTTGATGTTTAACTGTCGCATCCAAGAAGAAGGACATTTAATGATGTTCTTCAACATGACTCTCAAAGGAAGAGCTGTCATATGGTATCATGGTTTAGAAGCCGGAACCATATTGAATATTGATTCATTTTATGGAGCTTTTCGAAGGGAGTTTGCCCTTGAAAGGGGTGGGCAATATTGGTTGCGTGTACTCAACGTGACCTGCCAAGAACCACACGAGGATATTCATGCTTATGCAAAGAAAATAAAAGAGACTTTCCATAAGTTGGAAGTCTCTATTCCTATCCCCGCAGCTGCCCAATTGCAATATTTCCTACATGGTTTGGACTTTAACATCCAGTTGCAGTTGAGCAGTGTCCCTTTGGGAGATATAGATACTGCCATTACACGAGCACAAGAAGTGGAATCCCGATTACAAGCAGCCTATGCCTCTCGAGGCAATTCGAATATGGGTCTAGCATTGGAAAATAATATGGCGACGGCCAATGGCAGTGGTAGCCAAGGGATAGCGATGGCTAACCCTAATGGGAGAGGGAACATGATGCAGAATGTGCCTTTATTACCAGCTTCCCCTAGCATGTCGATGCCTACGGGCAGTCAAATGGCTCCAAATGGTGGAGGCCAGGCAGTTAATCCTAATACCATGCCTGTGGTTCAACAACCAGTGCCTAATCGAATTGTCAGGCCGATGGAACGACAGGGTAATGATCAAGGCTACGAGTCGAGAGCTTCCAATGTTTTTGGCCAGGTTAAGAACATGATGAAGCATTATACTGACATGATTACGGAGCAGTATCGACAAATAGCCGTTGATGTCAACTTTCTTAAAAAACAACAAAATTTGATAGGAAGTAGATACCCAGATGAGGGTGCACCTTCGAGGTTTAGCTGCAAATGGTGTGGTGGGCAACATTATCCATGGAATTGCCCAAATGTCAAGTGCGATATCTGTGGAAAATCCGGCCATTTAGCAGCCATTTGCTGGAGCAAGATTAGTTCCCTCCAGCGAGGTAGTCGGCAACCAGGGCCTGTTAATCATTGTGCGCAAGGAAATGATTCCCAGCGAGAAGACGGACCTAAACAAATACTCCAGCGACCAAAACTACAGTGGAGGAGCTACCTAGTGGTAGTGGGGTTAGTTTGATTGAGGCTGTGCGCGTTAATGACGCTGAAACCTCTAATCTGCGAGCTGTCCTTACAAGAGGTCAAAAGGGTAGAGAGGACGATAAGAATAAGCCTGTCGAGGGAAACCCTAAACAGGGCGACAAAGGAATGCAAGTTCTAGATCCTGCCATGGAAGGGGGACCTCTGAAGCCCGTGGAGAGTAAAGCCGATGCTAAGAAGGATAAGGAACCACCGAGGAAGAAGGTGAAAGTTAAGAAAGAAGCAATAAAGCCGATTCAGCGACCTAAAGAACGGATGGTTTGGCGTGAAAAGCGAACTCTGCCGAACTATCATGAATTCGATTTGGCAAGCTCTCTTTGCGAAGTCAAGCCGGATGTGAACCTTTTACAGCTTATTAAGCTTTCCCCAGGAGTACGCAAGGAATTTAGAAAGATCCTGCATACCGGGTATATCGTAGAACCTTTGGGTATTGCGCGAGTTGGTGATGACTGGTTCGAGCATGCTGAGAAGCATTGCCCAAGGGTTGTAGCCTATGTCGATGGGATATTAGTAGATTATGCCATTGTCGACACGGGATCATCTGTTAACATTATGAGTTCTGAACTGATGGAAAGGTTGGGTCTTGCAATCCAGAAAGATACCTCCACAATTCTTAGAATGGCGGATGATAGTTTGAGGCAATCGGAAGGATGCATTACTAAGGTCCATGTCACTGTTGCAAATGTAGAATGCCTCTTGAACTTTAGGGTGATTTGTTTTGCAGGGCGTCCAAGTTACCAAGTATTACTTGGATGACCTTGGATCTTGCAAGCAGACTGCCAAGTGGATATACCCACCGGTCGGCTGATATTCGGCAGAGGTGCTCAGTGCATGGTGATTGATGCCTATCCTGAGTCCCTGCGGAGTGAGAGAGCTCCTCTATCTTCTACAGAATTGGAGACATTAGAGGATTTATCCGCCAGTGAGACATCATCGAGTGATGAGTCCAAAGAGGGATCCACCACGGAAGACATCTATCAGATCACTCTGAACGAGCCGATAGAGGCTCAAGATCATATAAGAGACGCGGAAGTAATTGAGTTAGACCTTGGCACGCCAAATGATTCGCAGCCAATTAAATTAGGTTCTATGCTCAGCTCAGTAGAGAGGGAGGACTATGTGTCCTTGATTCAAGAATTCCGCGATATCTTTGCTTGGAGTTATGATGAGCTGAGAGGCATCCCTCCCAGCCTGGTTGTTCATACTATTCCTGTAAAAGAGGGCAGTCGTCCTGTGCGTCAGAAAGTAAGGCGTATGCCTTTTGAACTGAGGGACGAGCTGTTTGAAGAGTTACAGAAGCTTCGAAAAGCGGGTTTGATCTTCCCTGTTCAACACACAGAATGGTGTTCACCAATTGTTATCAGAAAGAAGAAAAATAATCAAATCCGATTATGTGTGGATTTTAGAGAGCTGAATAAGTAGACAGTTAAGGATTACTACCCGTTTCCATTCATTGACCAGATTTTGGATCAATTAGCGGGTAGGGAGATATATTCGTTTATGGATTGCTTTGCAGGATATAACCAGATGGCAATTGCAGAAGAGGACAAGTTGAAAACAACTTTTATTACTGTCTTTGGTACTTTTGCGTACCATGTGATGGCCTTTGGTTTATGCAATGCGCCTGGTTCGTGGCAACGAATAGTAGATAAGACATTCGGTGACATATCCCCTGAAGAGTTAAAGGTGTTTATTGATGACTTAGGGGCCACCACCGTGAGAGAAAGGCAGTTGATCATTTTAAGAAAATGCTTTGAGCACTGCATACAATTTTGTATCGCTCTAAACCCACGGAAGTGTGTTTTCGGTGTACCTTATGGGCTATTGCTGGGCCATGTGGTCAGTTCGGTAGGAATTGCGACAGATCCCGAGAAGGTCAAAGTCATAATTGCCATGGGTCCACCACGCACTCCGAAAGAAGTTCATAGCTTTCTGTCTTCGGTTGGTTATTACCGTAGATTCATAAATGCCTTGGCAGAAAGAACGTTGCCGCTTACAAATCTATTGTCCTTCAGCTGTTTGTTTGTATGGGGTGACCCCTGTAAGGTAGCTTTCGAGGATGTGAAACACGAGCTAGTAAAAGCTCCTGTTTTAAAAGCACCTAAAAGAGGTGAGGTGTTTTATATATTTTCAGTAGCCACCATGCGTAGTATCAGCTTCTGCTATTTAGCCCAAGTTTGGGAGGAAAAGTGGTATCATCCGATAGCTTTTGCTAGTCGAAAATTGGGCATCTCAAAGATCAATTATACCTACATGGAGAAGTTGTGTCTTGCGATGGTCTTTGGGACCAAGAAATTTAGGCATTACATTCTCTATGGGAAAGTTGTGCTTTATACGAAGGCAGAGGGGCTTCAATTATTGATGAATAAGCTGCACGTGCTTTTGGCCACTTTGTGAAGTAGTCAGTTTTGGTCCACCGAGGGAATTAGTGTCGGACCGTGGAACCCATTTCCTGAATAAAGTAATTAAAAGCTTGACTCAAGCTTGGCAAATCAAGCACAATAAAACGACTCCTTATAATCCGCAGGCAAATGGGCAGGTTGAAAGTACCAACAAGCAGCTTGTGGGTATCCTATCGAAAGTCGTATCTGAAAAGAAACGCAACTGGGATAAGAAGCTGTATGTGGCAGTATGGGCATATAATACCACGTTCAAGTGAGCCACTGGCCACACGCCGTTCAAACTAGTTTATGGTGAAGAGTGCGTTTTAGCCTTAGAAATTGAGTTGCCGACCATTAGATTCGCAATAAACCATTCTTTGGGTAATGAGGATGCCCTATTAGAATGTTTTACGACTTTAGCGCACCTAGATGAACTTAAGTTGCAAAGCTTGTTACACCAAGAGGTGGCTAAACGTCGCATGAAACAGTTCCATGACCTGAAAGCGAAGAAGTATACCTTTAAGAAAGGACAACTGGGTTTATATTATGATGCGGGTAGGGAGCTGTTCCCAGGGAAGCTGGAACCTAAATGGGATGACCCCTACAAGATTGTCAGGTTAGGGAAGAATAGGTCTACAGCCCTATTAGCTAATCTAGAGGAAGTAGAGTTTAAAAATAAGGTTAATCTTAATAAGATTAAACCTTATTACTTCTAAGTCTGCTAATACAAAGAAATGCATTGCAGGTCCATGCTAGGAATGATTTGAGACCTGCGCGAAAGAGTTTAAAAGACGGTTGATGGGTCGGTTAATCCCTTATTTGGAGCACCCATATCTGGAGCAAAGATACCATCAGGGGAAACTCATCTAGTGGAGCAAAGGGTATAAAGTGATTGAGCAAGAAGACGGAACCTTTGTGTGGGAGATTAAAGTCTTCTGCCATCACTGCTTACGACTGTTGACGAGTATCCCTGTTGAGTTCAATGAAGAAGGTGGGATGGAGCCGTCAGTTCATCCTCTCAACATGCTAAACTTTGATTACCATAATTACGAGTAGAGGAGTTCGTGATGGCCGGCTATGTAAACCCATTGTGGATGTACATATTATATTTTGACGGAGCGTCCAGGGGCCCTAATAGAAAAGGAAGTGTTGGAGTACTAATCCGAGACCCCGACTTAGAGTGACAATGAAGTTAGCTGCTTATCTCGGGGTAGGATTCACTAACAATATGGTGGAGTATAAAGCCTTGATTATGGGACTGCATATTGCCAAACAAGGTGGTATTCATCGGTTGTTAGTAAAAGGGGATTCCCAGTTGATCCTGAATCAGCTAGATGGGATATACACAGTGCGGAATCCCATTCTTTGTATGTATCATCGGACTGCTATGACCCTACTAGAGAAGTTTGAGAGAGTGTCTTTTCAGCTGATCCCACGTTACTGGAATCAGTTTGCGGATTCATTAGTGAATCTTGCTTATGAGGAGGACCTCTTCTTTAATTGAGATCCTAGTTCAGATATTGTTATCAATGGTGAAACAGGACCCGGTCGCTTGTGGGGGATGTTATCAGAACATGCAATATATGGTAGACGATGGTTAATATGGGTGATGCAAAGAGTAGCCGAGACCAATCTACCGTTATTATCTGGGACCCATAGGTTGATTAGATAGGATATTATGCATATGCCTCTTGCTATCTATGCAGGAGGGATGGGTCATAACCTTATGCATTTAGTTTAGGGCTACGAGCCTGTTTTTCCTCCTTGGATGGGAGCCTATTATTATATATCTGGATTCTTCCAAGGAAGGTTGTGTAGGTGCTATTTTTTTTATCTCATTAGGCCAAGAGGGCCGATCAAGTTTTGTAGTGAAGTGGTTTATTTCATTAGGCCAAGAGGGCCAATTGTCTGTTTAGTGCAGGTGCGGTTAATGGTTTCTTGTTTGAGTCCTGTGCTTGACAGATTCTGTGGAGCTGGAGGGAGCCTTTGTCGTGGCATCGATGCTTCTTGTGGCCCTATCTAGGTGATATCTTTCCTTTATGAGTACTATGGTTGTTGTGCTATATGTGTTTGTGTACTTGTTAAGGGGGGTTTTTTGTTTCTTGTTGGGGACCGGCGTCTAAGGGATGTAGTCCCGAGGTTTAGGTTTAGTATGTTTGAGGAAAGTCTGAGTAGTTATTGCCTCCTGTAAAGACATTATCGAGCATTGAAAGCCCTGTTTTAGAAGGGAGTCCTAGTGACCCTGTTCTGCTAGCCTGCTAAGCAGCCATTCTAGGGGTTCTTGTTAGTTGTGAGGCAGTTAGAGAAGCCTGCCGAAAAAAGAACAATGAGGATAAAGGAAAAGAAACCTTGAATATCTTAAAGACAATAAATATATACAGAGGTGTGTAAAAAGGGGTTCTAACCCCTATAAAAATTGAAGAAGAAAGGAAAGGAAAAATTTATAAGCAGTTGATCATTGCCTTGCGAAGGCCTGTTAGGTTCCTGGGGATGAGACAGACCCGGGGCCGATGCCTTGTCTTCCTAGGGGTGGCATCTTGCTGGAAACGAAGAAACTAAGGAAGGTTGGAGCGAAAATAAAAGTGAGCGTCAAAAAAGGATTAAGTGTCGCCTTGAGAGGGCTTGGTAGGTTCTTGGGTACCGAGACAGGTCTTGAGGCCGATGCCTTGTTCTCCTTAGGTCACTATGCTCAGCTCCCTCCTTTTTACATACCCGCGTATGTCAATAAACTAAAAACCCTAAAAGAAGAAATGTGCTAAAAGAAAACACTTCTTGATTAGGCTATAGGAGTCCTCGCCTAGTAGGAACTCCTAGTTGTGTTGTCCTTAGTTAGGTAGGTAGATCAGACCACCACTTAGGGCAACCTCTTTGATAGTTCTTTTTCGTTTGGCCGTGTTGGAGCAGTCGGTTAGTAACTAGCTACGGACTTCTATCAGATTATGCTAGGCCTACTCCTTGTGGATGTCATGCCTTGGTTTTGTCAGGGGGTAGGGTGAGCACTGTGCTGTGATTTAAGTTTATGTCTATTTTGTATCAGCTTGATGCTTCTATTGGTTGTTTTGTCCAGATCTGGTATGGGATTCGACGGGCTAAGTCACCCTATCCCATGGTCGCCAATGAGAGCCGAATTTTGGTGCCGAGAAGTGCTTAAAAATAGCTAAAAATTACGAATATCAAGGGAAAAATATTCAACGTCGAAGGCGACGGCTTGATCTAGGACGATTTTAAGCGTCAAAGTGCTTTAAAGGCGTCCGAGCGACACTTGTTGATTTTTCATAATTTTTCAGACTATCGTGTGGATTGACAAGAGTTACTGGTCAATGCAGGATGCCAAGCCGGATGCCCAGGATTTTTCAGAGCTCAATTCAGAGTCCAGACGGGGAAATGGCCAAGAAACCGGTCAAGATGCGAAGGGGTAGACAAAATTTGGCCAAATTGGGCAAGTGACCTTTGGGAGCCCAAAATTTAATGTCACATGAAAGTTTGGAGGAGGGAGCATGCATCAAAACATGGAGAGGGCGTGAGCAAGAGGGCGCCGAAATTTGCGCCCTCTTGTTGATCATGCCATCTCCTACCTGCAAACAACCATGTCAATTGATCATGGGGCCTCATTCCCCCCTGGATGCTGACTCTATGGTCATGCTTCGCTCCTCCAATGACGGTCTCTATGAAGAATTCTGATTTCAGTCTTTCTCTCTCCTCCCTCTCTCTTCCCTAAAGGTAGATTCATGTGGTGAAGAAGAAGAAGAATGGATGACGGATGCTTGTCCAATGAAGACCAGATTGCTCCGTGGTGCAAGAGGAAGGAAGATTGTTGATTGTGGACTGTCATGAGCATTAATGGTGGCTGGAAATCAGTCCCGAGATATGACAATAAGATTCATGTTTGTGGATATATGGGGGGATCTGAAGTATGAGGTTTAGCCTCAGTTCAGCCTTACCTTTATATTAGTGAGTTTTTATTGCTTTTCATACAAAAAACATGGAAAATATTACCCTAAACCTATGCAACATGTACAATCTAAACGGGTGAGGGGGTAGAGTGTATAAAATGTGTTTAAATGCTGAATGAAATGATGAGAAGCTTGCTGGTTTTTATGCATACCATTTAGGTTGGTCGATAATTAAAAATTAAGAACCTAGTAGCACGAGGGTTTCTCGGTACTAGGTTCATGCAACGTCGCATACGAGCAATAGTTAAATTCATTGAAAGAAATGTTTTGCACTAAGCACAAATGCTGATTTTCTTAATTATTTGAGCACGTGGACATTCACAATTTGCATAAATCATAAAGAAATGATAAAAGGTATCAGACAATACCTCCTGGATGCATAGCACTTGTATTCTCTAGATCGTGACCAACGTTGACTGAGTAAGGTTGTCCAAGCTGCAGGCTAGGCGTTGGGTCTAAGGGGGAAAGAAAGTGAGGAAAATGGTACATTTCTGGATACGATCAATTGGTACCTTGAGTGGAAATGTGTGCGATATTGTGTTATATATGTTTAGCGACGCATCGAGGGGCCAATCCCCAAGGTGTAGGAGAGTCGCAGTGAGGTAGCGGCAGTCAGCCGTGGGAGGACCTCCTATGTTTGTACTTCGTGCTATTTGGCAATGTGCTAGAGACTCCCTTTGAGGAGTGTTAATCGGGTTAGAGTTGGACTGCGAGACGTGATACAAATGCAAGATGTTTAGGAAGATGATGTATGTGTCATCCACGCTCCTGGCCGCGAGGTCGTGGGGTTGTTGAGCACATGATAGAGGTCCAGCTAGTGCATGAGCCAGTGCCGGCCCGTTTTAGGTCCCATCAAGGCACTAATGGCCATGGCCATGACCGAAAGGAAGCTGCATAGGGCAGAGCTTGAAAGTTGTGCACAAACCATCAGAACGGATTGCAAAAGCCTACCAACAGTGCTCTATGGCTGAGCAAGGTAGGAGGATAGCCAAAGAGCAGCTGAACCACCGGGATAAAGAGAAGACCCACATGATGGAAATCTGAAGCGAGCAACAATAGGTGGTAATGATGCTCTCTCAAGATATAGAGAGGGGTAAGGAAAACATGGAAGAAAAGGCACGGTAGTGGAAGGAATGCAACCTTGAAAGAGTGTGAGGGCTAACAAAGCACATGGCAGTATCAAAATATGAGAGGGTGCTCGCAGAGTCCAAAGCTTAGGCTGCTGAAGCATGCTCCAACATGCAGAGGCAAGCCTTTTTGAGCACTGTGCTTTATCTCACACAAGTTGAAGGTGAGGACTCAGTGGAGAGAAGAGGAGGAAGCTGGAACTGACAACGCGAGCTTTAAGATATGGCCTGCAAGAGTGCACACTTCCAATCAGCATAGGCATAACCAAGGAGCAACAACGTAGCTACTTGTGACAAGCTAGCCTCTCCACTTGATGAGCTCAGGGAACTTGGATTCGAGAAACAAGGGCAGCCCCACCCACCCCACTCCATCTCTCTATGGAACAAGACACTGAGGAAGGGCCTAACCTTGAGCAAGCATTTGAAAAAGAATCGCAAATCAGGGAGGCCAATCTGCCCTTAGCTAATCTACCCCCAAAAGAGCCGAAGGGCACCCAGGTTCCCGAGCATGTTATTGTTGCAAGAAGAAGAAGATGGGAACTTGTGGAACAAGCCCAGCAAAGGGTGTAGGCACGGCCACAGCCGCTTCCTGACGAGCCCATGCCACCACGCGAGGACCACCACCCCGTCAACTGGCCGCAAGAGCTAACTATCTAGAAACAACAAGAGCTCCAATCCCAACCCTTCAAGTTCTTCTTCCTCTACTTCCCACGGGCCTTAAATCGAGTCTCACCATTGGAAGTAGTGGAAGGAATCATTCGTTTGGGCAATACTCTAGTGAACCGATGGGTCGAGGAGTTGAGCATCATCATCATACAATTGACGTAGGAGCCCATGGACTACTTGGCAGGATAAGGTCTATCCGATTCCCAAAACCATCCAAGGCTACGAGGCATAGCCAAAGTGGCGGAGGATGATTTGGGACACCAATTTTGATGTGTGGATGGCTTTTTGCAGCACTCTACAAGAAGAATGAAATGATCCCGCCTGCATGCCCTACCCTCAGACACGTGGTGGATTACGATAAGGGGTGCATGGCAGGTATGACTTTCCGAAGATCTACAATGTCAATGAAGCAACTCTCGAGGAATGCATGACTTTCAGAGTAGGGGACTTGCGCCCTTCTATTAACCTCTTCCTCGAGGATTTCTCTTCTTGCCCAAACCTAACCTTCGTAACCACTTGTAATTACCTAAGGATCATTAGGTTTCTGCTTAAACAAAAGCCAGTGGTGGCTGAGGAAGCCCACCTTTCCCCACTCTTTTTTGACATTAACCTAGGAATAGATAGTTGTGCTATGGCTAGGCTCATGATGAGGGCAACCCTGCTTCCCTCGTTTTGCATGAGGATCCTTGAAGACATGAATGATAGCCACTTTACGAGGTGCAACCACCCTTTTTTGTTAACCACACCTCTCAATGCAAGGGCTAACATCAAGGAATACCTACAAAGCTGTACCTTCTTGACTAAATCCCTAAGACCACCTCGTGACTCGTCCGAGTAAAAATAGGGTACAATTTGAGAGCACCCCTATGGCCCTAAAAAAAAAAAGTTGCCACCGCAAGTTGCACATCCACCACAGCAACCGCACCTAAGGGTCCTCAAGATAGGCGCATCCGATGGCCTCAATTGGATGGCTCCGTTCCTAACCCCCTAGCCTCATTTTGCTCCCCCACTTCCTGCTTAGGGCACATCAAGGGCAGGACACACCCAGGGAGGTAACACTCGCTTGATTAGACCTGTCACCCTGAGCTCCATCCCACTAGCATGCACACAATGCACCACACAACAGTGGGACGACACACCCACATGTAATGCACCTTTCTTTTCTTTCAAGGTACAACAGAAGGCCCCACTACTAGATAGGAGGACAATGGAAAAAAGGGCCTACTAGGCTATGGTCGGCCATGTAAAAAAGGGGATAAGGGGATGACCACCCAAAAGGGATTTAGAGCTTTGTATATAAAGTTGAAAAGTGAATGAGAAACTTATACTTGTGTATGGTCAAAAGTAGCTCTCTTCTTCCTCTTCTTCTTCTTCTTGCTTTCTTCAACTTGTGCTTAGAGAGGGAGTGCGAGAGTGTGAAGGAGTGAGTACGTGAGGGAGAGGGACCATGGTGGAGAAGCTCTCCATCTTCTCCTCTCTTCTTCTCTTCTCTTGCTCGCGGCAATGGAGCTTGGAGTGTATAGCTTGAGGATGGAGCTTGCTTGAAGCTTGCACTTGGATCGTGGAGCTACCAGAGTGCTAGGGAGAGGAGGCAACTTGATCGGTCATCATGGAGGTAAGCTCACTACACTCGTAGAGATGGATAGTGCATCGGCTATGTGAGAGATAGCCATTAGTGCTCGGCTTGGAAAGCTTGAAACAATAAGTGGTCCATGGGTCTTGGCAGTTGAGTGCTTCTACATCCTCCCTCAAGCAATGCGGTAGCTCCATGATTCTAGATGCGAGCTCAAGCAACCTCAAGCCTTCACCTTTCGAGCTCCATCCTCCATAGCCATGCATGAGACGAGAAAAGAGAGAAGATGATGGAGAGCTTCTTCTCCTTAATCCCTCACCCTCACACTCTCACACTCCCTCTCTCAAGCACACATAAGCAAGGAAAGAAGAAGAGAAGAAGAAGAGATCACTTTTGCCACACACCAAAGAATGAGCTTCTCATTCACTTTTTGAGTTTATATACAAAACCCTAATCCCTTTTGGATGGTCATCTCCTTTTTTACATGGCTGGCCATAGCCTAGGCCCTCTTTCTTATTGTCCTCCTATCTTCTTAGCTTCCTTTCTACCACCCATCTATCCTTACAATTTGCATAGGAGGGAGCATGGTGCTCTTTTACAAAAGTTTTAGGGGCGCCTTGCATTTAAAAATGTGCTTTTGCCTTTGACTTAGCTTTTGAGGCCACCTTTGCGCTTTCAACCGTTTTCCTTCCTGGTTCTTCCATTGTGTCTGATTTCCTTCTGTGTCGCCTCGTTCAGCTCTCGGCTTTGCGCATTTCCACTTTTTTTGCTTTTTCTTATGCTAAGGTTAGCAAGTGTGAATGTAGCATTGCTATATTTAAAGAAGACTTGAAGTGATCCAAGATGGAGATAGCTTGTGATTATGAACTTTGGTGATGTATTGCCACCAATTACAACAACTAAAGCTCCGCCACATCTTTGGGATTGTGAAAGGTGTTGTACACTACCAACCATAAAGTTCCATACATGTAGTACAAAAGTGAGCACATGAGATATGCTCCAAATAATAGCTACTTTGCATCCGTTTGCCTCATAGCAAAACCAGGATCATGGAAAAGAGAGAACTCCTCACACATGCTGTCATATAAGAAAGCTAAAATGATCTATGCTCCATCTGGAATGTGGAGCCAATGTAATGAGAGATTGAATGGTAGTCACACGGGAAGTAGGTGCAAATGTCTCATTATAACCGACTTCTTTTTGTTGTGTATATCCCTTTGGAATAAGTTTGAGATTATTTTTAGGCCCATGATTGTGATAGAAACTTTGGTTTTTTTCCCTACATGCAAGTCAACCCAATCCATGTCTCATCCTTGATTATGAAACGATACTCACTCTGCGTGTCATGCATCTAATCAACACTTCCTTTTGCTTCTTCAAACAATCCAAGTTCCTCACTATCACAGATAAAAGCAATAAGCACTTTCAACCATGAAATGGGGCATTAAAGGGCCAAGCACATGTTTACCATGACAAATGAGCGCCTATGTAGCTATCTCTATGGGTTTGTAAAGTCTTTATGGGCAATTGTTTTAACTCATCGATGGCTGCTCTCTCCTCAAGAATTACCTCATCCAAATCTATTCTACAAGTAGATTGATTAGTGCACAATATCTGTGAAGGGTGGTTGCACATGATATTGTGTAGATGGCAAAGAACCAAGCCCTCCATCAATACTTGGTAGTAAACAAGGGAATTAAAGGATCAAATATGTTTCAAATAGATCCATTTTGTTTCTTTTTACATGGTGCATCTCATAGCATTGTGATTTGACTTTACAAATTATTTTAAAAGCCCAATCACTAAGCCAAGCATTTTAAAACATGTAAATACACAACAAAATGATTTCTAACATGCCAAGGCTTGTAAGATGTCACTATTCACAAACCCTTAGTTGGACACCTATTCAATATGTAGTAAAAAAAAAAAGAATAGCTTCCAACAAGAAACTATGCAACAAAGTTTGTACTTCCACCATATATCATGCTATCTCTACAATCGCCAAATTTGTCCTCTCATCCACGCCATTTTTAGAAAAAAGAAGTAAGGTGCTATGTATTCATGCTCGATACCTTTTTCAACCATGAAATGCATGAGACTCTTTAGACATATCCCATTGCATGTTCTATATGTAGCATATGAAGATTATAGCCACTCTCATTCTGAGCCATATATAATTTATAGCCAATCTCATTCTAAGCCCTAGATAAATTGGTCAACACACCTAAATGCTTTTGACTTTGGCTTCAAAGGTTTACCCATCTAAAACCTAGTGCGGCCATTAATATGTGTCACAAATTGCAAATATCCCCCAATCAAAGATGTCCTCATAGGATTAGAAATATCAATGATATATAAGTCATAATTTCAAAGTTTCTCCAATTGGACTAGGACACAATACATTCCATTTTAATGCAAATACCTCTCCCACATAAATATTGTTTAGGAGATTGCAAATGTGGTGAAATACTACAACAAATGAAGGATATGCTAGTGAAATCTTTGATGAGAAGACAAGTGAAGTACTATAATAAATGAAGTATATGCCAATGAAATCTCTAACCAAAATACAACTAAAATTTATGTGAAGAATGTGTATTGGCATAATCATTGAAAAAAAACAATTGAGTATCCATTAGAATGCCCCTTTAAATATGCATCGATATATAGATTGCTAAATACCAACGTGCATAATGACAGATATTTTGATGTATATGTCAACATGTGCAAAGAAACTATATCGATACGTATCGATGAGTGCATAGAAGAAAAGTTTTTATTTAGTAGGGATTTGGCTCTTCCAAGTTAGGTAGCATTATTTGGTTTCATATGCTATTATTTGGGGTTTTATCAAATAATGCATGTATATCCAAATAAAAAGTCTTTTAATAAAAAATATTTCCTTGAAATAGAAAATAATTGTGATATGACACAATAGGAGCATTGTAATCATCATAAGCCTTTGCTTTTTGACATGTCAAACAATAAGCCCGATTTTTTATGCCTAATGTAAAACTTGGCCATTACTCGCATAAAATATGTTTTCGGAATAACATAAAATGCAATCTAGCTTCTAGGGGTCACATCCTTGTTGTCCATGTGTGCTATCTCATCAAATATGGTTTGTTGTTCAAACTTGCATAAAACCCTAAGAACCAACAAAAGTAGTGGTGAAACAAATATATGAGGCGCTTGAACTTACATAAAACCTCAAGCACCAATGAAAGTTGTTTTGAAGCAAATATAAATGGAGTATTTGAATGTATGTTTAATGAAGATAATATGAAGTACTTGAAAGCAGGAAAAAAAAACAAATGATATCTAAATGATACAACAATAAATGAATTTGTATACTTACATAACTATAAAGTACAAAAGGATGAGATTCCTAATTAGAGATCTCAGCACTGTGTAATCCCCCCTTAGCCCAATGTTAAAACAAGAAACAAATACACAGATTGACTACTTCTCTTACCCATACCCATAGTCTCTCCACAACCCACATAATCCCAAGCTCTTTCTCCAACCTAGTTGGTGACCAGTGTACCCCTTCTAGAAAAGTAGTAGATACACAATAAATATTACAAGAAATGGGTGTAATATTGAAATGACATAAAACTTAGACCTAGAATATAAATAAATTGAAGTGTAATACCTACAAATTCCATCTCGAAAGAGACCCAACCAACCATTGCTCCATGCGATGATGTGACAAGCTTGTTGCAACTCGTATGCATGTCAAATCTTTTTGCCATCTCTAGTTGTTGGGATATTTTTCTTTCTATTCTCTCATTAGTCCTAATTAAGCCACCCACGCTTTCCTAATCCATTGATGTAGGCATTTTTTGCCTCTGAATGAAGATGGGCTAGGTGTTTCTAAATACTCGTCTGTGTATATTAATTGAAAAACCTATCATTGGAAAATGACTATGGAAACTCATCATGGAGAGTGTGGATGATATATAGGTTTAACATCATGACTTAGTATCTCTCATTCTTAGTGATGTTATGTTGTTACAATATGACGAAATTGTGCAACCTGGCAAATGACTCTTTTCTCTTAATCATTCATGACCATTTTACTTGTATGATGGGTGATCATGTATATCATGTTAGGAGGATTTATGCCTAACTTGAGCCTTTGGGTGTGATCATCTCGAGCTAGGAGGAGTGATCACTTACAACCAAGTTCTCTATGGTGTTATGCCCATTTATCATACCAATGTTGAGAAACACGGACCTAGAACTAGATCGGCTATGGTGGACGCAAGTCAAACACACGATACATTATCAGAATAAGGAATTGTAACTCAAGTGAATTAGGTTTCAAGATAGATTAGCTTGGAATCATAAACACAATCTTGAGTGAATCGAATTGATAGTGCCATTACATGAAATGAGTGTCAAGTACATGCCTCTATAGCTTTTTGGATAGTACCACTATACCTCACTGTGCATATGGGATTTTGGACATCTCTTCTTAGAGCTTCTAGAGCATACATCTTTGTCATATCTCTCACACAAAGCCACTTATGGGCAAGCCTCTTTTGGGCACACATTCAGCCTCTATGGGCATACATCATTTGCTATTCTCAACAACCAATGCTATCCTAGTATGCATGTTAAATATGGGGATGTGATGAGTTTATATATGGCCAAGGTTAGGAGAATAAGACTTGGATCCAATGTAGTAGGTGGCAAACATTGGAGTTGGCTTGATAGTACAAAAAACCCATAAAGCCATGCTCACCTAGGCTCAACATTGGTCCCCCTCCAAGAGTGGGAGAAGATGGTTGAGAGGACATGGTACAAGGAACAAATGGCTTGAAAAATGGAGGGATCAAATATGACATTTGTGGCCTTTTGGTCTGTAAGGTCGAGGGGAGGTTGCTATGCTCAACTTAGCACTACTGATGTGGCAAGGTAGCATTGTTTCCTCCAGAAGGATTGTAGCCATCACAATTGCATAAACTTGAGCCTTTCTTACTCTCACTTGTCGATTAAGACATACAGTTGCAAAAAAGGATCGTAGAGTTGACTCATATGTGACTTGATAGAATCAACAAATCATAAAGTTGGGATCATTAATGCTCTTAAAAATCACAAAGTATCTTAAAAATATTTCTTGCTCAAGATTCTTTTGTATATAAGGCTTTAGGACTCCAAATATTTTCCTCCACTCATCTCATCATCAATCATTGAAAATATCTAGTTCTATGTGTAACTTTTCTCCAAGAGAAAGCTCCAACTTCATTGCTAGCTCTTCTTTATTGTTGTCTAAGCAAACAAGCATTTGCTCGTCCTTGTCTCCTTCAATACTTAGTTCAATAGAGTATTTCTTAGGTTCATTGGGAGCATTCACCCCTTTTTCCATATCAAACTTTGAACCATTCATTTAAATAGACCCAATTGGTGGCTTCAAATAGGCTACACTCTTCATATAACTTATGAGAGCATAGAGATACTTGCATCACATAGTGCCATTGATCATCCACTAGATTAGGATTAAGAAAACTTGTAAAAAAACCAATCCATTTTAGAAAGATGCTCAAAGAGAATAAGGCTAAAAGGAATTGAAATTCATAAAGTCTATGAACCTACTCATAGTATTTTTGGATTACAAAGATATTGTGTACGTGAATCCACAAATTTGTGGGGTCAGTTCATCAAAATCCTAAAGGTCCCCTTTAGATGCTTGCACTTGGCCCCTCCCTTGCCATCTCGTACCATTGGATGTCCAAGCTATACATGTTAAAACTCTAGGAATCAACACATAAAATCTCTTGGATCTTCTTAAATTAATTCATTTTTTTCCACCACAATATTTGTATCCATGGCCCTATGATCGATCTACTGTTGGAATTTGCCATTATAATACAATCAAATGTGTGCCGTATTTGGTCTACACACTCTAGTCAAAATTTTATTGTTAATTCCAAGAAGTAAGCAATGAGCAATGTGCAAGCATAACACAAAGAAGGAGCCTAATTTTCAAATTATCATTCACAACACAATGCAAGTGGTTGCACAAAGTAGTGACATTAGCTATATTAATTTGTCATGTAAATCTGTAAGCTGAGCATGATCATGTGCAAATTGTAATGGTGGAATAGGCTCTCATGGTAAAACCACAAATGTTCTATTCTATTCTCACTATAGGTAAAGCATGCAATAAGAGATGACCGGTTTTTTGGCCCAAGAGATGGGATGGATGCCCAAAAGGGATCAAGGAACCTTAACCCTTAAAAAGTGTATAAAAAGGATGAGAATGAATACAACAAATTATTCACATGTGCACAAACTTCTATTACTTGCTCTCTTGCTTTTTTCCTTGTGAGATAGAGAGAGGGAGAGTGTGAGATTGAGGGAAAGAGAGCGAGAGTGTGAGGTGAGGGACCAAGGGAGTAAAACGTTTTTCCTCCTCTTGAGTACTCTCTCATGCTTTCTCCTTGAATGACGAAGGCCATGGAGGGTTGAGAAGCAAAGGAGCACTTGCTTGAGTCATGTAGATTGCACATACAACCTTCACGGTTGGAGGTATGCTTTGCAACACTTAATATAATCAATCTCGATCCATGTGCAAGTAGCTAAATGAGAGCTAGCCCAAGGATTTTGTGCATCGAAGCTCTTGGATGAATATGAGTATGTCCAATGGTCCCAAGACATTGAGCGCATGTGGCACAATATTTTGATTTTGTTGTCGGGGCCAAGGACGCATTGAACACGTGATCAATCACATATAATGTAATGCGGAATAGGGGGTATCGTGATGCTAACCCTAAAATGTTTTTGCAAGTAGTTAGGATTTTATGTTTTTATTGGATTAACGAGATAGTTTGATTCATGATAACATTAAAAAGGTTGTTTTACACATTCTCGTGGGGAGAGGATAATAGTTTTTATTTATATTTATTTATTTAAAATGTTTAAAAAATGAGTCTCTTTGTTTTTGGATTTGGGAGGGGGAGGTTGTTAAAAAATTTGACATGAGTCATCGTGTTGAAAAATTTCCGGTTTATTGTTGGTCATAACATTGTTAGGTTGAACAAGAGAAGAGAAAAGAAGGAGAATAAATAAATAGAGGAAAGAGAGAAGAAAAGAAAAATAAGAAAGAAAGGAGAAGGAAAAAAAGAGAGAGGAGAAAAAGAAGAAGAAACAAAGAAAAGAAGAAGGAGAAGAAGAGTAAAGGAAGAAGAAAAAAGAAGAGATGAAAAACAAAAACACCCCCATGGGCTCTGCGCCCCCTTGCTAATGGTGCCCCCCCCACCCCAGGCTCTACATGGCAAGTGGTAGGGTCTTACTACATGTGAATTGTTTCAGTGGGGATCTAAATATTTTTAATAAAGCATTGCAAGTGGCACAGAAGTCAGTAGAGTGCTTATGTTGGACCTAATTGAAGAAGGGGATAAAATCTCTACCCTACGTTTCAACATAATAACAAATCTCATACATTCCACTACCTTGGTCCCCTCTAGAATTGATATCTCAATGAGACAACACTTTGATTGGCATGTAGCCTAGGGGGTTCACTATAGATGTTGTATGGTATCACGTGAGTGTAAGGGAGGGGGATTTTTGGAAGGGGACACTTAAGCGTATACATTAGAGGTAGACCCCTGTTAATTTCCTATATTGAACTTAAATTTAAGGAGGGGATAGAGGGAACAAAGAAGGGAGGGGATGCATTTGATCATCTCTCTCCATAGATTGGTTTCTCCATGGCATACAAGAGACCTTGACAAGTAAGGTTAAAACCCTAAACCCTCACATAGTAGGGTTATTGAATTAATCATAGTGTGGGAGGGGGGAGTTGGCACTCTCCCATGGTTTTGGTAGAGAGATTCAACTCCCCTTGTTCCAAAGAGAGCTTGGTGTCCTCTTGGTGTAGTCACTTTAAGTATAAAGGGGTTCGATTCCCCTGCTCTCTCTCCTCGTGTGGTAAAGGGGCACGAGTACTCAAAAACATTGCGACACATACTTCGATGGTATCCAAGTGCCACTACATAAATCACTTTGTGATATGACCATTTTGATACTTTTAATTGCTTATGATAATTCCAACCTTTTAAAAGAAAGTTAGTATATGTTCTATGAAGACTTACATTTAAGAAAGGGGATACATAAAAAGTCATACATGTATATATCTTATAAGCTTAAATAGGGGGATATATTAGTCTTACAAGCTTCATAAATAAGGGTTTTTTTAGAAGTCCTTGCACGCAGGTGACATGTCTTCTTTACTATGAGTGAACCCCCCATGGCATGTAGCCAAATTCCAAGCAAAGCTTTAGTAGAAGGGCAAACTTACTCTAGGATTAGTTGGTCGTCTTACAACACTCAATGCCATTTTGATGCCTATGATTGTGGTTAATGCATTAAATTTTCATTTCACTAAAGCCAACAAAGAATCTGTGGAAATTCCAAAATTTTTAAATATGTCCTTTGATAGAAGGAAGGACTTATATGAAGTCCCTTGGGAGCAAATGACTAGCCCTAGGATTTGTGGTGGACTTGGTATTGAATCTATGTACTCCAAGTCAACTAGGCTCACTTTCCACCTACTCAAAAGGTTGGATGAAGCACAGTTATGGTGCTCCTTTGATAAAAAACTAGATTTGCAGCATGGCTATCACATGGCATGTGGCAGTGTCTTATTGCATGTGACTTACTTTTCAGTAAGGATTTGAAGATTATTATTAAAGCATTGCAAGCAGCACAAAGGTTGGTATATGGTTGGTGCTTGATTATCAAAACATTGAATTGTGTTGGTGCGAGATCCTAGTAAAAGATTTCTAAATTAGGTTTTTGATTTCAATATGCAACATTTCAGAATGATTATGTGCCTATTAAGCATGATGCCCCAAAAGCTAAGAGGCTTTATGATAAAAGGATTAGAAGATGGTCTACTATTTGGGACTCTCAACACTTGCAATGGTATAGCACTGAGGTGCTAGGTTGAAGGCATAGTCTAAACAAAGAAGAGGCTAGCGAAAGGTCAAAGATGAATGGCCTATTATACATCATACAAGCAAAGGCAATGATCTAAAGCTTTGGCAGAACTAAAAAGGTAAACTAGTATTTGCTCTTAACAAAAGAAGTGACTTCAACTTTGGAAGTGATAAATGGATTCCAAAAGCCATGGAGGGCTGGAAGAAATTGGAGCCGAGAGGTACACCTAAAATTTGGAACAGGCACTGTAGGTTGCAAAACCATCCTTCAAACTCAACTTAATGCTTTGGAGGGTTTCAACTTAGGAAGATTCCAACAAAGGATCACATCAAGTTTATGAAGGTTTCTTCTTTCATGAATATCATGGACATGGTTGGCCTTCACAACCTAATCAACTTAGGAAGTAGGCTTTGTTTGGTGATGACAAAGGCAACCTAAATTATGTTAATCATCGGCTATGGTATGTCATTAGAACTTAGTAATTAGATTAGTATGGCTATGTAGGAGCATGGTTCTTTTGGTAAATCCAACTATGTTGGAATTTTTTATTTTGTAGAAAGTTTTTTTTTTGGTTGAAATAACATTTGCTTTTGAGAGTTTAGGAAGGAAAACCCCCATATTCAAAGTGGTTGGAAAACTACTTAAAAAGTAGATGGCTTCTCTTTGAGATTATGTAAACATTTTGCTCTTGCAATACTTATATCAAATTGCATTAGGAGGAATGGCCAATATCATTGTCCTCATTGAAAGAGACATAGGCATAATCAAGTAACGTGGGTTCCAAAATATAGAGTTTTTTTTTTCCAAAGACGAGATATCTCAAAAGCTTATAAAGTAGAACATTTGTTTGATGTCTTTGCAATTAGTTTAGTGTGTGGATTGGAACTCACTCTTAGACTCGAGAAAGATGAGATGTGAATGCCTTTTTCATTGTTAGAGAAGATAGAATTCCTTATCTCTTAAAGTTACTAGGTGAGGCAAGTTTACATTTTGCATGTAAGATCTAGTAAGTAAAGTGAGATAACTTAGTATTGAGTCTTATGCTACTTGTTGGGAATAGTGACACAAAATGGATTTCTATATATTTGTTTAAATTGTGTTTGTATGAGGTAAAGGAGGGAATACATGGTACGTATCATGGCATACCGTCATTGATTTTTTTTTTAATTGTGGGAGAAGACAAGGCTGTTTGTCGAATTGGAAATTCGCCCAAATTCTAAGGCGGCAATGGGATTTATTTGTTTTTCTCCCAAATTTCCATGTTGAAATTTGGCGTGGAGGGGGAGGGAGCACAAAGATCTACAAGCTGGGATGGGGTAGGAAGGTGAGAGAGAGCCCACAAATAAAAGGGAATACGAGCAAAGAAATCTCCAAGCGGTGTGGTGGGTGTGTGGCCAAAAAGAAACGGAGGGAGAGCCCGCATCAGCCTAATATCTTCGGAGAGTAATTGAGTGCACGACTCTAAGGCCAATGGTAAAGGTGGTGTGAAGGGCCCTTAAGAGGGAGGGTCAGGTAGGAACGGAGCGAGAGAAGGAGGGCCTTTCATCACTTCTATCCGCTAAGAAGAAGCTAGTGATTATTCTCTCTCTCTCTCTCTCTCTCTCTCTCTCTCTCGCTCTGTGTCTGGTGGTTTTGTGAGTGACGGGAGAACCTCCGATGGAGTGCCTTGCGAAGGTGGCTATGGCGGCTCCCTGCGGGCTCAGCAGCACAGGGCCTGTTTCGACATCGCGAACGCAATCCTGCACTTCTGCCAGCGTGCGCCTGAGCGTGATGAAGGCGAGCAGCAGATGGACGTCTCAGAACAAGAAATCTCGGACAGCTGGCTCGCGGGGGCTGGTGGTGGCTATGGCGTCGCCTCCCTCGGACATCGGGGAGAAGCTGACGCAGAGCATCAAGGAGGCGGAGGAGGTGTGCGCCGCCGAGAACGCCTCCGGTGAGTGCGCCGCCGCCTGGGACGAGGTCGAGGAGCTCAGCGCCGAGATCGCCCACAAGCGCGTGCAGTCCAAGGACACCAAAGACCCCCTCGAGCAGTACTGCAAAGAGGCTCCCGAGTCTGATGAGTGCCGTGTCTATGAGGACTGAATTTGAGTTGATCGTTGCTTGATAATGATGTTAATGGTATCGCCAATCGTCGTAAGCCTGTCTGCCTGCCTGCCTGCCCTTCTTCGTAAGTGCCGTCTCATCTCTTAGTCCTTAACACTCCTCGTCGTCCCAATCGAGCATTGTAACACCTGAATCTCATACCCACCCCAGAATATAATGGTTCTTATAACCATGTGGCTCTCTGTATATCTCTTACATTTATAACCATGTGGCTCTTATTTAAGGATTGCCCTTTCTTCGCTTGTGTCTTGATGGGCGTCTCTGTTTTGTTTTGCCTCGACGTTGCGCTAATGGTTCAAGGCCTTGGATCTTCAGCCGGCCTCTGCATCATCATCATGGTTTAGTCTCTGTGTTATGTAAGCACCAGGGTAGTAGCAGTATCGCAAATGTGCTCGTTGGCCTTGTTATTCTCTGAACTGAACCCGTCCGTCCGCAAAGAGGTGACGTATTCTTTGAAAGCCTCTTTTGTTTACTTGGAACAGAGCTCGTCTTTCACACGGACCGTCAACCTTCTATACCTAGTAATTCTCAATCGGTAGCTTTCAAATCTTAATCCTGTTTGGTAGCGCTGCAGTGTCTACACGTTACAGAGAGCTGCTCCTCATTCGGGAAAGCATGGAACCACGTACTATACACAGCTGCTCCTTTCTCGGAAAACCATGAAGCGTTTCCCCTCGGTCTTACCCACTTGCGATCGAAGAGAAATTTTCCTTGGCCAAGTAGCAAGTTGCACTCCGTATTTGCTCCTTAGAAAACCTAAAGTTTTACATAAGTTTTAACGCGCAATCAAGAGCTGCAGTTGTCAGCCATCTGTTGCATCTTCTTGTCGCTCATCTAAGCATTTGCTTCCTTAATGCACTCGTTATAAAACCTTTTGAGGAAGGTGAAACCCGTCTGTTGTAATGAGGGATTTCTCTCTTGAGGTGACGCTGCGTTGGAACGCATCTTACAGCCTGTTCTTGTCGCTGTGTGCACTGCGTACCTCTTTCACATGATGACCTAGAGAGGCCTCAAGACGCTTCCATGTGGTGGCGATGTTTGTTAAAATTGGCTTTCTGAATACCACGTCAAATGTTTGGTTAAATTGGCTTTCTAAGTACTACGTAGAATTCTCACAATACACACCGGCTATTTTGAATTCTAGGAATCGCAGTGCTTCTTAGTTTCTAATGCGGGTTGAAAATCTGGTGGTGTAAAAATATCTATATCATGTCTTATATAATAGAAAACAAGGGGCCTTAAGAGTATCTTATATCAATTATTAATATATTTTAAGTAGTATAATACATTATAATTATTAATGGAGTGCCAACCTCAAGAGAATATTAATTCTCCCTAATCTATCCTCTATTCTTCTATTCTATATCATTATCTTGGTTGTGGCCAAGGGAGGTCTCGGATTGAGCCTAAACCCTTGGTCATTTGCTCCCCTTTACATTGTCCTTTACACACTAGAAGGTGTTACAAAATATAAATTGAGCTAAAAGATGAAGATCAGCTTTGGGAAAAAGAAGAAGAATAGCTTTGATTGATTTTAGTTAAATGAAGTATATCCTTTTATAGCTTTTTAGCTAGGCCACTCTTCCCTCTCTTTACGAATGGAACATAGCCTTTGTGTCTATATCACTTCATATTTGAACCATACATTGGTTGCGCCTTTAGCACTATCTCTAGCACCATACTTTTAACATCTCCCCTTGGTGCTAGCTTACCCTCTAGATAATTACACCTAAGCATGTAGGTATTCTCCTTAAATGCCAACAAGGCTTCTAGCTCATGTAGTGTCAACCGGAGTGTAGGCAATACAATTCAATTTTTGGGATTCTTTTGGCTCCCTTAACTACATCATTGGTGCCAATGGTGGAGACTACAATGTTATTTTTTATCTTTGATACTTTTTGTTCTTTGACTCTTCAGTCTTCGTTAGGGCTAAAAATACGTCAAAAAATGAATTTTATTCATCATGGGATTAAGAAAATGACCAAAGAGAGTTTGCCACACTTCCAAGAATATGGTATTCTCGTCTCCTCTTTTATGGAGACATTAGAGTTCATTTCATGATTCTCTCTTTCTTTTTAGTCGAAATCTCCATAGTCTAACATGTTTTAGTAGTCTTAAAGTTCTTATCAACTTACAAAATCCAACAAAAGATATGACAACGATGGGATGAACTTACTAATGACTTTTTTGAAAATGTAGAGATTTTTCAATATTTTGTTTGACACCCAATATATTTTCATTAGTCTTCTTAATATTTCTTTTTAGTTCATTCACCTTTCTCTTTGAGCTTCTTTCTCTATGCATTCATTCTTTTCATGGCATCCACAAGGTGTCTTTCTCATTTAGTAAACTCTTGCATCATCTATAGCTAGGAAGCAAACAAAAATGAGAAGCCCAAAATCTTTAGCATAAACAATTGGATTACCATGTTGCCATTTTGCAAGAGCTATCACAAGGTGAAAAGAAGAGAATGAGGTGATATAAAATATCACTGGAAGGGACATATCATTGCCTTCAAAATTATGCCTGAAGGGTAATTTGTCAAGGTGCAACACGTTAATATGGCTAAGGATATGGACTTGCCTCCAAACGAACATCTTTTCCAACAAACACATTATACGTCATTTGTTGAATAATGTATATAATATATTTTTTCATGTAAGCAATTACTATTAATGGATTCTTGGTTGTATATATCTTTTTGCCAACAAGTATTGGGTGGCAACCTATGAAAAGCCTAAGTGAAACTTTTCATGTCATTCATAAGGTATTCACAGATATTATCTATGTCTATCAAATTTTGGGTTTTTTTAGTGAATGTAGATTTTTCATATATTATGCACAATACGTGGTTCCCTTTAGAGCAAGTACGTATGGACATGTTGAAGATTTGCCATCGTCAAGTCTTTCATCTCTGAATTGGGATATTCTTGACAAGGAAATGATACAAAGTTTTAAATTCAAAATATCTCAAGATTTTCAAAAGTTTAGGATGGTTAAAAGGATCTCGAGAAGAATATGCATATCATGGTTTGTACCCTTACATATCTTTATGGCTTGTTTCAAAATAGCAAATTTACAAAGAACAAAGATGTCTTGGCTAAGTAAAATTTTTTCAGAAGAGGATTTGGACAATATTTAGGAACACTTTGGAAATTTAGAGAGTACAACCATAAGGATGATATCATGAGGTGTAGTGCATATCCCCAATCCTTGGCTGTCTTACAACATCTCTCGACAAACTCTTGCTTTTGGGCTTTGATTACAGGAGATACAATCTTAGATTAGGTATTTGGATTTCCTTAGATTTTGATATTATAGAAGTGCAAGTTATACCCATGAAGAAGCAAAGGATGTGAATGTCACTTCCAATTGGACTCTAAAGGATGTAAAGGATACCTTGGAGTTGCTAGACAATACATCCCTTGGATATAAGTTCAAAGTCAATAGTACAACAATTGGGAAAAGAGTCGAATGCTCTTTCTCTTGTATGAGTTGTTTGGCTCCCATAATTGCAAGTTTTGAGCCATAAATATGATAATCTTAAAGGATTCCATCTTGTTGAGTGACATTTGTCAAAAAGATACTGTTCAATACAAACTTATAAGGCATTGTGAGACATGTTGCCTTTTGAATGTATAAAAATGGATTCATTTAATTTTACATAGGATAGAGAGGATTTCATTACATCATGAGTTACAAAATTGTAGTGCAAATGTACAAAGGCAAAATAATAAGGCTTCCTCCTAAGTTTTTGTTTGCTTCTTTGTTTCTCTTATCTCTAGCACCTTCCCATTGTTTCGCACTATAGCTTTGTCATCACTTTTCTCAAAGATCTTTAATCTTCTCACAAGGGCTTTTTTCTTTGGCTACTGGAAGAATTTGACTTTGACAAGTACTCTCTTATCTTGAGGCTTAAGAGGAGATGGATCACACTTCATAGGAGAAAGCATAGGTATTCCTTTCTTTTTGGAGTTCGGTGTAGTGATCTTTGTGGTTGACTTGCCCTTGCCCTTGCTTGTTGCCACAACCTTAGTCTTTGAAGGTTTTTGTGGAAGAGGGAAGTCGTGATCCACTAGTATGATTGCCCTATCCAAAATCAACTCAATGCACCGCTCCCTTATGCACCATATATATGAATGAGGATAATCTATGCACTATATGAATACATATAATAAGTTAGTGGATTGATAAGTGTCCCTCCAAAACAAACAAAATTAAGGAGACTTACAATCACTCTATCTATCTTCACTAACTTTGAATCTATTGTCCTACAAACATTTGAAATCACTCTCCATCCACAAATATGTATATCACTTTGCAATGGTACTTCTTGTAGGAGAAACTTGTAAGGTTTTCTAGTATCCGCAATATCCTCCTATGTGGTGTCTAAGAAGGTAGTCACAAGGCTGTCGGTACTACAAATGGAAACTTGTAACTAAAAAAGACAAACAACTAGGATAAACCACTAACAGAAAGCATGCAACTTTCCATTCAACACACGTTTTTTCTTGGCCATGAATACCACTAAGAGAATTGATAAAGATAATTTCTCTAATATGTCGATATATATTAGATTCCATTACCCTCTGCAAAGCAAATAGTAGTACGAAATAAACACAAGAATAAATGAGTATAAGTTAACCCTTTGTGAAAAATTGCATACCTTTCGACATAAGGGAAAAAGATATGGTAGTTTGTGATGTAATCAAAAGTCTTGAAAAAAATTGCTATATTTGAACGAGATCTCAACAACAATTCCACCAATAGTAGTGGATCAACAAATATAATTTTAGAGATATCTTGGCTAAGAGAAGCAATGAACACTATATAGCCAATAGCAAACATGTTGAGCTGGCAAGCTCAACACGTGCAGAAAAAATGATGGACCGCAAGGCTAGATGAGTCAGCACGTCTACACTTAGCACATTGTTGGTCATTATGGTACTCACATGGCCACTGACTTATCACTTATTATATTTAGTTTGTTACACCTACCTATAGCTGGCAAAGATATAACGCCAGTCGATTAGTGTAGTCGGTTATGCACTGTTTGACTTAGAAGGCCACTTTCTTTTATGTTGTATATTGTATAGTGTGTGGAAGAAGAAGAAAAATCAACAAGAAAACATTTTGTCCTCTATCTCTCTTCTTCTGTTCTTGAGTAAGCTTCCTCCTTGTGTATACAGTGTGTGTTTGTGGCGCAACAGCTCAAGCAAAGTCCCCCACCATGTGATTCTTGACATGGTATCAGAGCCGCACCACTGAGAGAGGCTGATTTTGAAGGCTGAAGTGAAGGAGAAGAAGCTAGGTTTGAGCAAGCAAGCAGCAGGTAAGTAGCTCTCCCATTCTTCCACTCTCTCTCTTGGATAGTGCCTGTGGAGGCACGGGAAGCAGGGTTGAGCAAAAATCTCAGATTGCTGTGAGATTTGGTGTGCGAGCAAAGCACTGTATATTGTGCAAATAATTCCTTTAGGGCTTGCCCACAGTTATTTTGGGCGTCTGAGGCCGTTTCAGGCCCCGTTTAAGAGCCACAAGGTTGCAGACAATAGTTTCAAGGTACAGTGTGATTTCGGTTGTATTGACCGAAAGTGGGTGCACAGGTTACAGATTGCGAATCTGTAATTTTTGAGGTGTTTGCAAGAAGCAAACATAAGGTTTATCTGCAAACAGGTTGCAAATTACATGTACTATTGAGCAATCAGTAAAAAAGATTTCTTAGTATAGTGTTGTACACGTATTGTGAAAGATTGCAGAAGACCAACTTGATGTGTTGTATCCTTGTTAGTGATAATGGCAGAGAATAGTGGAAATCCCATTATTAAGAAACTCAACAAGAACAACTACCCTTCATGGAAGTTTCGTGTGACGAACTTTCTCATTGGAAAGGGCCTTTATGAGTTTGTTTCAGGTGAAAAAAAGGAGCCAGAGCTGGGTATCCCTCCGACTGCAGATGAATTAAAAGCATGGAAAGAGTAGAATGTGAAAGACAAAAAGGTGATGTACTGGTTATGTGCAGTCATTGATAATACGATGTTGGGACATATTAGGAATGCAAAAACTTCACATGTAGCTTGGACAATTTTTGAGAACATGTTTTCAGTAAATACAAAGGTACGAAAGATTCAACTCAAGCAAGAGTTGAATGCTTTGAAGAAAGGGAAAATGTCTGTCAATGAGTATGTATTGAAGGTGAGGAGCATTGCAGATGCTTTAGCAACAATTGATGGAATGCCTGATGATGATGATTTGGTTTCATCCACTTTGAGTGGCCTTAACAATGAGAAGGCATGAAAATCATTTATTACTTCAATATATGTACGGAAGCCATTTCCATATTTTGATGAGTTAATCTCTCTCATGATTACCGAAGAGATTAATATGCAGGGAGACTCATCTGGAAAAAATGGTAAACAGGTTCAAGCATTTTACTCAAGTTTAGGAAGGGGACGTGGTAGATCCTCTTCGAGAGGCCGTGGTATGGGATGTGCTAGCGATAACCAGCAAAACATGTTCAATCAGCAATTTGGTGAAATGCAGATTTCAAGAGGCCAAGGAAACTTTAGAGGCAAGGGGAGCTCTAGGGGAAGAGGTGGATGGCAGAATAGAGGTTCTAGAAATTCTGCTATTGTTTGCCATTATTGTGGCAAAACAGGCCATATTGCAGCCCATTGCTATGCAAAGAAGGATGATATTCGCAGTGGTAAATTGTAGCAAGGAAACTATGCATCGTCTTCATAACAGAATGAAGACAAAAATGAGTGTATGTTTGTTATGCAGCATATGATGAATGCAGTTACAGGAAAGGGGACACATGATGATGTATGGTATGTCGATTCAAGTGCATCTAATCATATAACCAGTCATGTTGAATGGTTTGGAGAGATGCATGACTTACAAAATCCAGGTTATGTGCAGACGGGTGATGATTCATACTACCCAATTTCACACATTGAAAAGGTTCCCTTATCCTTGTATGATGGCCAGACAAAGAGTCTGACAAGTGTATTACATGTGCCATCAATTACAAAGAATCTAATGTCTGTTGGCCAAATGGTAGAGCAGGGGTTGCAGGTCCGATTCAATGCAAAAGGTTGTTTTATAGAAGACGTTAATGATAAGTGCAGGTTGGTTGCAAAACAAAGTAGAGTTGGCCAAATGTTCACTTTAGATGTTGGAATTCCTGCAATGGATGCTGTTATGTATGCTAAAGGAAAAGGAGTAGTTGCAGATATTAAAATATGGCATAAACGTATTGGATATGCAAATGTGCAAAGGCTAAAATTAATGCAGCCTAGAGGATTGGTTACAGGGTTGCCTTCTTTTAGAATTGTAGGATTGCATAAAGTCTGTGAAGCATGCAAGTTTGGTAAGCAAGCAAGATAACCCTTCTCGAATGACAGAGAAGTGAGTAGAAAAATACTTGATGTAGTGCATACAGATGTTTGGGGGCCTACACAAAATATATCTCTTGGTGGCAGCAAATACTTTGTCAAATTTATTGATGACTATTCAAGGAAGTTATGGGTATACTTCGTGAAGCAAAAGAGTGATGTGTTTGAGCACTTCAAATCTTTTAAGGCAGTTATTAAAACAGAAACAAGCTTACAAGTGAAGTGCTTGAGATCAGACGGAGGGGGAGAGTACCTCTCTAATGAGTTTATTGGCTTCTTAAGGACTCATGGGATAAAGAGGCAATTTATTTGCAGGAATACCCCATAGCAAAATGGTGTTGCAGAAAGAAAAAACAGCCATATTGCAGAAGTTGCACGGGCATTAATAGCTGAAAAGAATATGCCCAAACATTTTTGGTCTAAGGCTGTCCATACTGTTGTCTACATTATGAACAAAACTCCCACAACTGCAGTTCATGGGATGACTCCTGAAGAATGCTTTACTGGCAAGAAGCCTGATGTATCGTACTTGAAGGTATTTGGATGTGTTGCATATGTTCATGTGCCAGATGAGCTACGGAAGAAGCTTGATCCAAAGGCTGAAAAATGTATTTTTATTGGGTACTCTTTAGAGTAGAAAGGGTATCGATGTTATAACACAAGTGAGTTCAGAGTGAGCAGGGATGTTATCTTTGATGAGATGGAAAGTTGGTATACACCTGCTGGTGATGTTTTGGATGATGAATGATTAGGATAGCTATGAGCAGAAAGATAAACAAGAATCACGGAGTCTTAGTGGACTAAAAACATCATCTGATATTACACCTAGAGTGAGCCCTTGGCCTGGGAGACTAAGGAGTAGCCCCATATCTTCAGGTGGATCTATAAGTGTCGTAGGGAAGGACAAAGGAAAGAAGAAAGTGCTGGATGGTAATGATGCATCTACCAGTCATTTGGGATTTAATGGAGATTTTAGCGGTTCGGAGAGTTTGGATGATCAGCTTGGCATTCCTTCAGTTAGGACACCAGGTGTACAGAGAGCTCATAGTAATGTAAAGGATCCATTGAGTGATCCGGTGGTACGTAGATCTAGCAGGGTCAAATACCCTATTAAAAGATTTGGTTTTGAAGGTTATGCAGCTCACCATTATGCTTATATGGTGAAACTAGTTGAGGATGTTGAGCCCACTTGTTTTGAGGATGTTGTTGGTCATGCTCATTGGGATGCAGCAATGGATGAGAAGATGGCTGCATTAGAAGCCAATAAGACTTGGGATTTGTTACCCTTACCTAAGGGTAAGAAAGCTATTGGCTGTAATGTAAAGGATCCATTGAGTGATCTGGTGGTACGCAGATCTAGCAGGGTCAGATACCCTATTAAAAGATTTGGTTTTGAACGTTATGTAGCTCTCCATTATGCTTATATGGTGAAACTAGTTAAGAATGTTGAGCCCACTTATTTTGAGGATGTTGTTGGTCATGCTCATTGGGATGCAGCAATGGATAAGGAGATGGTTGCATTAAAAGCCAATAAGACTTGGGATTTGGTACCCTTACCTAAGGGTAAGAAAGCTATTGGCTATAAGTGGGTTTACAAAGTCAAGCATAATGCAGATGGTTCAGTTAGCAGATATAAGCTAGGCTGGTTGCAAAAGGCTATGCCCAAACATATGGCATAGATTATGAAGAGACATTCAGTCCAGTTGCTAGGATGGCAACTGTTAGGTGTGTGATTGCCTTGGCAGCAGCCAAAGGTTGGAGTTTGCAGCAAATGGATATTAAGAATGCCTTCTTACATGGTGAATTGCAAAAAGAAGTGTATATGGAGCAGCCAGCAAGTTATGACGATTTAGAGCATCCCACATATGTGTGCAGGTTAAAGAAGGTGCTTTATGGGACTAAAGCAAGCACCTAGAGCATGGTCTGACAAGATTGGAGAGTATTTTGTCAATATTGGGTTTTGTATTTCTGATGTTGATCACTCACTTTATGTGAGAAAGGGAGATGCAGGTTTGGTCATCATAGTCATCTATGTGGATGACTTGATTATTACAGGTGACAATGACAATGGGATTGCTGAAGTTAAGGACTTCTTGAAGAAGAAGTTTGAGATGAAAGATTTGGGTCAGCTGAGATACTTTCTTAGTATTGAGGTGATCAGATGTGATGATGGTATATGGTTGTCCCAAAGACAATATGACTTGGATATGTTATCCAAGTATGGTATGACAGCATGTAAGCCTCTTTCAGTACCATTGGAGCAAAATGTGAAGTTGAATGTTGACGTTGGGGATGAGATAGAAGACCCTACTATGTTATGGAGGATAGTGGGGAGTTTGATTTACATGACTATCACAAGGCCAAACTTGAGCTATGTTGTTGGCCTTGTCAGTCAGTTTATGCAGATGCCTAGAAAGTCTCATTTGGATGCAGTTAGACGTATATTGAGGTATGTGAAGTCCACTTTATATTATGGACTTTTTTATGAGGCAGGTAAGGACGTACAGGTCTTTGGATACACAGATGCAGATTGGGCTGGTAGCATGTCAGATAGAAGATCTACGAGTGGGTTCATGTTTTCCCTTGGTAGTGTAGCAATTACATGGAGCAGCAAAAAGCAACCTACAGTTGCTTTATCGAGTACAGAGGCTGAGTATAGAGGTGCTGTTATGGCAGCATGTGAGGTGATATGGTTGCAAAATTTATTAGGTGATTTGGACATGCAGGGAGATGGTCCAGTTGTCATTCATTGTGACAACATGAGCAGCATACAGCTAGCTAGGAATCCAGTGTTCCATGCTAGGACAAAACACATTGAGGTGCACTACCACTTTATGAGAGAGAAGGTACTTGTAGGTGAGATTGACTTGGTATATGTCAGTACATAGGATCAGATAGCTTACATTTTCATAAAGGCATTGGGTCCAGAGAAGCTTCGAAAGTCCTGAAGCTTACTTGGAGTTGCAGAGATAGAATTGAGCTTGAGGGGGAGTGTTGAGATGGCAAGCTCAACACGTGCGGACATTGATGATGGACTGCCTGGCTAGATGACTCCGCACATCTACATTTAGCACGTTGGTGGTCATTATGATACTCACATGGCCACTGACTTATCACTTATTATATTTAGTTTGTTACACCTACCTACAGCTGGCAAAGATATAACGCCAGTCGATTAGTGTAGTCGGTTATGCACTGTTTGACTAAGAAGGCCACATTCCTTTGTGTTGTATCTTATCTATACTTTGTGTATATTGTATAGTGTGTGGAAGAAGAAGAAAAATCAGCAAGAAAATGTTTTGGCCTCCATCTCTCTTCTTGTGTTCTTGAGTGAGCTTCTTCTTGTGTATACAGTGTGTGTTTGGTGCAGCAGCTCAAGCAAGTCCCCCCACCACACGATTCTTGACAAAAAACATAGGAAAGTTATTCAAAACCAATAGCACAATCATTATAAATTTAATATTAAAATTTTTGGGAACCAAAATGCCTTATCTTATGTAATAATAAATTATAGAGTCAAAAAATTGAATATTGTTTTTCTCAAAAATGGACTTGTTCTCAAGATATATGCTAAGGAAGTCATGTTTTTCATGAGTGCAAGAAACATTGACAACCATTTCGCCATGCACTTTGCATCCATCCTCTCATAATTGACGGGGCTAAGTGAATTGATTTTCCTCTTGCAAATCTTGTCAATTTCTATCACCTCTTGCCTTTTTTCTACCTAGAGTGCACTCCTTGTTGAGTATAGGTGAGTCACATCCTCAACCTTTAGCTCTTTGACTTTCCTACACAAATTTGGGAAAATATTAAGGTTCTCAAAGGCTTTTTGATCAGTAGTGGATAAGGGCCTCAATACCTTAAATTCAAACATGTACCTGATTCTACTGACCATGTTGAAATCCTTGTTTATCAAGATGATCTTATGAGCATGAGCAATGTCAATGTAAGCCTCATTCGTAAAGTCAATGACAAAATCCAAAATTGTGTTATGTTGACAAAGAATCAATACAAGTTACCATTTCTTATGAAGTCCAGATTCAGTGGATACTCTTGACAATCTGTAGCTCTCTTTGGAATTACATTCTCATTAGTAGCTCTCTGAGCCATCCTTATCTCATTGAAACACTTTTGTATATAATAGAACCTAGACCTTCTCTTTCTCTTTTCTAGCTTGAAAGGCTCACTAGCTAGAATAGAAGAGGATTCAACTTGATCAACTAGCTAGTCAAGTGCATTGGGAAATGTTAGAACCTAGCCAATTGGAGGAGACAAATGTCCACCAAGCTCAAATGGTAGATCATCAACCAAAGGAGGCATTGTGGCCTAGCCTTGAGCATCAGGAGAAGACACATCCTCTCCAATGGATTGCTTTGATTCCACAACTAGATATTGAACAAAACGAAGTGTAAGAGGAATCTTGGGGGGCAATAACCTCTAGAACCTCTAATGGCCCAACCTTTGATGGCCTAGCTTCTAGAGTTTACTAAAGTAAAGGGGTCATTTTAAGGTCTTATAGCATATAAAGAAAGGGCATTTATTAATATCCTTTGAATGCACGTTATATAGATGATTCCTTATATGTGGATCCCTCGGGGATGTGCCATCCACATGCTAGACATGTAAACTATCTTCTACCACATATCCGACATGCGTATTGTGCCTCCACCATGAGTGTTCCAATAGGTATACACCACATGTGGACCATGTGTCCTTCTCTGCCTGCCACATTTCCATCTCCATTTGCCACGTGTTGAGTTGGCCATGTCATATATAAAAATGTGTTAAAAGACGCGAGATCTAGAGCATGGCAGAAGCTATGGTGGATGGAAGATGAAGATTAAGCTCATGATGACATAGACAAAGACTTGGCCTATTACACAAGTGAATTAGGTTCCAAGATTGAGACTTGGACTCATAAACAAAATCTTGTGTATAAGACTGACAATGACCAAGACACTAACTGAACGAATAAAGCATCATGATATTGCATTCATCATATATATAAAGGTGATAGTCAAGTACAATGCTTTATAGTTGCCGGATAGGTAGCAGACTCCCTCTCTGTGCCTATGGGATTTAGTCTGCCTACATGTCCTAAGCCCAACACTGCCTCATACAAAGAGGCTGAGTTAGGTGCGATTGCAAAAATCTCAACACCCCTCCTCAATCACAACGAGAAAAGTACAAAAGTGTGTAGAGGCTTTAGTGAGAGCACCATCTGCAAAGTGTGGGCACAACATAAACATGGCAAACACTAGAGATTGTCGCTGGAAAGGCTAAGTGTGGGTGCCAAAGACATGGTGGACATTCAGAGGCCATAGCAGGGGTGTCGCAAAGTGTACATAGGTTGTAGTACAAGGCTACATGAGGAGTTTACAAGCTTATGTCAGAAGCATTAGGGCTAGCCATTACAAGGTTGAAAAAGTCTAGTAAAAAAATGAGTCAAGGACCGGTGGCCCTTGCGTTTTCAACATTTCTTTTGGCATAGATCTTCTATTCATTGCAGGTCTTCTTGTCCTTGTTGATATAGTCCAGCTTGCTCTTTTTGATCATGTACATGTTCTTTACTTTGCTTGCATCTTCAGTGTCTTCATGGTTGATCTTCTTTTTCTTATTTTCTTCCACCGCTTTGCTTGCATTGATCTTTCCTTCATGGTCGTCATTTCCATGGACTTTGCTTGCATTAGTCAACTAGTTCTTTTCTTTATGGTCCCCCTCAAGCAAAGGTATAATCTCCAAGCTTTGCATGGTCTTCAAGATAGAAGAAATGTCTTCAAAATCTTGCACTATCTCTAAGGTAGCAGGCATGTCTTCAAGTTCTTCAAATGGAAACATGGATGGCACTTGAATGCTCACAACTTCATTTTTCCCTACAAGTAGAGCAAGTACATCTTCTATGTGGTACGAGTAAAAATAATTGCACTTCTCTTTATGAATGGTATCTTCATGAAAAAATTCATGTTTGTCTTTAGAAATCAACTCCAAATCTCTAATTTTCTGACCATAAAAAGAGTTGAAACTTAATGTGTCAAAAGGCACAAGAGATACCAGTGCCAAAAAGCACTATGTAACTATCAGGAGATACCGGCAAATTTGAACTTTTGATGTTTGATGTTGATGTTAATCCTTTACTCGATGAACCCATTGCTTGAGTCCCCTCCTTGCTGGTAAAATCTTTTTGAACACTGAGTAAATACTCAGATTAGAGTGACAATACTTGCCTTGCCAAATGGAGGAAGAACGAAGCAAAGAAAGAAGCTTTGGTGTTGATGCTACTGCTTGAGGTCTTCAAGACTTTAAAAAAAATCTTCAAAATATCTCAAATCTTTGCTGAAACCTTCAGATTCAGTGCAATCAAGGTGGCATTTGAGTGGCACGAGAGAGAAAATGAAGAAATACTTGAGCTTTAGCTCAATAGGCTATGGAGTCTCTGGAATTAGGGTTTTTACCCGACTGGTTTTTGATTTAGTGCAGCTCTTGTATACGGAATGGTTTGGTGGGGAGTAAGCTTACAAGGTAGGCATCATTTTCCCCATGAACAGCGAGACGGATTTGTGCGGCATAGGAGGAGAACGAATAGTACGAATGGAATCAGGTGTAGATCAGGTAGCGTCTTCAAATTCGTGCAAGATTGGGTAGTTGGGAGGCCAATGTCCCACTATAATGTGCCAGGCAAGAGCGCAGGGAGTTCAAGAATGTTTCCCTAGAAGAGAGCTTGGAGAGACATGGCTTGTAAGTGGAGATCCAACTCCTCCAAGTGAGCAGGGTCTTGTCTAGCTATGGCATCCATTGAAGCTTCATTGAAGGTAGAGTGAAAATTGGAACCATGAGCTGACATGAGGTTAGGAGAAGCTGGAAGAGCATAGAGAAGAGTTGGGTTGAACTAGGTCATGCCCAACTAGGCTTTGATACCATATTAAAAGACACGGGATCTAGAGCATGGCAAATGCTATGGCGGATGGAAGATGAAGATTAAGCTCATGATGACATAGACAAAGACTTGACCTGTTACACAAGTGAATTAGGTTCCAAGATTGAGACTTGGATTCATAAACACAATCTTGTGTATAAGACTGACAATGACCAAGACACTAACTGAAAGAGAAAAGCATCATGATATTGCATTCATCATATATATAAATGTGATAGTCAAGTACAATGCTTTATAATTGCTAGACAGATAGCAGTCTCCCTCTTTGTGCCTATGGGATTTAGTTTGTCTACATGTCCTAAGCCCAGAATTGCCTCATACAAAGAGGCTAAGTTTTGTGTGATTGCAAACATCTCAACAAAATGCATGGGTAGTCTCTCATACATTTTTAAACCCGATTTTGTATCTTGTTTGTCCTTCTTTTCAAGTCTCACTCTTGACCCTTCTTTTCTACTTTTTCCCTTTTGTGTTCCTTATCATAATATGTCGGAACCAGAAATGTGTACGACACTGGCTCCTAAACACACTAGATGATCCCACACGGCCTTGTGGCCATGAGCCTCTAAGTACTATATATGACTCTTCTAACTATTGCACTTGTAGCTATGATTTTCAAATTGTAGGTCCAATGAATCACCCTTTTCGACTCCAAGAAAAGGGAGCCTCCTGTACATAGGTGGCTACTTCACCTCGATTTCCACACACAAAGGGCACCCCCCAAGCTAACTATTGTGGTTTTTATGGCTCTCCTACATCCTAGGAATTGACCCCAAGATACACTGTCTTAGACATATAACACATCGAAATGAAGTCCTCTCTTGGTGTTTATCATTCCACGAGATTTTTTGTATCCTCACATGATCTTTCCCCAAAGAACCCACTAATCTACAACTAGTATTTTCTTTCACTCAATGTGGGTCAATGGTTTTGTAAACAAGTATTATGCATCCAAGAGATTTACTATGATACTATGCTTTTATGTACATGCAACATGTCATGCCACATGGTACTCAAAAATTTCTTACTAATAAAAATAGCCATGTCACATGTGAAACCATTCTTTTCATGATTTTTTCTAGCATAGAGCAGCGTTGAAGAGATGGAATTGGGCTAACTCGTGCTTCCAATCCTTCAAATATTCATCAAAACCCTATATGCCTCACTAGAATGCACAAATATTTGGTTCTTTATTGCAAAGATGTAGAATTTCAACAGTCATTTCACGTTTTTATCTTGCATGTATCAATTTTTATATTTTATGTCATTTCTTGTAGAAACTACCCTTATCTAGCCACATTAACACAAAAGCAAGTGTAGGTTGAGGCTAAACTGCATGCTCTATTTTGCTCACTACACATTTATTGACATTTTTCTAATTTCTTCTATTTTTCCAGGCTCAAAATCTATTTTTTCTAAATTTTTATATTTTTTATTTTTTAGACATAATTATTGATAATTCTATAATTTTAAAATATAGAATAGAGAAACACAGACATGGCAACCAATATGCATCATTTTGCCCCACATGCACAATCACTCTCACCAATTTTATCAATTATCATCATATTTCTCAAATTTATGTGTTTTTTAATGATTTATAATTAAATTTGACACTATTATAATGTCAATTTCTAAATTTTTTGCATGATAGCACTTAGAGACATCACATACTACTTTCATATTAAATTTTGTCCCATATGCACCCCATTTTCATGATTAAACAATTAATAGAACCAAATTTTCATGAAAACCAAGACTTACCAAGATTTTTTATGTTTTATCTTTTAATTGTTGCACACACAACCAGCAAATTGGTCTGAATTCTAATACTAATCATTGTTGGTCATCATTCATCAGCACCAACAACCATCTCTTTTACCTCCAATCCAAGCCAGACAGCCATCCATCATCCTACTCTTCTCTTCCATTCTTCTCACATGAATCGACCCCAAGAGGAGAGAGGGAGGAGAGAGAAAGACTAGATTTGGTTCTTGTTGATCAAGTCATCATTGTGCAAAGGCCATGATGAGAAGCAAAAAATTGGAGGAGAAAGCTTGTATGATTAGGTGCATATCTTCTTCTCTTGCTCTCTATAGCCTCTTTCCCACTCCTTCTCCTCCATCGTGGTTCTATGCCCCACTCTCCCTTTTTTTTCCATCATTAAAAAAAGTCCCCCCCCCCCCCATCATTTGATTTTTTGGGGGAAGGGGGAGGGCCCAAGGGTCATGAATCCCCTCCCCCCTTTCCAATCCTCTTTATACTTACTTTTTTAACCCTTATTGGGCATGCCATATCTCCCACGTTTGGCATCCAGTTTGCAAGCTGTAAATTTTTTGTGGCTTTCTTGCAATCCCACATTGTTTGGAACTTGTCTTTGTTGGTCTTGCTATTTGAAAAAAATTGCAAAAATATGAAACTATCGTGGAGTTTTTCTTCAAATGCGACCATAAAATCTGTCTCACAAGAACGCTTTAACACGTTAGATCTGCCTCTACCACTTCCATGGGGACCACATTTTGGCTTAAAAATTGTAAATTTTGCACACTTCTTCCATTCTATTATCTCTAAGAAACCCGCTCTCATTGGCAACTATGTGATAGGGTGACTTAGCTCATCACGAATGGATCTGCAAACATATAAAACATAAAGAGCATCAAGCTATTGTAAATAAAACACACAACATAATACATCATAGCTCTCATCCAACCCCTTGGAAAAGATTAAGGCGTGAATTCCATAAGGGATAGGTCAATAATAATCAGACAAAGAAATCAAGAGCAAGTTGCTAACCAACTGCTCCAACATAGATTGGCTAAAAGAGCTATCAAAAAGGTCATCCTAAGTGGTGTTCTAACCTACCTACCTGACCTAGGACGATGGTACTAGGAACTTCCACTTAGAGAGTACTCATATAGCCTAGTCCACTTAAATTCATAGATTTTTTTATAAAAAATCATTCTTTATTCTTCATTATTTGGTACTCGGATGTGTAAAAAGGAGGGAGTTGATGAGTATATTATGAGCTTCATAACTAATAAGAATTCCTAGAACTAGCTTCCTAGTAGGCTATGAGGATAGGGTCACTAAGGCTACCTCTAAGATATATCTTTGTATGCTTGTTGCATGCTTGACAATTTCTTCACAAGAGGTGGACAAGTGCTCAATCTCCCTAGACATACCTTCATGCCTTGATTGTTAACTCCCAACAATGAAACAAGTATTCCCAAATACTCATACACATTCTTCTTAAGGGAGAAGAACTCAGAAAAGCAAGACACCACCTAGATTGGCCACAATAAGCTTCCATGTAGCAATTGGCTCCCTCCAGGTTTCTTCTTCACTTATCTAGTGTAGTACTAAAATAAAGAACCATTAAATACATCCATACCAACCAAACACATGGTCCTTGTGGAAGCTCATGCTCTACCGCCAAGACCCATGGACCGCTTATTGTTTCAAGCATTTCAAGCCAAGTGTAATGGCTACCTCTTGCATAGCCATGCATACTCTCATGCCTAAGAGTGTGATGAGTTTAATTTCATGCCCAATCGAGTTGCCTCCTCCCATGAGCTCTCCGGTAGCTCCACGATCCAAGGTGCAAGTTCAAGCAAGCTCGATCCTCAAGCTCCAAGCTCCATTATCGTATGCAAGACAAGAGAAGAGAAGAGAAGAGAATAAGAATAGAGGAGAAGATAGAGAGCTTCTCCACCACCGTCCCTCACCCTCACACACTCACTCCCTCATACTCCCTCTCTCAAGCACAAGTACAAGCACAAGCAATAATAATAATAATGAAGAGGGCTAGTTTTTGCCACACACAAGAACGAGCTTCTTCATTCACTTTTTGCCTTTTGTACATGGCCTACCTCCTCCTTTCGCACCCATCCCTTTTTTATATGACTAACCATTTTAGCCTAGGTCCTCTTTCCCTGACGCTCTTTTACAAAAATTTAAGGTGCGCTTTTATATTTTAAATGTGTCTTTTCCTTTTTACACTCGCCCTGGAATTTTGAAGTTGTTCTTGTGCTTTTGGCTTTTTTCCTCCTATTTTTCCATTGGGTTGCCTTTTTTCACTTTGCTCTGCTTTTTTTCAATTTCTTTCGCTTCCTTTGTACTAGGGTTAAAATTACCCCCTCCTAGCAAAGTGCCAGTCCCATAGCACTTGTTGGTGAGGGCTTGGGTGGTTGAAGGTTTGCCTTGTGGATCAATGATGGGGCTTTGGGGAGATTGGCCATGAAGAAGAAGCATAACAAAATGGATGTGAAGTGGTGGCGGCTGAGAAGAGATCGAGTGGGTGACATGGGCCTCTATGGTCAATGGTTGGTCATGGGCTAACGAATGTACCTGAAAAGGAAAAAGAAGTGCACTACTTGGGGATGTGTCTACCTCACTGTGCAGTGCATGGTGTTCATGCCAATGAAACAGGAGTTGGGTTGCCTTAGGCAAGCCTGTGGTGTTATTCCACACTTGAGGACCTAGATCGTGCAAGGGGAGGTATTGTGGGTGTGACTTAGGGAAACAAGTGTAGCTGTAGGTGAGTGTAAACTCCCTAGGCTTGATGTGTCCTAAGTGTTAAGTGGGGGAAGGGGCTAGGGATAGAACTGTCTCTAGGTGCAGTGTCTATGGCACTCTAATGGTACTTGAGAATTCCGTTTCTTCCTTTTCTTGTGTTTCAGCTTTGTCTTTTCTTTGCTTTCTTTTGTCTCTCTCTCTTTTTTAAATGTAAATATATTTAATACAGTTGGGTTCGGGGGGTAAGCTAGACATCATCATGATGCTCTTCAGGAGCTACATTGCAAGGATGCCTAAGAGAGTTGATAAGAAAGGGTCTGTTTTGTAGTCAACCTTTTATGTTGATATGTATGTTTAGAGGTGTCATTGACAGGAAGGGGTGACAGCACTTGGTGAAGTGGCTGTCATTCATATCTTCAAGGACCACCATATAAAATAAAGGTACGAGTGTGGCCCTCATCATGATATGGCGTGCCATCACGCAACTATCAATTCCCTCATTGAGATAAAAAAAACAAGTGGCGACAACCGAGCTTCTTCTAGTATGGGCTTTTGCTTGAGCAAAATCATGAGTACCCTAAGATAATTATAGATAGTGATGAGTGTAGGATTGAGGCAGGATGAAAACTCATTGAGGAAGTGCGTGATGGATGGGCGGATGTCTCGCTCAGTTAAGATTAAGCACTCCTCTAGACTCCCTGCATTCACATTATAGAACTTGGGGAAATCATACATGCCATGCACATCCAGTCTACCTCTATTCTCTGCAAATATGGCATGTTGGTGGGATCATTGTGCTCCTCAAGTATGGTGCTATAAAAAGCCATGCAAGCAATCAAGGTTGGAGTCCTAGACACATCACCGCCTTTCAATTGGCTTCATATCGACTGACGATCTTTTAGATCTCCCAAACCTTGTCTTGCTAGTAGTATGCAAGCTCTCTCTGCCACCCTTGTAGGGTATCTTTCTCTTTCCTCTGTCCATTGGTCTCCTAATCATTGGGCTAGCATGATCAACTACTCCACCACTCTTAGAGACATGACCCTATCTAAGGAGTGAGGGTAGTGGAAGGAGAACTCAAAAGATTGGCATTTGTTCTCCCACTACTCCTAGATAACTAGTTCTTGGGCCCAATTTATAGGATATCATTCTTCTCTTTGTGGGGCTTGGGATTTAGGAACTTGTTGCAGTTGTGGGCCCTCAGCCTCCTCTATGCTTGCTCCACTATCTCTCTTTTCTTTCTTTTTTCTTCCATCGCCCTTTTTGGAACGATGCTTCCCCTAGGATCTTCGAGTGGAATCTCCTACCATGGTGGGCTAGGTTCATGTGGTTGCTCTTCCTCATCTTGGCCTTGCTCAAAGTTTGACCCCTCTTCATGCACTAGCTCTTTTGGCTCTTTAGTGGGGCACTGCACTTAATGTTCCTGCTTTCCAAACCCTAACTCCTCCAGCTCCTTTGTCGAGAGATCAGCCTACCTCAAGTACTATCATTGTTGCTTGGTGCTTAGGCTAGTGCTGGTTGCCGAGGTGTGCTCCTGGAGACCATATCTTATAGTTCTTCTTGTATTTTCCAACTTCCTTTTTAACCCCTCTATTGTGTCTTCCCCTTTAGCCTGGTTCACATGCATCAAGGTATTCATGAAGGCTTGTTGCTTACTGGACTTCTATACTTGCCTCCATTGCTTCTACCCTTACTAGTGCCATGCTTTGTTAACTTTCTACCAAGGCAAGGTGTTTGGAAAGGTCCCTGAGCTGAGCCTTCTAGCAATCTTTTCTTTCCAAGCCCTAGCCTTCTCTCCCATTCTTTCTATGCCCTAAGTTTGGCATTGAGACAGCATCATTACATCTGTTCTTCCTACTCCTTCTAGATCTCGAGTATCTCTTTCTTATATTGTCAATGGCAATTCTCTAGGATGGCCACATGGAGTGAGTTTTCCACCTTTGCTAGTCTTTTACCTGACACCTCGTCTTTCTATGCCTTAGCATTGTGTAGTTCTTTGAGTAGCCATTCCTTTTGATGTTTCTCCTTACAGAACTCTGCATAGGCCTAGGTCTTCACTCTTTCCAGCTCCTCAGTGAGCTCATCTCTAATTTTCCTCAATTGCTCGAGGTGCTCCTCCATGTTCTTACTTTTTTGTAAGAGGGCTGAGAAATCCATCTCATCCCCTATCTTCACATCAGGGGGCTCTTTTGCACTCCCTTCTTTCTCCTTTTCCAACTCCTTCTTCAGGTCATTTATTTATCTATCTTTGATGGGTGGCTACTTGCTTCATCTTTTCCAACTAATAAGATGAGAATGCCTCTCACATGTAGCTCTGTCAAATAGTGCCTTCCTTTCTTCCTTTACCTTTCCAATTGGGCTCGCAGCTCTTTTGTGTATTCGTCATAACTCGTTGGCACTAGCAGAGTCGAGGGCATGGACATCATTGAGGTTTCTATTATGGGCTTCTTTGGGTCTTTCCTTGACTCTGCATCTATAGTCATCAACCTCTTCATTCCTGGCACTGGGACTCCTCCACTTAGTGTGAAGCCAAGATACTGCAGAGTGTTGACTAGGTACTGCACCCAAGCCATCACATTGATTTGGTTCACTGTGGCTTTTGCCGTTTCCTGTGTGAAGGCATGGAAACCATTACAAGTGGTGGTGGGTGTAATGGAGCTTTCCCCTTGCCTGCCTACAAGTCCATGAGCTGCTTCTGTTGTTGCAAAGTTGGTGCCTGGTGTGTCTTCCAGAATCCTCCTTACCATCTTGTGCAAGAGACTGATGATGACAATGACACTAACTAAAAGTACAAAGCATCATGATATTGCATTACTCATCTGGAAAGTGATAGTCAAGTACAATGCTTTATAGTAGTTGGGTTGTTCCATTCTCCTCACTATGCATATGGGATTCAGGACATCTCTTCCTAGAGAATACATCATGTGTCATATCTTTCAACACCCCCCTCAAATGATGAGTTCCTATACTTGCTTGCTTTTGCCCCCCCCCCCCCCCCCCCCCCATGATGACATGGCCCAGGAGACTAGCTCATAGGCAACCTAGTCAAGTTAAAGCTTGAAACTTTACATCTTTGGCAAGGGTTTTATTTTACAAAGAAAATCCACTATGGGAAAACATAAGATCCACTATGGGAAAGATAATTTCTTCAAAACAATGTGTGAGAGTTGTTGATGGCAAAAGCATCTTCTTCATTCATAAACTGATTTTGATGATGGTTACCATTTTGTACCTATTGTGCTCTTTTATGGTGGAAACATTCACTAGCTATATGGCCAGTCGTCTTACCACAATAATGACATGTCATCCTATCTTTGTTGTTAGAGTTAGCCTCGGCCTTTTGCTCCATAATTTCATTTGATGTACAACAGACTACCTTTCTATGTTGAGACAGCTCCCTTTGCATCTTTGTTTTTATGTTTAGTTTCCTCGTCAAGTAGAGAGTGCTAAATGTCCTTAAGTGACAGATTTGGAACATTACTTAAGGTAGATACAAGGTTCTCATACAGCTCTTGATTTACACTTGCTAGTAATATTTCTATGGCTTCATCTTCATCAATGTTCTTCTTTGGAGTGGCAAGTTGAGCTTTTAGACTCTTAAACTTATTAATGTGCATGGTCGTAGATGAACTATCTTTTACATCTAGTTTGTAGAATTGCATGAGTAGTTTTACCTTGGACTTTTTAGCTTGAGTTCCAAAGATCCTGTCAAGCTCATCCCATGCCCTTTTTGCATCTTTGATGCGCTGGAGATATGGTGCAATACATCATCAGATAGTCTCCATGCAATGATGCCTAGAACCTTGTTGTTCATTTGTTTCCACTCCTTTGTCTTGAGCTGGACTTCTTCAATGAACCTATCCTCATCATCTTCCTTCCTGCTATCCCTTCTCTATGGTTCTATGCCCAGTTATCATATCGATGCTATCCTAGTATGCATGATAAATATGGGGATGTGATGAGATTATCTATGGCCAAGGTTAGGAGAATAAGAGCTGGATCCAATGTAGTAGGTGGCAAACATTGGAGTTGGCTAAATAGTACCAAATACCCATAAAGTCATGCTCATATAGGCTCAACATTGGCCCCTTCCAAGAGTGGGAGAAGATGGTTGAGAATTCATGGTAAAAGGGACTAATGGCTTGGTAGATGGAGGGATGGGATATGAAATTTGTGGCCTTTTGGTCTGCAAGAAGGTCGAGGGGAGGGTGCTATGCTTAGCTTAGCACTATTGATGTGGCAAGGTAGCATTGTTTCCTCCACAAGGATTGTAGCCATCAAAATTGCAAAACTTGAGGAACACCAACCATAAGTACATCATTTTGACATGCTATTGGTCTATTGTTGTGATTCAGGTTCCATACCAACATTGAAATCTTCTTGTAGCTCCTCATTTGTCTAGTGTCAAGTTATAGCAATTGGTAGAAACATAAAATTTAATATGTAGTGTTCTTTCATGTCCTCTCCCCTTCTCACTCTCTTTCTCTTACAATCCCTTTCTTACTCTCATTTGTCGATTAAGACATACCATTGCAAAAAAGGATCATAGAGTTGACTCATATGTCACTTGACAAAATCAACAAATCGTAAAGTTGGGATCATTAATGCTCTTAAAATTTACAAAGTATCTTAAAAACATTTCTTGCTCAAGATTCTTTTGTATATAAGGCTTTAGGACTCTAAATATTTTCCTACGCTCATCTCAACATAAATTATTGAAAATATCTAGATCTATGTGTAACTTTTCTCCAAGAGAAAGATCTAACTTCTTTGCTAGCTCTTCTTTATTGTTGTGTGTGTGAACAAGCATTTTCTCATCCTTATCTCCAATGATACTTAGTTCAATAGAGTATTCCTTAGGATCATTGGGAGCATTCACCCCTTTTTCCATGTGAAACTTTTAACCGTTCGTTTAGGTAGATCCATTGGTGGCTTCAAATAGGTTACACTCTTCACGTAACTTTTTATGAGAGCATAGAGATACTTGCATCACATAGTGCCATTGATCTTCCACTAGATTAGGATAAAGAAAACTTGCAAAACAACCAATCCATTTTAGATAGATGCTCAAAGAGAATAAGGCTAAAAGGAATTGAAATTCACAAATTCTATGAACCTACTCATTGTATTTAGGGATTACGAAGATATTGTGTAAGTGAGTCCACAAGTTTCTGGGGTCACTTCAACAAAATCTTGAAAGCCCCCTTTAGATGCTTGCACTGGCCCCTCCCTCGCCATCTTGTACCATTGGATGTCCAAGATATACATGTTAAAATTCCAGGAATCAACACATAAAATCTCTTGGATCTTCTTAAACTAATTCATTTTTTCCCACCACAATATTTGTATCCATGGCCCTATGATCGATCTATTGTTGGAATTTGCCATGATAGTACAATCAAACGTGTGCCATATTTGGTCTACACACTCTACTCAAAAGTTCCTTGGTAATTGCAAGAAGTAAGCAATGTGCAATGTGCAATGTGCAAACACAACACAAAGAAGGAGCCTAATTTTCAAATTATCATTCACAACACAATGCAAGTGGTTGTGCAGAAAGTAGTGACATCAATTATATTAATTTGTCATGTAAATCTATAAGCTAAGCTTGATCGTGTGCAAATTGTAATGGTGGAATAGGCTCTCATGGTAAAACCACAAAGGTTCTATTCTATTCTCACCATAGGAAAAGCATGCAATAAGAGATGACTGGTCTTTTGGCCCAAAAGATGAGCTGGATGCTCAAGAGGGATCCGTGAGCCCTAGCCCTAAAAAAGTGTATAAAAAGGATGAGAATAAATAGAACTGACCATTCACATGTGCAGAAACTTCTAGTACTTACTCTCTTGCTTTTTTCCTTGTGAGAGAGAGAGAGGGAGAGTGTGAGATTGAGGGAAAGAGAATGAGAGTGTGAGGTGAGGGACCAGGGGAATAAAGCATTTTTCCTCTACTTGAGTACTCTCTCATCCTTTTCCCATGCTTTCTCCTTGCATGAAAAAGGCCATGGAGGGTTGAGAATGAAAGGAGCACTTGCTTAAGTCATGGAGATTGCATGTACGACCTTCATGGTTGGAGGCATGCTTTGCAACACTTAATATAATGGATCTCGATCCATGTGCAAGTAGTTAAATAAGAGCTAGCCCAAGGATTTTGTACATCAAAGCTCTTGAATGAATATGAGTATGTCCAATGGTCCCAAGACATTGAGCGCATGTGGCACAATATTTTGATTTCATTGTCAAGACCAAGGACACATTGACCATGTGATCGATCACACATATCGCAATGTGGAATAGGGGGTATCATGATGCTAATCCCGAAATGTATTTGCAAGTAGTTAGGATTTTATGTTTTTTTTGGATTAACAAGAGTGTGTGATTTAGATGACATTAAAAAATATTTTTTTACACATTCTTGTGGGGAGAGGAACATAGTTTTTTATTTTTTTATTTAAAAAGGTAAAAATGAGTATCTTTGTTTTTTGATTTGGGAGGGTGAGCTTGTTCAAAAAAATTTACAATGATCATGTTGAAATTTTTTTGGTTTATTCTTGGTCATAACATTGTTAGGTTGAATAAGAGAAGAGAAGACAAGGAGAAGAAATAAAAAGAAGAAAGAGAGAAGAAATGAAAAGTAAGAAAGAAAGGAGAAGGAAAAAAGAGAGAGGAGAAAAAGAAGAAACGAAGAAAAGAAGAAGGAGAAGAAGAGCAAAGAGAAGAAGAATGCGAGTTTGCAATGAAGGAATTAGAGTTCCTCGTAGGCAAGGATGGCATCAAAGTAGACCCCAAGAAAGTAATTTGTAGTATAGAACAACAAAAAGAACTAACCTAGTGGATAGTCACTTGGCAGTTAAGTGCACTTGGGTGACGACACTACTGGGATGGGTGACCTCCTGGGAAGATTTTCCTACAAGCTAGTAGGAGCTTCTCACCGCACAACCAATGGCACCAACGAAGCTTTCGTAGCCCATTGCCAAGTATGCCTTGGTCACTGCCTTGGTCGTGAGCCTTAGAGTGATGGCCGGCTGATGACGACGAGATGTGCAGTACTCACCCATGTATTCGTAAATTTTTATCTTCTCACTACAAAAACGGAGTCCCCCTCTCTGACATCATCAATGATGTCATCAAAAAAATGCTAAAAGAAAGTGTTCTCTCTTTGTCATCAATGATGTCATCAAAAAACGCTAAAAGAAAGCAAGTGTCCTCTCTTTACCCCCCCCCCATTACTATATAGATAGTGGTAGAGTGTCACGTCAAAGATACACAACAATGACCGTGCTGAAGTCTCTCTGTTGTTGACGCGACGAAGCTCTGCTGTGCAATCAGCCTCTCTCTCTCTCTCTCTCTCTCTCTCTCTCTCTCTCTCTCTCTCTCTCTCTCTCTCTCTCTCTCTCTCTCTCTCTCTCTCTCTCTCTCTCTCTCTCTCTCTCTCTCTCTCTCTCTCTCTCTCTCCACCCCTACATAGAAGCACTGCTCAAATCCATCAAGCTTCTTCAATAGCTCCCAAGAGACGTCAAGATGCTAAATGAGGTCACGCTCAGAGAGCTCCCCAACTTGCGAAAGTAGTCGTTGCTGAAGTGCAAGTGGAAGTTAACCCCAAATCCATTCAACCCAAAGGACCGGTTATTCCACAAAAAATCAAGGTTGTGGCCATAACCCATAATCACAATGGATGGCCAAACGGAGATAATCAAGTTAGTATATAAGAAAAGGATTATGATTAGGTAACTTACTTAAACTTGCAAAATCGTGTTAGTATTATCAATTGCTTTTAGGAAAGAACACAGGTATTGATGAAGAGGATAGATTCTATACATTGCATACATTGACAAGTGTGTTAAAATTGTTTTATGGTTATGACTACTTTTGGATTTGTGAATGATGAATTATGTCTCGTACGGGACCGAGCTTGTATTAGCCAAACGAGTTGTGGATTGTGGTGGTTCAAGAAATTGGGGTCCCCAACCCAATGCTCCCTAACACTCTATGGAGTTTGGAAAAAACTCACCTGCGGGTGGGGGTCCAACACTCCTAAGGGAGGTAGGTGTTTTGTGTGGAAAAACTCACCTATAGGTGGGGGTCCTACACTCCTGAGGAAGGTAGGTATTTTTGGTTTTTGTTCACTCGAGCACCTGAGAGGACAAAGGTCCGAGTGATAAGTGCCTCTGTTATGTAGAATGGCTCTTGAGGCTCAGGGAATCTTAGAGGGGCTTTGAGCTAGTAAATTCCCTATTGACCACTAGGGATAGTGACTGCAGACAAAGTGCAATCACATACAGCCCAATCCTGAGGGATTGGAAGGTCCTATCCTAGGCTAGATGGTGTCTTTCTATGGAAAGACGATTTTGCACCACTCTGCAGAGTGATGGTTTTGGATGTTACTATGAAATAAAGTATCTGATTTCCAAATTGTTTGTTATGTGTGAAAGATTGAGTTTAACGAACCCAGTTGAATAGAGTAATAAAAGAAAACTGATTTTATATATCCAAATAGCGTGGTAGCATGCTTTGCTAATTAGAAAACTAAGAAAACCCATCGAGGAAAGTGGGAGGCTTCGATCCTAACAACCAAATGCCTATGGCACTGGGTGGACCTGATAAGTCGGCATTAGATAGATCTGATTAAATCGTGACCCTTCCAATATTGGTAGGATTAGTTACCAAGTTTAACACCATTTTAGAGGGTCAAAGCTGAGATTTTACCTTATGGGTAGGGAGATTGAGTTACACTCTCCCGCGTCTCTTACTCTCTTTGAAATAAGTGTGGTATTAGCCTCACTCCTACCTTTGATTGATTATAAAGTGGTATTTCTTAGGTGGGCGTTAGATTGCTATTAGAGGGATGACTTGTCCACACTTCCCCTGTGAAGTAGAAGTGAGATTCCCATGTTCAACTAAGTCCAAGGTTTCCCATGGGGAGCAGGATGGTGATGTGTATAGATATGAGTTTCAGTTGACTACTAAGACGACTCCTATGGGTCTGACGGAGGAGGCACCTCCTAGCCATTTGTTTGAGGGTAGTAGGGTGAAGATTTCTTATGAATAATCAGGAAGGTAGACAAGAGGTGAGCAATCACTTCATTGATGAAGCATGCCTTGGTCACTAACTAATTCAATGGGGCAACTGAATCGTGAGATCACCTGCTCCCAAATGAACTTGGCCATGGTCCTAGCATCATTTTTCCTAGCGGCTCGTACTTCTATCCACTTTGTGAGATAGTCTATCATGGTGGTGACTATGATATACTTGGCCTACAAGTGTTGTGATACATGACTAATCGGCCCAATGAGGTCAATCCCCCATTTTAGAATGGTTGCCTTGTGATGATTGGGGTTAGCTCCATCTTGTCCTTGCAAATTGGAACATTGGTCCGTTGGAACTCATCACAGTGCTTCACAAATTGTGCTACATCACAGAAAAGCATGTGCCACCATAGTTGAGATTGCAACACCTTGCGTGTTGTCATGTCTCCCCTAAAGTGTCCTCCAATGATTCTGATGTGTGCCTCTGAAGTACATCATGCATCTCATGTTTGCACACACATCGTCATAGTAAGCCATCCTGCCCTAACCTATAGAGTTGATCAACTATCAATTGATAGGGTGTTGTACCTTGAGGATAAGTCACCTTGAAGCTAGCAGGTCTTCTCGATAGGTCTTTCAAGTAGTTCGTGCTCTATCACTTGGACTATGTCATCTGCCCAGTATGGCATCAATTCGGCTTTAAATAAATCCTTCTTGTCGCTAGATAGTTAAAAGTTATGTGTCTGGTAAGCCATCTACAATACCCTATCCAACAAATTCTCCTTGTGATTAGCCATATAGTGATGCTTCCCCTTGCATATAACCATGGTGTCATGTCACGATGTGCACATCGTGTGAAAAACTCTAGAGTGTGGCTTCCTTTTAGATTTAGAGAGCCAATGCCACTTTAGGTATTAGTGTTAGTGTCCATGGTTCAAAATATTAGATTTTTTTGGACAAGTTTTAGCTAATTTTTGATATTCTAGATATTATCTCTTGTAAAAATCCATAAAACTATAGACAACTTCTAGATTAGGATGACATGTAAAAGAAAACATGTAGTTTTTAGCCAATTTGAGAGGATTTTATGTAAAAAGAGAGATTGACAAAATCGCGCGACGTGCGATTTTGTTTTCAACCAGTGAACAGCACTCTGCAGGGGGAGATAAAGAAGGAGTGATCTTGCAGAATTTTGGCCAGGTGCACTAGTATTTTACCCCCCTTTTAGAGTCAATGAAAGCATCAGATTGGCAATCTGAGCAGCATAGGGAATGTATTATTTTATACGCGTTTTTGTCTATTAGAGTTATATATTCTCATAATGTTGAAAGAATTTGACAGGCTTCATCTCTGTTAGTATTCTTCTACATTTTCTAATTGTTTTTTTTGAGTATTCTTCTACGTCTTCAATTCCTTCAAACCCTTCTCTTCCGTTTACTCCTCTCCCTAAATCTACCTTCACCACATCTGTCTCTTATCTTCAAGAAAATGGCTTGAAACCTTCAACCCTTCTCTTATCTCTACCATCTCCGGAGTCTAAGCTCTTGAACCCCCATACATTCTTCTCTTGCCAAACCCCTGTGGTGACCTTTAACCCTACGCATTGTGACATTGGTAAACTCAACGTGAAGGTTAGTGTAAGAGAACTCCAAGATGGGGGGATTCTTCAGGAGATACTCTACAACAATTGGTGCGCATACTGTAGCAGACTTAGCAATAACAAATCCAAATGTTACAACAACAACAACAAAGGCAAGACGAAGAGAAGATTGATTCCACAGCTATCAAGGCCCTAGAGGAAGTTGGGCGGGAACTAAAACAATTTAATGGTCAAAATGTCTATGTTTTCATTTGCTTGTATGTTGAGAAAATACTCTTCTTTGGTGTACCACAACATGCATGGAGTTGCTATTTTGCCAGACTAGCCAAGCATGGTCTTCAAGAAAGAATCCATGGTCTTTTTCAATGAGATGCGGATTGGGCTACATTCAAAAAAATCCCTACACAAAGAATTCTTCTTAGAAGACTCTGGCCTAATAATGAAGAAAAGTTTCACTGATCGGGTTGAGAAACCCAAAAAAGGTTTGGTTTCAACAACTCTATACCATGAGTTTGAAAGTAAATTTGGGCAACTTGATGCTAAAGACCAACAAAGTATGGAAGGTCAAAATATTGAATTATTCCTTAAGGTTGCAGATCCCATTCTACAAGAGAAGCTTGTTGATTGGCTAGAAGATGCTACCTCCAAATCAGGAGTCAAGACTGCATGGATAGATGTTACTAATACAGTTAACATGATTGCTCAAAGAGAGCGGATGCGACTAAGATTGGGCTCTACTTCAACTTCAACAACTCCACTGATAGAGCTTGTTCCACCTTCTAAATCCCCTATTCCTTTGACTAATCAACCAACTCTTTCTTCTTCTATTCCTTCTAAAAATGATGTCATGGATGAACTCATTAAAAGCATGCATGACCTTCATATGAATCTTACATAAATTAGTTCCAAGGTGAAGAAGGTGGATGTCAAATTTAAAGAACGAGGACGATCATGAACTCAAAGACCCATGAGAAAAGGCTTTAAGAGGTGATGTATTTGGTGTGACAGCCAACAACATGACAAGAGGGAGTGTTATGCCTTCCATGAGGCTAAAGCATAGAAGCTCGTCTTTTGGAAAGATGAAAAAATTTATGTAGCTGAAACTGGTCTTCCACTGGAGCCAAATTTTGGCAATGGTGAATGAAGAAAAAATTAGAAGATTTAGTTGTAAAGAATGCCTATGTACAATTGACACAGCTACATATGGGCTGCAAATTGAGCCAACTAAATCAAGTTTGAAAGCATGTAAAGCTAGTGTGCAATCTAAAGTATAGATGCATGCACTAGATCAAATGGAATGTGGTAAAGTAGCTAAAGAAGATTTGGCTAATGCCAGTCAATGCATTCAAGAAATAACTAGTTGGAAAGAACCAGTAGATCCTTTTTTCGCATTTGCACATTTGGCTAATGTCAATCATAAAGAAGTCTTGATTGAAGAAAAGAGACGAAGAGAAGATGAACAAGGGCCTTCCTCTTCTGCCCTCCAAAACAGGTAACTAGAAGAATGCCTGAACAACCAAAGCTTGCTGAAAATATAACCCCAGATCAAGAGATGGAAGATGCGCCACAAACAAAGAAGACCGAAGAAAATAAGAAAGGCAAGTAGCCAAGCTACAAATTGCAGTCTGACATAGAATCTGCACCTGATCTCAAACGAATCCTAAAAGAACGAATTTTGGGAAGAAAATTGAATTCACCTTAGGCAAAATTCTTGGAATTGCCAAACATGAATTCCATGATGTAATTATTAATGTAATCAAAAGGAAAAGACAATATGTTGGTGATGAAGCTGAAGAAACAGTGCATGCTTTTTTGCAAGTTCTTCGAGTTTTTGTGCAGGATGAAGAGAAGCTGACTTCATAAGGAATTCATCTTGAAGCAGTTAAAGAATTAATTGCAGTAATTGAAGCTGAAGATAAAGAAATTATGAATGCAAAAATTAAAGAAGTGAAAGCTGAAAAGGTAATGGTCGGCTGGTCCAAACCAGTTCGGTAGCCCACCTCTCAAAAAGAAGGCCATCTACAACACATGCATGAGGAGGAAGAGGCTCGGTTCATTCCAAGTAGTCACTACTCCCGTACGCATTGGGCAAGAGCAACAATAGAGGCAATTGTCAAAATTGGGGAAAAAGAAACACCATATATTGCACTCTTAGACCATGGCTTAAAGATAAATGTCATGGCAAGGAGTCTCTATGAAAGTGGTGGATGGCCCATAGATATTGATCCAAGTTAGCAAATGAGAGCTGCAAACAACTCTTCTGGAGAGCTATATGCCGCATGTCCTAATGTGCAGGTAACTATCGGAGACATAAAAGACAATTTTCGCTTTTTTGTTCAAGACTCTTGTAGTTACCCTATCATTCTAGGGCAACCTTACATTTCTAAAGCCTGCTTGGAAACAAAAGCTCTTGATGATGATTCTTCCTATGCTCGAATCCAAAGCAAGGATAATGAATGAGCTGTCCAATTTCTTATTGTGTGTGTTAACCATGATCGAAACAGAGATCGACTGCGTGATTATCCTGTGCCTCCTAATGCCCTTGAATTCAAGGGTTTTCGGGCTGCACTGCTATAAAAGGAGGCTATGATAGTGTGTAATGTAAAAAGATTGAACCTCCTTATGCTACAGAAACTATGTCTCTAGCAAATCTGTATGTACGTATAACCAATAGTATAGGTTGTTATAAGTCTCTTCCAGCCACGACTAAAGCTGAAAGAAAATACTTATGTCATGTAAAAAGGGATCTGAAAACTTATGACATGATGGCTGAAAATGAAGATATTTTTGGCTTTTTTTTTTACTGATTACTACTGACATATATGCAACTGCTCATACAAAAAATCAGGCTAAAAATCAATCCATAGAAGTATGTACATTGGATTTTTATCAAACAATTCAAGAATTTGTTGAGCAGGAAGACATTGGTTTACTCAACAAGGCTGAAGCGCAAGTGGAGACAAAATACAAGATGGTGGATAAGAAAGTCAAGCATGTGATAGTCCCACTACCTCCTGAAAGTGAAGGGCTGGTTGATAGGGCAGCAAATCAGCCAAGTCTTTGTGATCCTTCCAACATTGGTCATCACAAGTTCACATCTGAAAGTATAAAAGAGCTCAAAATAGTGAAAATTCTTTCCTTTCGTCGGCTGAAAAACACTCTTTTATGCAAATGCTAATGAAACATGGAAAAGTTTTTGCATTTCAGCCAAGTGAAATAGGTTGTGTGGATCCAAATATTGTGTCTCTTATGGTCATTTTTACAGTCCCACATGTGCCTTGGAACCTCAAGCCTATTCCTGTTCCAAGGGCGCATTTGCCCAAATCATTGGAACTTCTAAATGAGAATATCAAAATGAAGATTTTAGAACCTTCTTCAGTGCCTTACTCAAATCGATGCTTTACCGTGACCAAGAAAAATGGATCTTTACAATTCATTCAAGATCTACAGCATGTTAATCGTGTCACAATCCGAAATGTTGGTTTGGGTCCAATTGTTGACAAATTTACTGAAGCTTTTGCAGGTAGAGAAATTTATTCTATGGCCGACCTATATTCAGGATATGACCAATTTCAGCTTTCATTAGAAAGCCGAGACATTAGCACAATAAAGACACCACTTGGATTGGTCCGCATGTGCACTCTACCATAAGGTGCAACAAACTCTGTAGCCCATATGATGAATGCCATGCGCAAAGTCTTAAGGGACTTTATTCCGCAACTTACTCTTCCATTTCTTGATGATGTACCTATCAAGGGATGTGAAGTCAATGAAAAGAATGAGGAGCTTGACGAAGATGGTTGTAGAACATTTGTAGTTAACCATATTCATGATTGTGATAGGATTTTAACAAGGCTAAAAGAGGTACATCTTACCCTTTTTGGCGCTAAGTTGATTTTTGGAGTAGAAGAAGTCCTAGTGTCGGTCATCTATGTGGCCCCTATGGATGCAAACCTTCACCAATCAAGATAGATGCCATCAGCAAAATACAAGAAAAATACACAAATGTTTCAGAATTAAAAGATTTCTTGGTGCATGTGTATTCTATCTCATATGGATACCACATTTTTTGCTTGAAGATGTGTTTTGCAGATATGGTTGTGTGGATAAGTAACTGCAAATAGAGGAGAATTGGATGCTGATGAGACACGCAACTTCTTTGCTCAATTGGGTATCAAGTTGGCTTTGACATCAGCCTACAATCCTGAAGGCAATGGGAAGAGTGAGAGAGGTCATCAACCTATTCTCAAAGCTCTAGCAAAGTCTTGTAGAGGAAAGATCAAAGAATGGCCTAAAATGCTACCTTTTGCATTATGGGCTGACCGGACTACTCACAGTTCAGTGAGACTGGCTATATGCCAGCTGAATTTATGCATCCAATTGAAGAATCTATTCTCACATGGAGTCTTCTACCTTGGGAGGAAGGCATCAGTAGAGAAGAGTTGCTGACTTTGCGCATATGGTAGCTAGAAAGGAGGCCTGAAGATGTTCAAGTAGCTATTAAGAAGCTAAAGACAACAAGACTAAAGAACAAAAGAAGATTTGATAAGCGACATCGACTTCGGCCAAGAACAATTCAAGAAAATGACTGGGTGCTTGTCTGTGACAGTAGCCTAGACAATCAACACATTGCTTCTAGGAAGATGGTAAAGCGTTGGTTTGGCCCGTATGTGGTAAAGGTCATTCATGACAATGCCACGTATTCATTGGATGAATTGGATGGGACCAGCATAAAGATACTCGTAGCTGGAAAAACAATCAAGCTCTTCAAACGAAGAGAAATTTCAACATATGAGTTAGAAGACTTGGATACAATTCAAGAGCATGAAGACATAGAGGAAGAAGAAGAGGCAAAAGATGAAGACATTGGCATGGCAGAAGATACTTCTTCTGACACTGCAAATCCGTAAGACTTTGGCACATACCAGAGGATGTGCAGGTTAGGAGGGGATGGATGTCGTGCCGCTATGCATTGTGTGAAAAACTCTAGAGTGTGGCTTCCTTTTAGATTTAGGGAGCCAATGCCACTTTAGGCATTAGTGTTAGTGTCCATGGTTCAAGATATTAGATTTTTTTAGACAAGTTTTAGCCAATTTTTGATATTCTAGATATTATCTCTTGTAAAAATCTGTAAAATTGTAGACAACTTCTAGATTAGGATGACATGTAAAAGAAAGCATGTAGCTTTTAGCCAATTTGAGAGCATTTTATGTAAAAAGAGAGATTGACGAAATCGTGCAACGCACGAACGCTATTTTCAAGCAGTGAACAGCACTCTAAAGGGGGAGATGAAGAAGAAGTGATCTGGCAGAATTCTGACCAGATGTGCTGGTATTTTACCTCCCTTTTGGAGCCAATGGAAGCATCAGATTGGCAATCTAAGTAGCACAGAGGAGTGTATTATTTTATACACGTTTTTGTCTATTAGAGTTATATCTTCTCATAATGTTGAAAGAATTTGACAGGCTTCATCTCTGTTAGTATTCTTCTACATTTCCTAATTCTTTTTTTGAGTATTCTTCTATGTCTTCAATTTCTTCAAACCCCTTCTCTTCCATCTACTCCTCTCCCTAAATCTACCTTCACCCTGTTGTCTCTTATCTTCAAGAACTTGACTTGAAACCTTCAACCCTTCTCTTATCTCTACCATCTCCGGAGTCTAAGCTCTTGAACCCCCATACATTCTTCTCTTGCCAAACCCCTATGGTGACCTTCAACCCTACGCACTGCGACAACGGAGAAGTAGAATTCTAGCATAAGTAGTAGCCACCTGGCTATGCATCCCAGTAGCACAAGGTTTATTCATGAGATATAGGAGAGCCTAATGGTCTATGAAGAAAGTGAAAGGTGTAGCTAAAAGATAATGTCAAAATTTCTTTACAGCAAAAACCATGGCCAAACCTTCTCTCTCTTAGTTATGGAATAGTTCATCTTGGTATTCAGAGTTGTCTACTAGCAAAGCTCACTGGATAGTCTAGGTTGTGTTCACCAAGCTGGCACAAAACATCTCCCACATCAAACTTCAAGGCATCAATATGTGTGTGGAAGGTTATGGTCCAGTCTGGGGCTCTTAGGATTGGTGCAGTTGTTAAATCCTTCTTCAACTCTTTGTATGCGTATTGGCATTCCTCGATCCATTCGAATACTATTAGCAGTTTGTAGAGTCATCTAGCAATTAGTGCATAGTTCAATACGAATCGTCGATAGTATCCTGTATGTGCTAGGAAGCACTGAACTCCCTTATAGTTGGTTGGTGGTGGAAGGTCAACAATAACCTTGACTTTTGAGAAGTCAGTGGTGGCAATGTCATTCTTGGACACCACGTGCCCCAGGATACATCCATTTTTCACCTAGAATTGACACTTAAGGGGGTTTAATGAGAGACGATACAATCTGCATTGTTGAAAGACTACGCAAAGTTTATTTAGGTGTTTCCTCTAACTTGAGTGAACACAAAAATTGTTAATGAACACTCCTAGCTCTTGCCTCAGCATGTCCTTGAAGATAGCACACATGAGCCATTGGAACAAGGTTAATGTGTTTGTTAGCCACCCGAAGGGCATGACTATGTAGGCAAAAACGCCCCACTCGGTAGCAAATGCGGTCTTATGCATGTCATCAGGGTGCACTCACACACCTGATTGTAACGTGAGAAGCCATCCCAGAAACTGTGGGCTTCTTTGCCAGCCACTCTCTTGAGCATATGCCTAGTGTATAGTAGTGAATAATTGTCTCTCTTTGTAGCAACATTGACTTTTTTATAATGGACACACACTTTGATTTTTTCATTCTTCTTTAGGACAATTACGATGGGTGAAACCCAATTCATATGCTCAATTTCATAGATGAATCTAGCTCTTAATAGCTTGTCTATCTCCTCCTTGATTGCATAAGCATGCTTGGGATTCATCGGATATGGTCGCTACTTGACCAGTGTTGCATTTGGTGTCATGGGAATATTATGAGCCACTACACTTGGACTACTCCTTTCAGCTCGTTGAGGGACCAAGAAAATATGTCTATGTACTCTTGTAGGAGTGTAATGAGATTTGCTTCTTCCTAATTGGTCAAGTCATTTAGCTATGAAGACAGGTCGAGGCTTCTCCCCTTCCCTAGCCAGGTCAACCTCCTTAACTTTGGTAGGACCTTCTATGATTTTGTTTGCTTGTCCTTGCCTCTTGGCACCCAGCAAGATCACTACTCTATCACCCTTCTTGAATTTCGTAAATCATTTTAGTAGATCTCACAGTTTTTTCTACTCCTCAGCTTTATCTCTTTCTCTCCTCCCTCAACTGTCTATGCCTTAGGTGGATTGGTAGGTTCCCCTTGGTGCATTTGGCCTTAGGTGGTCAGGGTATTTCAAGAATGCTATCCGAGGTTACTTCCGACTTAGAATTGAACTCCTCGTCTTCGCTAGAAGAGGGAGTCTTTCCTAGTGGTCGTAGCTTTAAAGCTGATTCCATTCTAAATAGGAGTGCGACACTTGGTTGGGTGAGCCTTCCTCGTTCGTAATCAATTGCCCCTAAGTGCTCCAACCACATGCGATTGCACTCCATTCACATGATTTCTCTCTCAATTTTAAACGTATTCCCCTTCTACTATTTGGAATCTACTTGTACTTGCTCAATCATGTGTTTGTTAGTGTCATACTCTATTGTGTCAATCTAAATTGTCCTCATACGACAGCTAGTCATTTCCTAGGTTTCTATGCTTCTCTTCTTCCTCATCTGTGACTAAGGCCCAATTACACATCAAGTTCAGGTCATGTACCTTGGCCCACTTCCACTTGGGTTCATCCATGAGATCCTTGAGCGGTTTAAGGTTAGCAATCGGGTAGCCACCTAGCTTGTCCATTAATCACTCTAAGATCCCATGAAGCTCTAGCTTATTCTTCGGGACATGGAACATGACAAGGTTGGGCCGGCTAGAAGAGCTTCTAGCCATCATGCATAATGGTACTGAGGGATTATTCGTGGTCTCACTGGCTGTCTTAATAGCTTGTTCGTATTCCTTCTCCTTGTCTGAGAATGGCAGATCAATGTGACTAGCACATGCATCCAGTTTCACTCATTCTCAAGTCTAGGGATATATTTCATTTAGCAGCTCGTAAGATTTCCTAACTTCAGTGTCACTCTTTAGCATAACCAAGATGGCATTTAGGTCGACTGGCATTGTCTTCCAAGTGTCATCTCTACTCTCATCATTGCTTCCATTCAGTTGCTCAAGAAGATCAAACAGTTGCCCTAGTCTTCTATAACTCGTGTGTTCCGCATCCAGGGACGGCCTAGCAAGATGTCATACTCTACTCCCTTCATGATGAAGTCCACTGAAAATTGGACTCCTGCGATCTTCAATGGCCAATTCTTCAACACTTCAAATGGCCTAACTTTTGTCCCATTGGCTAGTGTGACATTAAACCTAGCATTCTTGACAGGTGGGTTACCCCAAGCCTGTAGCACTGTGTGGCTAAGTACACCAACTCCAACTCCCATGTCCACAATCCCTTTCCTCATAGCATCTCCTAGTGCTAAGAATGGCAAGACTGCATGCATCTTTGTGCCTTCCCAGAAAGCATTAACATGTAAGGACTTAGGCAGCACTGAGTGTAGCGTCAAGTTAGGTATCTAAGTCATTGTGTCATGGTCATGTAAGTCAGTTGCCCCTTGCTCGATTGGTCCTTCCACCCATTGCTTCAACTCTTGCCACAGCATTGGGCTGCCTAAGCAAGTCTCCTAAGCTCAAAGTCACACGAGTTGTCACTAGTGTCATCAGAAGGTTTTCAATTGCTTGCTTCCCTCCTAATTTTGTGCTTCTTGGCTAAAGGCCGTGGCTAGTTTGCTAGCCCATGGCACTTAAGCTTTTTCTATGTGATAATACTTGAGGTGCAAATGCATCTCTTGACTTTAGTTGCATAGGTAAAACCGGTGTGCTCACACTAGAGAGCTCATCGACTTCATCTTCTAGGATGGGCTCAACATCCTTTCTCTCACCCACTCCTTGACCTTATCTATGGCTTCAAGTTGGTGCTTTGGGTTGACCTTAGCACTTGCCTTTTCCACAATCTTTGGAGCGGATGTTTTTACTTCTGCATCTATGACTTTTTTCCTGCAATTAGTGTCATGGCACTCTCTGTCTTAAGCATAACCTTCACTTCGGTTCTCTTTCTCCTTTGCCTAGGGCTCCTTTTTCCTATTGAGGTTGTAGGTGGCATGTCGGTCCGTTTTCGTCTGTGCACAGGTTATAACATGCAATGGGATAAGCATAGCTTCTCCATTGAGTGTTTCAACTCCGAACAGCCCCAATGGTATTGATGGCACAATTGCCAAACTAGAGGGTAGTTTTCATCTAGGAAAATCAAAAAATAGGTGGTTGATTCCACACTCTAAGCATCTAAGGTCATCCTTCTCTCGATTAGCTTGCTCCCTCTTGGGGTAGCGTGAAGAAATATGCCCTAGGTGACCACAAGTTCAACATGCAATCAGCTCTTGGGTCTACCCTCCTAGGCCTCTACCCCTACCTTTGCCTAACACCATCACTGACACTAGTCAATAGTTTGTGAGGATAGGACTGCCCTCCTCGTCATACGAGATGTATGGATTCACGTATGCTTCCTCATCATTCGGATTCTCCAGATAGTGGACTAGAGCATCGCTTGGTGGGTGGGTTATGAAAGGTCCAAGTGGCCTAGCTATGCCTATGGGATTAATCTCCATTCTAGGGATGGCTGGTTTCGTGTCGTTAGGTGTTGGAAGAGCCAACAAGGCTCCCTTTCTGAAGAAATTTGGTGGCCAACGTATCCCTGATGTTCTCCTTGTCCTTTTACTTGACGTTCATTAGTCGTACTATGAGGTTGTCTAAATACCCAATCTCGAATAACCTCTTGATGAAGAGATCCTTGAGGTTGTTGAAGTTATTCCATTATGTTGTGTCTAAGGTTGTGTACCATGTCCTACCCTTGTCGCCTAGGCAAAGGCCAAAGGCTTACGAGCATTAGGAAAGATCCATGAGGCCATTGGCTTCGCAGACTTGGTTGAACTACTCTACGAAGCTATATAGGTCTTCACTCGGCTAGTATTTTTCTAACTGCTTTATGACTATGGGAATCTTCAACTAGCTCTTAGAGCCATAGTACTTTTGGGTTGAGATAGTGTCTATTGTAGTTCATCTAATTAATAGATTCCCATGCATGCTATTGGCGGTAGAGTTGTAGAGGAGGTATGGTCTAGTAAGCCTCCCTTGTATGCATAGTTGCATGTCTTTGGATGTGAGACCCTCTGCCATATTTCTGAAGACAAACACAATAAGTTGGATCCGAAGTCCATCAAATGCATTTCTTGGATATGGTGATGCACATGAGATGGGCTATCACCTTTGGGATCCACAAGCTTAGAAGGTTATCCACATGGCCACGATATCATATTCCATGAGGAAAAGATGCATATGAGGCCAGAGCAAGTAGTTGACATAGGTAGGGTGATATTTTAGGAGGGGTCTCCTATTACAATACAACCAGTCCCAGGTAGATAGCCTGTTGTAGCACAACTGCAGATGATCCAGTGGCCTAGGATTCTTTTGTGGTGTAAGAACATGATGTTAAATACAAAGAATAGGCCACACAAGCCCCACAACCAATTTTGAGATGCTATACTATTGAGTCCCCTATGTATGAGGAAGACATGGGGTATGACTCTTACATACTTGTTATACAAAATATGTAAAATCACTCTAAAATACTCATCTACTTGTTACAAAAGGAGCACATTCATAAAGTCCTTGAGTAGTTCATGTGCATGGTGGTAAGCCCATTGGTTGCCCATTACCTTCTCATTGTGAAGGTTGATTGGAAAAATTATCCCCATTCAAATGATGAGAAGGTCGAGATGGCTAAGATCCCATATGCATTCGTGGTGGGTAGCTTGATGTATGCCATGATAGCCACTAGAATTGACATAGCATTTGCAATGGGGATTGCGGCTTATTATATGTTGACACTTGGTAGGTGACATTAAGATATCGTGTAGGGTATCATGAGATGTCCTAAGGACAATGTAGATATGTGCATTTATTATGGTGGCCCCATGATATTGGAGTTGTGAGCTACACAGACTCTGACTATGCAGGTCATGCAGATTATTGTAGGAAGTCCACCTCTAGCTATGCCTTCACCTTTTCTAGAGGTGTTTTTTCTTGGATGTTAAGGATGCAAAAATGAACACATTGTGCTCCATTATCAGTTCATTAGGGAGATGGTTGAGGACAAGTAGATAGAGCTTGTCAAGATCTCGATTAACGAGAATCCTACAAATTTTCTCACTAAATTTCTCCCAGTATAATGTTATGCATTCTTTAGGAAGATGATGGACGTAGGATGAGATGACCCCTATTCCACATTATGTTGTACTTCTATGTACACATTGTACTTTGTTGCTTTTTCTTATTTTCTCCACACTTAGGCACATTCACTTTTAAGTCAAATTTTAGGGGTTAGAGGCCATCTGTGCCTAACCACCTAGATTTACTTGTACTTATTGTTTGTACACCTACTGCAGGTGGTGGCCGTTTGTCATTGTCACTTTATTCTTTATTCTTTAATTAACAATTGAATAAGTGAACGCATGTCACACATTATGGTTGTTTGAGTTTCCACATGTCATATTACTCTCTCTTATGCTTCCACTCTTGCTCCACCTTTTAGCTAGCACCAAGATAATGCTCATAAGGCTAACTAGGCAACTAGCTAGCTAGTTAGGTAAGTAGATACTACTGCCCAAGAGTAAACAAATTAGATACTAGTAACTAGCTAGTGTCCTAGTATTAGCTAGATAGCTAGGTAGCTAGTATTGGCTAGATAGCTACATAGTGTCAACTAGCTAGTGTTAACTAACTAGTAGCAATTAGGTAGCTAGTTTGAGTTAACTAGGTTGTCATTAGACTAGTTAAACTAGCTAGCTTTACCTATTGAATAGCAACTAGCTAGCTAGAAGCTAGGTAATTGGATTAGTAGCAATTACTTAGCTAGCACCAAGTTAATGCTTATAAGACTAACCAACCAAGAGATTAGCTAGCTAGTTAGGTAAGTAGGTACTGCCTAAGAGCCATTAGTTATTAGTTAGATAAGTAGGTACTACCTAGGAGCAAACAAATTAGCTAGCTGCTAACTGTTGTGAATTATAACAATTAGGCGACTAGTTCAAGCTAATTAGACTATCTTTGACACTAGCTAACTACATAGTGGCAAAGAATCTAGCTAAATAAAGAAGGTAGGTAGTCAAATTATGTGTAGACATGTACATAGGTATCATGCTATGGTAAAACTAGAACCATGCTTACAATTGAACGTCAGTATTAAAAGTTATAAGATAGCTATATAAAAATGCATAACAACTCATTTCAGTTTGATGGAGCCCTTGTTCTAGTACCAAGAAGTGAAGGGGACATTGGGACAATACACAATAGACACAAGGTGGATTCTAAATGTAGGGACAAAATTTAAAGAGATTAGAGCATTAAGAAGCAATAGTAGCAACAAGTACTTCCATTAATGAGATACAATGGGAATTTGAATCATATATCATATGGTATACTATTATAATTGTGATCAATGTCAATAGTTTTTACCTCCCAAAAAATCCTTCTAATATTTGTTTCTTTGTTGGATTGAATGTAGGGGTAGTCCATGACTATAATTCTCCCTCAAAAATTTCACCATATCAGCTACACATTGAAGTTTTATACTATCGGCCAGTAGTTATTCAGAAGTCAATGCTTCCTTCATTACAGTGCCTGATTCATCATGCTCACCTTTGTCGTGTTTAGACCCAAAAAAATGATTGCTCATCATCATCCTTGTCATCCCTTTATACCTAGCCATAAAGTAGAATGGTCATTTCACTTTGAATTGTGATATTGTACCATTTGACCAAGGGCAATGTTTGTTTGATGGTGTCATCCCTTACTTCTTCAACCAAGAGTAACATAGCATTCAAACAAAGAGTTTATCATGTATTTTGTTATCTGATATATAAATGTAATATTTCCACGCAATAAAAGTTAGTTGGTTAGTTCGAAAGTTAGTTAGTCAATTAATAAGTTAGTAAGATTACTAACTAAAGACTAACTAAGGTAAAAACTGACTAGCATTAATAACTAATAATTTTCATTCAATTAAAAATATATTTTAAAAAATCGAGAGTCATAAATCTGACATTTTTCTCGGATTGATAAGGACCATAGCCACCCTTCACGAAAAGTACAATGTGAACGGGACTTATGAGCCATATTAATCACTAGTATTAATGTGTATAGTTTCAATGGTCCAAAAATATTAGATTCTTGAAGGGGGGGGAGGGGGGAAACTATTATATTTTAGATATTATCCTAAAAAGATAGAACTAAAAGTCATTTAAAAGAAAAGACAAGTGATTTTTTAGTTAGTTTTGGAGATTTTATAAAAAAAAAAGAAATAAAGAAAAGTGACTGGAAAAATCGTGCGCGCTGCGATCGCAGTCTACAGGCAGTAGACAGCACTTCGAACAGAGAAAAGAAGAAGGAGTAAACTAAGAGCTTTCTAATCAAGTGTCTTGGATATTACCCCCCTTTTGGAGCCAATGCAACCATCATATTTATGATTTGAGCATCAGATCACTGAGTTTTCTAAGAGCCCCTCCACTCTTATTCTCAAACTTATCCCCTCCTCTCTAATTCATTATAAATATGAGGCATGGGGAGAAACAAGGGAGCATAACGAGACCCTGAAAGCTGCAAGAGAGAGGGAGAGAGAGAGTATACCCCTCCAAGAAATTGTGAGAGAACTTGAGAGAGAGAGAGAGAGAGAGAAGAGTAACCCCGAGAGGCTGCACAATTTCCCTCTATCTCGATCCTCGATTTAACCATCTTCTATTTCGCTCTCCCATCTCGAATCTATTCCCATTCTTAATCTCTTGAGTCTACTTGCGGACGATGGCCTCCAAGCGAAGAATGTCGTGTGCGGATGACAATCCTACAACCAACAATAGAGCTTTGGGCAAAGGCATCACTATCAATCCAATTATGGTACCGGTCATAAGTAATATATTTTCAAATTGATAGATGCTTGTTTTAATACTCACAAGAGAAACATTAGGCTCCGTACCTTGTGGTGCTAGAATAGGTCATTGAAAAGGATAAATCACATCTCAAATATTCAAAAATGGAGTTTGTGAAGTGCTTGTATCAAAGGGGGTTAAATTGCACCTAGTTGCTATGTGATGAATCCATGCATAGTATAAGCAACATATGGGACACTAAAGTATTGAGCATCGATGAGTCTTTGATTAATCTTTACCGAGGTTAATATTTTTTAAGGTTCGCAAATGCATATATACGGTACATGCATGGGAGAGATTATGTAAACTTTACATCGATGACATGCGACTCCTTGCCTTAGGAGAAAGGAAGATAAAGCCAAGAAAAAATGTTGCATAGTAGGGAAATGCTAAAAGATAATTGTCACTTAGAGAAGAGGCATAAATGCTCTTACTAGATTGATTAATTTTCATTGGAATGATAGGGCTTATGTCATGTATAGTATTGGAACCTTTAGCATATACCTTAGGCTAAAGGAGGGAATATTAAGTAAATTCTACTCTTTGGCCCCAAGGGGGAGAGCGAATATACGATGGAATTATTGTCGTGTCTATTATTGTATTGTTTGGGAAAAATACAATTTAGTTTTGTTGATTGATTGAACAACACCCTAAATGTTTTTCTTTCAATCAAAGGATTGTTGCATTGTGATTTGGATAAATATTCCAAGGCTTGTGTTGATGCAAATGCATGGCAGGGGTTTGTAATGACAAGTTGCCCTGGGAATAAAGGAATGTTTTTCTAGAATATGATATTAGGGCTGATTGCTTTGATTGTGCTTGAATTTTAATTAGATTAATTAAGGAAGGATATTTTGCACGCATGGATCATCTCCAAGATCACATTGCGGATTATCCCAAGAGGGCACTGCTCGATTCACAGGCCGATGGTCGAGTGGTGAAAAGGCCAACCACGGAAATGGCATCTCACTCCTAGACCGCTTGTGGGTCAGGTGGAGCTCTGGACACCCCTTACCTGTCCAGAATGGAGTTGGAGATCCCCATGAGCCCAATGTCTGGGATGTTAGAAGATCCTATTCTAGATAAAGGATGGAAATTTTGGTGCCATGAGATTTGGACCGGGTACTTCTATTGGACAGAAAGGGATACATAATTCTCCTATATGGGCAAGAGACAAAGATTAACTTAAAGATAAGTTAAGGAACTTTTTTGATAAAAGGACTGCTTGTTTTGTTTTTGTGCATGTGTTGTAAATTACGTGAACGAACTTTGTGCCCTAAAAGGCTTAATTAATGAAGCTGATTTTAAATGCCGCACATAAATGTGGTAGAACCTAATTAGACAACTAAAGCTATCAAGGGAAGTGGGTGGACGGAATCCCCCGACGGGTTTGTCCTACGGCTGGGTGGTCCCAAAGAATTGGGAGGCTTTTCACAAGGATTTACCATCGGATGACTTTAGGTATTGTTAAGTTAGAACCCGATTCATGCCATTTTAGGGGACCGGAATAGGACTATGAACTATGGGCAGAGAGGTTGAGCGGTGCATCCCTCTCGTTTCCCATTCTCTATGAACCCAGTAAAGCATAAATCTGCTTCAACTCTGTTGTTCCTACTCAAAGTGGGTCATCTTGAGCTCGATGCTAGCTACTTCCTAGGCCCCCATTCATGAAGATTCATAATGTCTTCCATGTGAGTCAATTGAAGCCCTTCATTGGATCATCAGTGGATTATGTTGAGGAGTTACCACCGATAGATGAAGAAGGCATCATTCAATACATACCTGAGCAAATCATAGGACAAAGGGAAAAGAAGCTTTGCTCTCGCTCCATCATGGAATACTTGATTAAGTGGCAAGGTTTACTACTTGAGGAAGCTTCTTGGAGGCTAGCTTCAGTTTTGGAAGAGTTTCCATACCTATTAGAAGCAGATTTGGCTGAAATCTAGCTAACTATGGCCCTGTTTTCTCTCAGATTGACTGCAGACAGCTCTCTTTTTCAAAGCAGATTTTGTTATGTACTATGGACAGCAATGGACACCATACATAGGCTGAAATTACTCCTCAAGAGCTCTGTTTTGATATATGGCATACCCCAATCGGAGTCTCCTACAGAAAGTTATGACAGGTTTACTACAGCAGGGCCCTGTAGTAAACAGTTTGTTGTCCACTATTTGCAGCTCGCATTCACTTAGGATACTTGGGTCAAAATTCATTTTTATAATTTCCCAATAAGGCCCATGTCTCGTACGTATGCCAATGACCTATCATACGCAATAATACCTCTTCATTCATTTGTATACCCATGTAATAATGCAGCAGAGTAGAACTCTGAATTGCTCCTCTCCACTTATCACAAGTGCCCAAATTGTTTTTGAGGGCAAAAACCTTCGGGTGGGGCTAGAATGTAAGAGAGGGGAATTTAATAAGGGGGAAATACTAGCTACACTGGCTGGTATATAAGGTACTAGGGACTTTTTTTTTGCATCAGATTATAATACAAGTCTCCTTTCATCTTCATCTCCTTCTCTAAGCTCTCATGGCTTCTTCCTCTCTCTTTCTGTCTTTCTCTCTCCTTTTCTAGTCTTTGTCTCTCCTTGTCACTCTAGCATTTCAGCTCTCTTTTGTTCATTAAGCTTTCTCACAATTAGAGATGTTCCTGCAAAATTCAAAACACACTTATATTTGCTATTATCAATCAATAAGGGTTTGTAGGAGTGTAAGTAGGTTGGTCTTCCCAAGACTATCAAGCTTCTTATAGAAACCTCTACACAAACCATCTATAATAAAATGCTTCTCTTCATGACAATCCTCTTGTGAGTAGCTCTTTTTAAACATTGTATGCTGATTTTAAAAAAAACTTGAAACAATCTTGTTTACCTTTTTCTTTTTGTGGCAGTAGATCTAGATAAAAACATCAAAGCACTAAAAGCACTAATCTAAGAATGTTTTGGCATGAGCACTAATTAGCAAGAGTTTGAGGTCACTTTTTAGACATTTAGTGGTGGGAGGAGAGAGAGTGTGCTCCACCAATAATGAGAAGGCTTTTACGTAACTTTTTTTTTTGAAAAATAATTTTGGTATTTTTGAATTTGTTAGTTTTATTGAAATGGCTTGTTTAATTGTTACTTTTCAATAGTAAAGTGGATCAATTGTCAATTTCACTAAGATGGGTTGCAATGATTGTCATTTTCCAATAGTAACGTTTTGTCGTCACATTTCAACCATTTTTCTTATTGAGGCAAAAAGAAGGTGGTAGAATCCTCCTATTTAAGATCTTTTGATGTTCATTTCCTCCTCACTTCCCTTACTCAACGACCTTAGGAGTTCCTCTTTGTTTTCTCTTCACTCTGCCAAATGTTTCTTCTCTCCACCTTCCCATGGAGGCATCTATTCAATGCTAATGGCCCAGTGTTTCCATTGAGTCCATAGTCACTTATAATATGCCCAATGAGCAAGGCAGGTGTGTTCCCTTGACCATAACAAATGGAAGTTGAATAATCATGCAGTAAAAAAACTGAAAGAGATCCTCAATAGCCAACCCTTTTTTATCATATTGGAGGGGTAGGGCAATGGATTTTAGGCTCGGTGGCTCGTGTTTTCATACAAAAAGAGCTTCATCTTGAGCCCAATGCCTTCAATATCCCTCTCAATAGACCCAACTATTAGTACACTTTGGTTGAGTTTACTTTCTGGTATGATTGAAGATTCGTGTTTCTTATTTATCTTGTAACCGATAAGACCATTTGAAATTAGTAAGCATGCATCCATGAAATCTCAAGGAGTGGCAGCCAATGGAATGTGTGGTAGATGTTTTAGATATTTTTGCACCTCCATTTATGAGGAGTTTTGCAAGTAGAGGATCAAAGTGGCATTGGTTGTGAGGAGCATATTCTTTTATGATCATTTTAATGTACCACCTCTGAAAGGTGAGAAGCATCGAAGCTTGCATGGGAGAGCTATGGCGGGAGAGCAAGAGCAAAAAGGAGAGAGACACCAAATGGGAACTCCAACAGTCACAATGTGTGACCCGGCCTTCCTTTATTCAAACTGTCACTAAAACAATAAAGAATAAAGTGAGGGTGATGGGCGCCCGCCACCTGCAGTGTGCAGTGGTGGCTACTATTAGTGTAGTAATACACGGGCGGCTAGGCAAATGCGCCTTTACCCCCAACAACTTCCCACTTAAAGGCGAATCTTCCCTAGTGAGGAATGAAAAAAAAAAGAAAAGACATTACAATGTACACATATACAACACGATGAGAAAAAGTGTAATCTCATCCAACGCCCATCAATCGCCTGAGGAAGGCAAATCGCTCAGTAGTGAGGCTTTTCGTGAGCAAATCTGTAAGATTTTTGTCAGTGAAGATCTTGACAAGGTCAACAGACTTGTTGTCCCCACGACCCCACGTATAAAGTGATACCTCACCTCAATGTGTTTCATCTTCGCATGGAAAACCGGATTCTTGGCTAGCTAAATAGCACTCTTAGAATCTGAATGCAGCATAGGTATAGAATCAATCCCAAGGTCATGAACCAAACAGCCCCATCATATGGCCTCCTTGCAAGCCTCAATGGGCTGCAACATGCTCGATCTCAGTGGTAGAGAGAGTCGTACACTTCTGAACCTTGGACATCCAAGAGACGACACCTCCAACATAGGTGAATACATAGTCAGAAGTAGACTCCCTACTATCTGCATGTCCTACATAATCGGAGTCTGTGTACCCTACAAATCATGTATCCTGGCTACCATAGCAAATACACATATATGCTACGCCTTTCAGGTATCTCATGACACCCTTCACGGCATCCCGGTGTTTCTTGCTAGGCGTAGCCATATAGCGTGCCACAACACCAACTGCAAAGGCAGTATTTGGATGAGTAGCTATCATGGCATACATCAAACTGCCCACGAATGATGCATAAGTGATCTTGGTCATCTCGACCCTTTGCTCATCTGTTTGCAGACAATCAACCTGTGAAACCTTCATATTAGAAGGTAATGGATAACCAATAGGCTTCATGTCCTGCATGCGAAAATGCTCAAGAACTTTATGAATGCACTCCCTCTATGAGAGGTAGAGTAGTCCCTAACGCCTTTTGTGCTTAATGCGCATACCAAGAATATGAGAGGCCTATCCCAAATCCTTCATCTCAAAGCTCTTCTTCAGATGAGATTTAAGAGCATCTAGCTCATCGTGAGCTTTCCCTGCTATCAACATATCATCCACATAAAGTACCAAAATAAGCAATGAGCCATCACGGGCTGTCTTTGTGTAAATACACAGATCCATAGTACTCCTATTGTAGCCCTGCGGCTGCATAAAGGCATCAAAATTATGATACCACTCCCTAGCTGCTTCAACCCATAAAGACTTTCTTCAACTTGCACACTAAGTGCTCCCTTCCAAGTTTTGCAAAACCCTTAGCCTACTCCATGTAAATCTCATCATGCAAATCCCCATGTAATAATGCAGTCTTGACATCCATCTCATACATGTCCAAGTCAAGCTGCGCCACTAAGGCCAAAAACAAGTGAAGGGTGGTCATATTGACCACATGAGAAAATACTTCATCAAAGTCAACTCCATGCTCCTATTTAAAACCCTTAGCAACAAATGTTGCCTTATAAGCTGGCTTGGGGTGTCCAGGGGTATTTTTCAACTCGTACACCCATTTGCATGGCAAAGCCTTCTTGCCGTTAGGCAATGCAACCAAATCCCAAGTCATATTCTTATGCAAGGAGTCCATCTCAGACTGCATAACCCTCTCCCAAGAGTGACTATCACCCTTGTGCATAACCTCATCATAGGTGAGAGGCTCTCATGCATCTATAACCAATACATAATGCATCAAGGGCTCAATTCGATTAGGTGGACGTTTAGCTCTAGTAGACTGTCTCATTGCAGGCTCTATTGCATGTCTAGCATCCTGTCCAACACCTTGGCCATATGTGCCAAATGTTGTTGCAAGATGTACAACTGGCTCTGCAGGATCACGTGGCTTCAGTAAAAATCTTCAACCAATGTACATAAAGTAGAAATAATACCTCTATGGCCTTGATATGGGGGACAATGAATTTCATGCAACACAAATGATCTAAATGGAACAGTTACACACAATCTTTTCTCATAAAACATAAATCCATCATAATAAAACAATGAATCAATTGGAATCCAGTTATTAGCAACTAATTTATTCCAATCGGCTTGAAAACTGGAGTCTTGGTCATAAGTATCTTTCATAGGGCTAAGGGAATCAAAAGATATAACGGATATATTATGGATACTTAGTCTTCTACTTAAGCCATCGGCAACAACATTCTCTTTTCTGGGTTAATATTGGATAAGTGGATGGAAACTTTGAATAAAATCAGCCCATTTGATATAACGGTTAGAGATTTGTGACTGACTAAGAAGATGTTTGATACTTTGTTGGTTAGTTTTGATCATGAATTCAAATCCCATTAAACATTAACATAAGGCCTATACTATAGCTAACAATTCTTTATCATAGGTAGAATACTTCAGAGTTTGCAACTAGAATAGGCTATGGGATGTGAATTTTGCATAAGGACAGCTCCTATTCTTGATCCACTAGCATCAGTGTGACTACTAGAAAGAATTGTCTATTAAAGTCAAGTAATTGCAAAACAGGGGCATGGGTTAAAGCATGTTTCAATAAATCAAAAGTCTTTTTTTTATTATCAGACTAATGATATACAATACCTTTCTTTAATAATTTTATCAAAGGTAATGCAAGCAATGAAAAATTTCTCATAAATTTTCTGTAAAAGCTAGCAAGACCTCAGAAAGAACATAACTCATGTACATTTCTAGGGATCGGCCAATTCAAAATTAATTCTATCTTTTTAGAATCAACTTGAATACCATCAAAAGAAACAATATGTCCTAATTATTCAATGTGGGTTTGGAAAATTTCACTCTTTTCAGGGTTAGCATATAATTGATTCTCTCTCAATAATTTGAAAACCAAAGATAAATGTTCATAATGCTCGTTCTCATTCTTACTGAAAACGAATATGTCATCAAAGAAAACAATTACGCAGTACTGATGCTTCAAAAATATACGATTCATCATACAATTGAATGCGGTTGGTGTATTAGTTAAACCAAAAGGCATAACAAGGAATTCATAATGACCAAATTGAGTTCTAAATGCAGTTTTGAAAATATCAAGTGTATCCAATCGTACTTGATGATATCCAGATTGAGATCTATTTTGCTAAATATTGTGGCCCCTTGTACTTTATCCATGAGATCATCTACCCTAGGGATCGGATATCTATTCTTAACAGTGATTTTGTTTAGGGCACGATAATCAATGCACATTCTATAGGTATTATTTTTCTTCTTAACTAATAGGACAAGTGCACCAAAAGGAGAACTACTAGGCCTAATGAGACCTCGAGTTAATACTTCTTCAACTTGGGCTTGGATTTCTTTATGTTCAGTCTGATTGTGTCTATAAGGTGCTTTACATGGTGGTTGAGAACCAAGGATTAAGTCTATTTTATGATCTTTAGGACATGTAGGTGGTAAACCAGGTGGTAAGTCAGCAGCAAAACAATCTTTAAATTGTGAAAGAAATTGTGCATGCCTAGGATGCATCTGATTTTCCTTAGCTTCAATTTCATTCACCCATACTAAATATGATTTGCTACCTTTTCTCGATGCACATTTAGCCTGTGTGTGACTAAGTTATGGAAATTTATCAAAGGTGTGCGTACCATGTAATGTGATTTGTTTTTCATTAGAATGAATTTTTATTGAATGTGTGGAATAATCTATATCATGATTATATTTGTGACGCCAAGGCATTCCTAAAATAATGTCACTAGCTTACAAAGGCACAACTAAGAAATTTTTACACTCAACATAATCGCCAATTTTAGTTTGTAAATCGTGAACTTGTGTATCATTGTATCTAGTGCCTAAGAATGTAGCTTTTATGTGATAATGAGTTGGAATAGTATGTAAATTCAATTCTTTGACCAATTTTGCAGAAATAAAATCATGTATGCTCCTATCATCATGTAAAACAATCTTTTCTTTACCATGCACAAGACATTTCATCGTTAATAATGAATGAGAATTTGGCATATCTGGTAAAGTATCTGAAGTAGTACTGATATCATCATCATCTTCCGTGAAATCTCGCATTTCTTCATGGTCTTTGTCTTCAGTCGCTCCCAAGTAGTTGCTTTGAACAGTTGGCTTCTTAGATTGACAAAAGTGTCCAAGTCGTTGATACTTATAGCAAACTATAGGTTTGGCTTTGGAAACATTATTGGTAATGGCTAGAAGTTTGGGTATGTTGGGATTTGGCTGAAAAGATGGCTTAAGATTTGAATTTGTGTTTATTGGTAAAGCAGGGGGTCATGTCTAGGATTTACGGAAAGAAAAAGGAACAAAGTGATTTTAATTGAATCTTTAAAAGTTAGAATTGAATTGCTTTGTACCAAAGTTACTGTTAGTTGGAAATTGTTGTGGTCGCTTCTCTTGTACACAAATTTTGTCTTCAGCATCATGGGCTAAAGAAATCGCATCCTCCAGAGTCATTGGCTTGAACATGTTCACCTCCGCATAGAAGTAACCAAGAAAATCGAACATATACTTGCACTTGTGGATCGCCTCAGGTACATCTTCAAGCATTCAAAGTTGCAATAAGGCGTTCTAGAAATGTTCAATGTATTGCAGAGTAGGCTCATGATCTTTGTTGCAAAAGATTCCACTATTTGATTACTTTTTCATGAAATTGAGGTGGAAGAAAATTCTACAAAAAATTCTTTTGAAAAGCCTCCCAAGTAGTAGGACAATCAATACTCTTGCGGACAACAGTCCACCATAACGATGCTCTGTCCACTAAATGGTTAGTGACACATTTGAGTTTATCTTTTTCGGCATACTGTTCTTCATGGAAGTAATCATCAAACTGACTGATAAAAGTGAGAATAGTTTTTTCATCACGTAGCCCATTAAAAGTACAGAATTTGAAAATTCTTTTACTTATCTTGGCTTCTTTCCTAATAGATTGTGCTTCGAGTGTCGCATCGATCGTACGTTGTATAACATCTTCGGGTTGTGGTCCTTGATTGACAATGGATCGTTGAAGAGTAGTCAGTTGAGCTTGCAAAGTTTGACGTGCTCTTTGTTCTTCTTGAAGTTGCATCATAATTAGGTCTAATTTTTACTCCATCATTGGTTCTGGTAAATCACCTTCGGCCATAAAATTTTCCATGGTTTGATCGGACATCCTGCAAAATCTCAAACAACCTCACACACTCAAAATCTTGTTAGAGGGATGAGCGTAGCTCAAGGTTGGTTTTACAAGGCTTGCTTCTTCTTTTCTTTTTTTTTATATGGCTTTTTGCGATCTTTCTGCTTTTGTGGGTACGGTAATTGATGAAGTCCTTCTTCCAATGTATACTTCATTCGTGTACACTGGATATAACAATCTGCTTGTTGCTGAAAATTGGCTCTGTCAGAGTGCAGGTACGAACAGGGGCTTCCTGAAAGTTAGGAACGAGTTCGAGATTGGTTGTATATGAACTCCCACAATGGAAAATGTTAAAAAATTGGAATCTTAAGCTTTAGTAAGCTTTAACTTTAAGCTTTATAAAAACTTAATCAATTCTTGACTAATCGACCACGACAAGAAGATATCGGCGTCAATTTTGACGTCGTTCAGTTCATGCTGTCATCGTAGTTGCTTTAATTTTGGTCTTAAGATTTTTAATAAAGCTTATTAAGCTTTGTAATCAAACTAATTGAAAATTGCTTATCTCTTCTTCTGAGAATAAACGACTTGCAAAGGAGCTTCTCGAGTGGTCCTCTATCGCCAGAGAGTGATCCTTCGTAATCCAATAGCACAGCAGGGGGTTCTTCATCGCCATAAACATACTGGTATTGACAGTTCTTTCACGAGACTAACTGTAGAGTAGAGCATGTTCTTTCCAGGAGCTTCACCTTTGCACGAGATGATAAGCGATTCAAAGCCCTTGATCTCAGCTTCCTTTGATACCATTGCTGTGCAAATCGAATGTTGGATACATACATAGCGAGCATCGAAAGGTCCCCAAGAACAAAGAACTCTACTAAAACTCATAAAAAGCAAGAAAAGAGTTTGCACGACATGAGGCAAAAAGACAAATTGGGTACAATCTCCCCCCATGCCTTGTGTGAGCGCTTCACAAGTCATGTATTTATAAATTTATTAATCTCAAAGCTAAAAAATAGCCCAATTTTACAATTAGCATGCTTTAGATTTAGTGTTTGCTTTTGTCCAAATAAAGAATAAAGTGGTTGGGCGGCCCAAAATTTGGCATGTGCCCAAATACAATGTCCAATAATGGAATATTTAAATCGAGCATCCATGAGCATACAAAATAATGAATATTTGTCAAGTGCTTCAATAAATAAGCGCGCCTAAATAAATATTAGTGCCATGCCTTTAATGATAAGGCGCTCACCTATCAAAAATGATAATTTCTTCTAGGTAATTTGAATACACGCTATCGTGCCCAGTGCTTCCCAACGCCACCACTGCCTGCTCTACACATCAACAACTAAAGCACTCACAATTGTTAGAAAATAATAAAATTAAACCGATAAAAGTGAATACCTAGCAGTCTTCAGCTACAAAATAAATAAATAGGTTGGAACTCTATCCTAACCTTAATTTAATACGAGTGCACTAAAAACTCATAAACATCCATTAATTTAAATATGTATTTTACGGAATCACCCACTATGGAATTACCCACGTGCACATTAAATTAACATGACACACGAAAAGGACATGCATCCCTATCAACTTCTCACACAAGGAATTCACCTTATGTACAAGCCCCGACAAATAAATATTTACGAAATCCACCTCAAAACCTCACGGAATCCATCGTGGAGTAAAAAAAACTCACGGAATCCACCGTGGAATATGCCTCCTAGCATCAGTCTCTATCAAGTGTATCAAGATGCTCCCATGGCACAAAAGATGAAAATATCAGGCAAAGAAGCTCAACAAGGGCATATGATAGTACTAGCACCAGAAGATACATCAATAAGACCTCATGAGCATATAGGCCGTGTAGCATCCATAGATATCAAGTACATCTAAACTGTAACTTTGGCAAGCTAATAAATAGCCAAAGTAAGCTCCAAGCAATCAAATGTCACGCTAAAGCAAGGCTCAGTAGCATCCAACTCCAAACAATGTAACGGGCATGTAGTAGTAGCATAGGCCAAGCATGTCACGATCAGCACAGACATAAGCAAAGTACATGCCATAAGTACATCAGAGATGAAGATCCCAATGTTATGCAAAACGAGCTCAAGCTCAACCAATGACTCGAGTGAAAATCCAATCTCTATGTCGATCCCCGAGAGTCACTACATCAATGTATACATGCAAGACATAGCCCGAATCCAATAGGCATATCCAAACATGAGCAAATAAGCTTTAGCCTTGAATATTCCAGTAGAAAATAAATGTCCAAAGTTGATCAAATAGTGGCTCAATCCAAGCTCAAAACCATAGACAAACCATAGGCATACTTTCCCATATGTATAGGCACCAACCGGGCATAATTGGGCATCAAATGACTTTGTAGCATGAGCATAAAGTGTAATGACAGAGGGCTTTCCTATTTTGGGCTGCTTGTGGACTGTGTAAAATAGTCAATGACTGAGTAAATTCAATCCTAAAAGCATCTCACATCATAGGCATACATTCCCCTAGCATTTGGGGCACATTCGGGCCAACCAAGCAGCCAATGTCAATGCCAACTAAGCATAAACATAAAGTACTGATGTAACACTGTTTGTGGCTGCTTGTGGACTATGGAAAATAGTCCTAGACTGAGGTAAATCAGTCCACAAATCAATGCCAATGATAACCACCAGTGTCAAGCATCAAGGGGGTGTTCCCAAGTGCCTAATGAAGTGTTTTCAAGCTGCCAATGAGTGCCAAGAGAGGGCTGAATTAAAAAACCAAATTTTTTGTAGGTCTTCAAGCTGGCCCAAACTGATCTAGGGCCTATGGAAGGGATGGGCAAGGTCAAGGCAGTGGGGGAGTAGTCAAGGACCCCCAAGAGCTTCCTCTTGAAGGGCAAAGTAGCTAGTAGAGAGTAGACATCATAAGAAGCAAGAGGACATGCCTGCCCTACTTCACAAAACCTGTGGACTAAAGTAAAATAACAAAAAAGAGAGCTCCAATACCTTTGAAGGAATGCCTTGAGGGTGCTCAAATGGGCCAGGTAGGTACTCGGGAAGCCGGGGAGTGACGGGAGCTTGGGAGAGTCGGCTACGGCTATCGGGAAGGAGACCCAATGAGTGTAGGTAATTAATAGGAAGCTGAAGGAGTCATGAACCAAGTCGAAATGCTCGAGCAACCATGCTTTGATACTAGTTGAAAGGTGAGAAGGATCAAAGCTTGCATGAGAGAGCTATGGCGGGAGAGCAAGAGCAAAAAAGAGAGAGACACCAAATGGGAACTCCAACAATCACAATGTGTGACCAAGCCTTCCTTTATTCAAATTGTCACTAAAAGAATAAAAAATAAAGTGACGGTGACAGTGATGGGTGCCCATCACCTGTAGTGTGCAGTTGTAGGTATTGTCATTGTAGTAATACATGGGCGGCTAGGCAAAGGCACCTTTACCCCCAACAACCTCCCTCCAACAATGGGAAACTTTATCCAACCTTTCACTTCTAGATTTTAAGTGTAGAAACTTTCCACTAGCAGATTCAAGGATAAGTGAAAGTTATAGGTGCAAATTTTTTCACGAGGTGTAGAAATGCCTAAAGCCCAACATTGCAAGTAGACAGAGTTAAATATCTACCTTTATGCCTATAGCCATTTTTGTAGACTTTGTCTCTAGCACTAAGGTATGGACCTCAAGAACCATGGTCCTAGTGAAATGTCCATATGTAGATAACATTTTAGAGTTTGTGGATGCAAGTTGGGACCACTCTCATGCAAAGATAACATTCTCATGCAAAGATGGCACCATCTTTGTAGGAAGTTGGTGCCACTATACCAAGACATGAGAGACTTTTCTAGAGATTCAATACTAGATATTGATGTTTGTCTAAACAATGAACTATTGATTGTTATGAAGCTAGGGTCAATGTGTACATTACGATAATTGAGGAGGGACCTGCACAACAAAGACATCCAACTTCCTACTTTGTTTAACTTCTATGTTAATGATAAAAAGGTGCATTGCTATTTCATTGCCTATTTTGCTTTATATTCACATGATCAAAGGATTTGTTTGCATCACATTATCTCTAATTACTCTCTCTTGATGTCTGTTAGGTCCCAACAAGAAAGGAAAATAGCATTACATAAGAGATAATAAACAATGTCGTGCATCTGTAGCATTAGAAAGCCATTAGTTCAACTTGCACACTTGTATTACTAGAGGCCACAAGCCTTTTCCACATAGAAAGACAAACATTTTAGGCATCTTTTGGACACAAGAGAGTTAGTTCAACTTGCACACTTGTATTAGTAGAGGCCATTAAACAAGCCTTTTCCAACATAGAAAGACAAACATTTTAGGCATCATTTGGACACAAGAGAGTTAATTCCACCAAAAAATTACAATCAATAAGTCTAGCAATATGAACGAGAACCCTTTTTTACATTTCTATTTTCTCGTTATAGTATAAAATTATACAATATGATAAATAGATGAGCCATTGCAAAATTACAAGTCCCTCAAGGGTAGGGGCCGAAAGATTGATGTAGGGGTGACTCTGACCTATGCGATGAGATTATCGTGGATAGCAAGGTTAGGTTTGGGATTGGGGAGGAGGTTAGGATTGGGATTGCCGATGAGATTGGGGCTAGTTGGGCTTGGGCTTGGGAGAATTGATGTGCAATGGTATCAACCCACTCTCCAGAACCTCCTTTAATTGCACCCATTCTTCAACATCCACCATGTCGACTTCAAATTGTCATCTGGCCCGTTCATACTCATGCATGGTCACTAACTGAGCTTCTCCATTTATGTGTTAGGCCCTCTCTCTCTCTCTCTCTCTCTCTCTCTCTCTCTCTCTCTCTCTCTCTCTCTCTCTCTCTCTCTCTCTCTCTCTCTCTCTCTCTCTCTCTCTCTCTCTCTCTCTCTCTCTCTCTCTCTCTCTCTCTCTCTCTCTCTCTCTCTCTCTCTCTCTCTCTCTCTCTCTCTCTCTCTCTCTCTCTCTCTCTCTCTCTCTCTCTGTGTGTGTGTGTGTGTGTGTGTGTGTGTGTGTGTGTGTGTGTGTGTGTGTGTGTGTGTGTGTGTGTGTGTGTGTGTGTGTGTGTGTGTGTGTGTGTGTGTGTGTGTGTGTGTGTGTGTGTGTGTGTGTGTGTGTGTGTGTGTGTGCGTGCGCGCGTTTCATCTCCTCAAACCACCCCCTCCTAGTGTTAGGAAATAAGCTACAATGAGCTAAAGGGTGGTGATCTTGAACTTTGTAACATCAAAGTCAGAGTAGCTTCATATATTAATATACTATGCTAAAAACAAAGTTACAAAATGTGAGCTTCGATTGGCAAAAATAAGCTTGCATTGTAGAAACCACTCACGTTGAAATATCAAATATAGGGTTGAGGATCAAAAATATGTTGAGGCATATTCTCCAACCACCAACAACTCATGTCTTGATTGGCAAGCTATTGTGGCACTTGCACAATATATGCGGTCATCATACCCACACAAGGTCATGCTGATTAGCAAAAAGAGCCTCCATGCAGATAGCCATATATTTGTCTCCAAATCGTATAATATAAGACTCAAGTGTTCCCTATTCAATCATCAAAGAAGATAAGAATTTCAAAATACTAGCACCAAAACTAGGATAAAAGAAGCTTGTGAACGCAAGCAAGAGATGCTCTTGATCAAGCACTTACTACTCGTAATAGAAATGATAATGATTCACATATCATGAATCTTCACGTAAGGAAAGCTCCTCAAAAGCATGGGGTATGATTATTCATTGTCTTATAGAGCCCTTGATATTAGCGGAAGAAGATAACATACGCAATTATGCAAGGGCGATGATAGCAAAGTTACAACATAGTTATTAAAAATAAGAGGAGTCTAAAAATATTATTAAAGCAACATACCTAATGAGATCAAGGATAAAGATGCCCAAAAAAATAACTTACTATTATCAAGCTCACAACCCATGCCCTCTCAAGGATATAATGGTCTTGGTGGGGGCCTCTACATCCAACATTACAACCATTCACTCACTGAGGATGCACTTGAGCTCTCTCTCAAGAACACACCCCTCCTCCATCGAAAGTGGTGGTGGTTGGTGAGCTCCACTAGGGCTAGCTGCAATGGAGGTAGAGGATAGATAGTATGTAGAAGAGGTGAGGGCTAGTGGCCAATAGGTCTCAGTTGAGGGCACTTGGGGCTGGGGCTCTCGGGCTTGTGGGATGGGGACACTTGGGACTTGGGCTAGGGCTCATGGAGCGAGGGCACTTAGGGCTAGGGCTTGGCCTTGGGCTCAGGCTCGAGCTCGTGGGGGGGGATAGGGGAACTTGGGGTGAGGCACTTGGGCCTGTGGGGCTAGGGCACTTAGACCTAGGCATGGGACATGAGCTCAGGCTCGTGGTACATGGGTACTTGGGCATGGTGCTAGGACTAGGTGGGAATTGTGGAGCAAGGGCACATGGGCCTAGGGCTTGCTCAACACGAACTCAAGTTCAAGCTCGAGCTTGTGGAGTGGGGGCTCTTGGGCCTGGGGCTCGAGTTGGGCTTGGGGCTCAAGGTTGATGGGCTGGGGCTCGTGAGATTGAGGGTCAATGGCTAGGGCTGGGACTGAGCTCATGGGACTCAAGCTAGGCCTAGGGCACAAAGGGTCGACAGGCTAGGGTGCCACTTGTACACTTTGCAAGCGTCAAAGCAATCTAGCATGCTCTATCCTAGGCTTGCACTCTTTCTCTACTAGTGATCTCTATAGGTGTGTGTACCTCGTGTCTATCGAAGGATCTCGACCTAGCTCATTGTCAATGAAGATGCATGACAATAATAATTTCCTACATGTGATGGTCTATTATCTCCATAAGATTCAAAATCCAATCATACCACAATCGCAAGTGGTGCAAGCTATCAAAATCTCTAGGCATGACCGTTGTCACCCTATGTGCATAGGTTGCAAGAAAATATGTGTCTTCAAAAATTTTGATGAGAAAGTCTTTGGCAATCTCTTGAAGTGTGAGAATTGCCAAGACAGTCCATCACATGTTTATGGCCCAACGATCATAGATTTCCAATGACTAATCTTTGAGAGGGCAAGTGTGATATTGCATGTTGCATGTGTCTCTCTATCTTGCACAGCTCACTAAGAACTACATGGTGAGCCTAATATCTTCTATGCCTTCTGTGAGAGGGACATAAATATACCATGAACCCTTAAACATAAACACTAAAGAGTCACCATGGAGCCACAAAGACTGTTGCATTACATTTATAGATTGCTTAGTGGTGACCCTTGATGACAAGGACACTGGACAAGAGACACCCGAAAGCAATAGAGACTGCCCTTGGGCAAAGGGTAGCCATGATCCGCTTAGTAGTGGTGACCCTCAATGACAAGGACACTAGATGTGGGTCACCACCGATAGAGACTTCCCCTAGGCAAAGGGTAGTCATGAGCCATCTGGTGGTGACCATCAAAGACCAAAACATTGAACAAGGGTCACCACTAAGCGCAATAGAGGCTACCCATGGGCAAAGGGGTAGGCACAAGCCACTTGGTGGTGACCATAGAAGACATGGAGTCAAATGAGAGTCACCATTGAGTGATAGAGGCTACCCTATGCAAAGTGTTGCCATGAGGTACTTGGTGTTGACCACAGAAGACTTGAGAACTAGATGAGAGTCATTATGGGTGATAGAGGCTACCCATGGGCAAAGGGTAGTCATGAGCTACTTGGTGGTAATCCTTGATGATAAGGACGCAATAGAGAGTCACCACCAAATAGAGACTACCCCTAGGCAAAGGGTAGCCATAAGTTGCTTGTGGGTGATGACCCTCAATGACTAGAGCATTGGACGAGGGTCACGAGTAAGTAGACAAGGTCACCACTGAGCAATAAAAGGCTGCCCCAAGGCAAAGGATTGCCATGAACTACTTGGCGGTGACCATTTAAGAACAAAAAATTAGATGAGGGTCACCATCGAAGGATAGAGGCTACTGCTAGGCAAAGTTCACCACGAATCGCTTGATAGTAACCATCAAAGACTAGAACACTAGATGAGAGTCACCACCAAGCAATAGAGGCTACCCCTAGGCAAAGGGTTGCTATGAGCTGCTTAGTGGTAACCGTAGAAGACTTGAGAGTTGGATGAGAGTCACCACCAAGTGATAGAGGCTAGCCTTGTGCAAAAAGGGTTGCCACGAGCTACTTGGTGATGACCATAGAAGACCTGAGAACTGGATGAGGGTCACCACCGAGTGATAGAGATTGCCCCTAGGCAAAGCGTAGCCATGAGCTCCTCGGTGGTGACCCTTGATGACAAGGACACTAGACAAGGGTCACCACTAAGCCATAGAGACTGCCCCTTGGCAAGGGTCGCCACCACAGTGATGACCATCGAAGACCAAAACACCGAATAAGGATCACCATCGAGCGATAGAGGTTTCCCCTAGGCAAAGGGTAACCTCAAAGGCAAGAACATTGAACATGCATTGAATAGGTCACTAAAAAAAAGGCTCTACCAATCAATAGGTCAAGACAAGATTGGCACTATCATTACAAAGTCACTTCCTTTGGGAACGACCTCACAGTGTTGGTGGGCCCAATGGAGGGTATGAAAGGTTCAACGACTTGTAGTGTCAATAGTTTTGGCATACCTAATGAAGGGCAAAAAGGCTCAACAAACAACTAGCTAGACTAGGCAAATGTGAGAGTAAGAAAATGACCAAATGCATGCAATGTCTATTTTAATGGAAGAGCTCACACATTGACTAGTTTAGGGTTTGGGACTCAAGTATTGAGCGCTTTTGCATTAACAAGTTTAGGGTGAGGGGATTGATTATAGAGTGCTTTTGCATTAATAGGAGTTATTTTCAAATGATTAAAGCTTTTTTTAAGGTGTTCCTCCCATGAAGTGTCGTAATTAAAGTATTTTAAATTATGCAAACAACAATTTGTATTAAAAAGTATGAAAGATATTGCTATTGGCATTAAAGGCCATTATATTAAATATCATAATATTAGTTAGACTGTACATACAGAGGAATCAAGGATGCATATGAGCGAATATAAGGTGCCTATGGGGGAATCATGGATGGGGAAATCCAAGATGCATATGGGGGAATTCGAGATGCATACGGGGGAATTTGAGATGGGAGAATCCATGATATGGGAGAATCTGGGATATGTAAGGGAGAATTGGGATGCTCGATCAAGGGGTACACATTAGCTACACTGGTGCTAGCACCTAGGCATGTTGGATTTGGGATTGGGAAGCAAGAGAAATAGGCACATCATCATCCCATATGAAGTTATCATTCACATGATGTTTGGCGAGTTTATCTTGTTGAAGCCTACAGAATGTTTTGAGTCTTTCTCTTCTACTACTACTTGAAAGGTCTAGGATTTGATTTTTGCACAATTGGAAAACTTGTAGGGATTCCATGCAAGCAAGGGGCAAGGTATCCATTTCTAAAAATCCCAAATGTAAGGGGGGTCAGCTAGAGCCACCAAGGTATCAATATATAGGGGAGACCTAAGAAGGCTATCATGCAACGGGCCTCCCTCTAGAAGCTTGGAGCCAGAAAACAATGTTGAGATGAGAAATAACCGCCCGCTACTACTGATAAATGATGAGCATGCAAGATTTTTGGGGGAGTTAGGAGGGCACAAGGACTATCTAATATGAGTGTATGTGATGCTCGTAAAAAATGACATGCATCATCTCCAACAAGACATGTCATTGACAACTAAGCTTATAGAAATACTAAAGATGCCAAAAATAGGAAAAATATCAGTCAAAATTAGGACTTAGTCTTCATAGAGCAAGGCCAAGAGCTTCAAGGTTGCAATTGAGAGCAGTCACCAGCTCTACTACCGATATGGTAATCCTTGTATGGTGTAAATTCATAATGGGTTGCCACCAAGTGATGAGTGCCTCCACTAAGCAAAGAGTCATCATACCACTCTCTGATGACCTTGGTGTGGGTTAAAACCCAAGTTGATCACTACAAAGTCAAGAAATACTCTCCCTATTGTGGAGGGTCATCCATATTTCTTAGTGTTAACCCTCGTGTGCTACGAAGTCCGCATGAGTCACAACCAAGAGAAGGAGGAACCCCCCTCTTGCAGATAGAGCCCATACCGCTTGGTAGCAACACTTATGTGTGGTGAAGCCTACATTGGTTACCACCAACCAAGGGAGGTCCCTTCCTCTTGTACCGAAGAGATTCAATATCACTTGGTAGCAATCTTCATGTGTTATGAAGCACGTATGGGTTTCCATCAAGCGAGGGAGGCCCCTCCCTCTTGCAGAGAGAACATGTATCCTTGTGTGCTATGAAGCCCATATGGATCACCACCAAAAGCAAGGAGGCTCCTCTCTCTTATAGAGAGAGCATGTATTTCTTCCTAGCAACCCTTATACACTGGAGGGGAGCTTTTGCTAACCGCTTATTGTTTCAAGCGTTCCAAGCCGAGCACTAATGGCTACCTCTCACATAGCGACGTGCCATCCATATCTACGGGTGTAGTGAGCTTACCTCCATGTCGATCGAGTTACCTCCTCTCCCATGCACTCTGTTAGCTCCACGATTCAAGTGCAAGCTTCAAGCAAGCTCCATCCTCAAGCTCCATGCTCCAAGCTCCATCACCGCAAGCAAGACAAGAGAAGAGAAGAGAAGAGAAGAAGAGAGGAGAAGATGGAGAGCTTCTCCTCCCCGGTCCCTCACCCTCACACTCTCACACTCCCTCTCTTAAGCAAAAGCTCAAGCAAGCAAGAACAAGAAGAAGAAGAAGAAGAAGAAGAGAGCCACTTTTGGCCACACACAAGAATGAGCTTCTCATTCACTTTTCAACTTTATATACAAAACCCTAAATCCCTTTTGAGCGGTCATCCCCTTATCCCCTTTTTTACATGGCCGACCGCCCTTTTTCCCATTGTCCTCCTATCTTCCTAGCTTTCTTCCTACCGCCCATCTACCTTTACAAATTGCACATGTGAGAGCCCAGCGCTCCTTAAATTAAATCACGATGCGCTTGCGCTCTTTTACAAAAGTATTGACTTGAGCTTTTCCTTGTGCGTCTTTCTCCCTTATTTGGAACTTTTCTACGCTTCTTGTGTTTCTAGATTTTCCTTGTCCGCCTTTGTCTTCCATTTTACTTTTCCTTGGCCTTTTTCTTCTACTTTAGCTTTTCTAGATTTTCCACCTTGTTCGTCTGACGGTTAACATTACCCCCCTCCTAGACAAGTGCCAGTCCCATGGCACTCACCATCGTAGGTAGCAGGCTTTGGCATGCACTGAGACGTGGGTGGAAGGGACATCGGTGGTTGCTATGGAGGAGTGTTGGTGGTGGTGTGGAGGAAGGTCATTGGGGACACGTTGGTGGCCTAGGTGGCTGGTGGTAGGGTTGTTGCAGTTGGTGGTAGGGTTGTTCTTTGTTGGGGATTGCACTGATGGCTAGCACAAGTGTTGGTTTGTTGGGGATTCTGTACATGACGATTCTTGGTAGGCTTCCAGGATGATAAAGGATAAGAATTCATAGTTGGGTGTCGATGAAGAGCAAACGACACTTTCGTTGGAGTCTTCAATACTTGCAATTGAAAACCTCTCATAGGTGGTCTCTCCCTAGGGGTACTGCTAGTCTTCTCTATCGTGCACAAGACATAGTTCAATTAGTTTGGAAGACAAGTCGAACTCTAAGCGAGTTGAGAGTATTATCCTGCACTTGAGGACCCAAACTGTGTATATATTTCAGTGCAGATATTATTTGAGTGCTCGTGCATACTCAGATATTACGTAGTTAGAAGACCGTGGGCTGGTTTCTCGTAACAATGTGTGGATGAAGCAAAGTCCATGTTGAGAAGAAGTACACGTGAAGGTGTATGAGACATCATTTGCATTGTGACAGCACAATGTAGCATAATTGAACGCAGGGACACTGCACTTTCAGTAGCTGGGAGCTAGTGGACTTGCTTGATGAGGACGGTATACTTTTCATGGCCATTAGTGCGATGCTTACTAGAATTGAATGCAATGGTATTAAGGCAGAGTGTAAGAGGGGATCGTGAGAATGGGTCAGGGTGATAGGTCTAACCATAGGCGCGACAAGCTCCCTAGGTATGTCCTGCCCTTGATGTGCCCTGAACAATTGTGGGTGATGCTAAAGGGCTAGGGGACTAGGGACGGAGCCAGCCGACCAAGGTCACTGGACGTACCTAATTTGAGGACCCCTAGGTGTTGTGCTGTGATCATGGGTGCTTCGTATCTTTTCATTCTTTTCTTTTCTTTTTTTCCTTTTCTGTTTTCTTTTTCGTTTCTTTTTCTTGTGCTTCTTTTTTTTCTTTCATTCTTTCTCTTATATTTTCTCCTTCTTTTTTTTTGGACTTGCCTGAGTACAATCATTGCAATATGTTGAGGCTATCAGCCTTTCAATGGGTTGGGAAATGTCAAACTTCGAAGGTTCAGGAAATGAATATTACAGTGATGATTATGCCCTAGCCTCGTTGTTAGAGAAGCAGTCGTTGAGATGGGGAGATACACTTGAGATATTACAACCCTCTTTAGAACGTGCGATATTGGTACAATTGGGGTAACAGCTGTCGTGATTGCCCGACGTAAAGTGTGCGACGTGGGTACTCGCGCGCGAGTGATTTTTGCTTTCGACAGTGGGCTTTCTCGCGGCTCTTTGTGGGGTCGGTGGTCTTGCGGTGACTTGGGCATTGAACACTTTCGTACAAAGACCTACGTCATCTTGCATCCACTTGTCACTTCATGAGAGTACATGCACGGTATATGCCGCAACTATAATAAACCAATGCAATGCAAGGAGACATCACTTATATGATTTCCATGGTGTTGACTTAGATACTTATCACCTGCGCTTGATTAGCTTTTTATTTTGCTAAAGACATGAAATATATTAAACACAGATATGAAAAGTTTGTAAAATTGGGGAACATGTCAGTACTTAACCATTTTTAAGACAAAAAGTCATGGCCAGGGAGCATTTGATAAGCCTTTTATACATGGGGCTACTCTGTTTGTACGAGACAGGGCGAGTCTAGGTGGTCAGGCCACTGAGGTTGTGCTAGTGAGGGGCTCCTGAGAGGCTGGGCGGGGAAAATGTCGGCCGGGACCTAAATGGTGTAGTCCCTGGCCGCAACTATTTCCAGAATACTTTTGAACAATGCATCAAATTCTTGCTTGTCTTGAGCTGTCCTCTCCTCTTTCGAGCACCTAGTGCCCGAGCGTTTGTTGGGGGCCCATATGACCGGTGTTGCCACGCCTCGTATGCTCCCTTGAGCTTCTATTCCCCTAGCCTAGGGGATTTTCGGCCTACGTCCGGGGCAGTATCGCTTGGGGCCTCTTTTCTTTACATACCTTTTGAGAGTAGGTACATAGCATTCTAGTGGGGGCACTAGTGCCTTATGCTCTTTCCGATGGCGGAGAGCTTCCTTACATGCCAGCTGCACTATGTGGTCCATGACTGCTACCGTAGGGGGACCTACAAAATGTGAACCAAGGATTAGACCCTGAGGCAGGATGAAACTATTCACATGGAAGGGATTATATAGTGGGTTATCAAGCACATATGACGAGGAGGGGAGAGGTGAGGCATGCAGTGTTTGTTGTAGAGGGATGGCCCCCATGATGATGTTCGTTTTACCTCCATCCATTAGCAGATCTTGGCTTATGCTAAGTTGTGTGGACTGGTTGTCATGGAGTGGGGCAGGGCTCATTCTCGGAAGGATAGACCGGAAAGGGGGAAAGGTGTATAGGAGGGGACGGTACCCCATCTATACCATCAGAGTTGTTGGTCAATGCTTCCTATGGCAGTAATGAGGGTTGCATTCCCTTCACTTGGAGGTGGGAATGGTCACACGACTTCTAAATGTGTGATGAGAGGAGGACCTGAGGAGCTTAGCTTGTCAAACCCAACTCTTCTCCCTGCGCTTGATGATCATTGCTTGTGTGTGTTGATATTGTCTATACAGGGTCACAAAAACTATTATTTATTTATATACATATTTACGAATCCATGTCACTTCACGAGGATAAAAGCCAATTGTAGAACTCTGGATTGTACTGAAGTGTGGCACATGCATCTAGTACTTGTGGCAGCTTACTCAATACCAATAGATATTTTGCAACATCGAGTAGCATGGAACCTTGTCCGTCTACTGGCAACATGTAACTCCTCCTCAGTGAGAACCTTATCATACAGAGAGTTCTCTTGGCTAGTTTCAGCTAAGTCCATACCCCGAATGGTAGTCAGCACACTTGAAAGGAAGTTGATGCCATATAGGTTGGGTCTCTTTGAGACTGCCATTTGGCCAATCACTCCTCTGAGACTGTCATGATCTGGGCTCCTAGTTTGGCCATTGCAACGCGATTTTCATACTAACATTGTTCAAATTGACTTCAACCCTCTGATTGTCGCTTTAGTTGCTCTATCTCTATGAGATTTGGTTGGCAGAGCACATCATTGAATGTTACAGTTAAGCGTAGTTCGTCGGCTTCCTCGTCAGAGATGAGTCGCATGCGTTCATGCAGAAGCCTGTTATAGTGCTCGTCAAGATGTTCTTGCTCTTCCTAGGATAAGGGAAATGGCAAGTATTCTTCAAGCTGCTCTTTAGGGAATGCGTCCATGTCTACCAAGACATAGACACGTGCGAACACTTTGAGCTTAGCATCCAACTCGGTTAAGCATTCTGCGACACTGCTATGTTCAACAAGGGCTTGTTCAGTTGCTATCTCATGCAAGGTTCTAGGAGTTTGCCTAAGCTTTGCCTAGGCTTTAGCATAGCTGGGGGCTCACGCTTAGACGAGCAAGATTGGTCAATGCTAGGATTTCTTATGCTCTTGGGATTTTCATGTTTCTCCTGAGGGTTCGTCATTGCGTCATGGTTTGCCTTGGATGTGACTGGTATAAATTTGTCACCCTGTTGTGACAGCGTTGTATCCACTCTTGATTGGTCGATGCGAGTTCTGTTGTCAGTGGATTGAGTGTTGCAAGCAACCATTGATGGTAACGACTGCTTTGATTTTTCAGAGCACACAGATGTGTTTGAAGTTTCACCGCTACTAGAAGAGGCATCAATGGGGTCATTGGTGGATGGACTCGATGCTTTATTCCTTAGCTCTCTAGCGCTCTTGGTGTCAATGTTCTTGGGGTCCACAACCACCTGTAATTGCTATTGTTTTCGCTGTTTTTTCCTCTTTTTCTTGGTCAGTAAAGGTGTATCTCTCAACGACTCAAGACCTTGGACTAGGTCAACCGTTGATGTACTTGCTTGGGCCTCATACTTCTCTTTCTCTAGTTTGTCCTTATGGGACATAGCCGTGGCCTGCTGAATAGCCTCGCTAGGTTGTGAGGGTACAACTGCCTCCCTTTTTGGAGAGTCTAGCTCTTCCCTTCTATTCAACTCCTCCAGCTTAGACTTTAGGCACTTTGAAAGTGTTGGAGTTGTCAATGAAGTTGGTTGTGACACCTCCTCCACAGGTGAACTACTAAGGACACGTTCCGCAAGGGGCATTGTCACGGCCAAGGGCTGTGACTGCTGTGATCCCTGATTGGAAGTAGTAGCAGCTAGTTCCGTGGACTTGCTACTATTGGTGGATTGCAGTGTCAAATCCTTAGGTTGATTGGAAGTGGTTGTGTCTTTTGTTGCCCTTAGAGCATTCACTTGCATAGATCGAGTATCAGTTGAGCTAGCCACGGTGGATTGCACAGGCATATCCTTAGGTTGAGAGCTAAGGATGGTATCGTGTATGGCCTCTCGGACACTTGGAAACTCTGATGTAGGTAGAGATTGGGATTGCATAGCCACACTTGACGATTGTTGTGCTTTCTGTGTCCGTTTAGGGGAAGAGGGTGTAGGAGACTTGGGACTCCTAAGTGGCTTTGACACTGGCTAGAAGATTTTCTCGTGGCCGTTAGATGATTTTGTTGTTTGCTTTGTTGAGCATTTAACCTTGCCATGAGCAATGTTGAGGCTATGATGCCTACTATCCTCTTGGGGAATCAAAGGCTCCTTGGGTACTAGTGGATTTTGCATATCCTCAATGATTACATCTGCTATCTGCTTATCAAGCACGCTAGGCTGAGGATCTACCCTCCGATTAGTCCCGTTTGGTTTCTTGATTTCGACCATGAGGGCCTCGGTCACTCCATTGTTGTTGACTCGAGACTTGGTTTTTCGCTTAGATCTCCTCCTACGCTTCTTTGCTCTTGATACGATCTGGCCTTCAGTCGACAAGGGAGGTTTAGCAAGGGGTTTTGGCACCCAAATCCATCGGTCACCTACGTAATACCCTTGAGCACGTAGCAATGCTTTGGATACCCATCGTGGCATTGTGCTGACCCTCCATCGATGCCTTTGTCTATAAGGATTGGGCTTCTTTTGGGGTCTTCTACGATATTTTTAAGTCCAAAGCCCGTCCTTGGCATTGTCTCTTGACCTTCTTGTTTCATGCATGGCCTCACTTACTAGTTCTCGTTGTTCAACCTGTGCTTGTATCAACTCTTCCAACAAGTCCTTGCTCTCGTTAGTAGGCTTGAGTGTTATGTCAACACCCCCCTTGCCTTTCCCTCCAGGTTCGATGAGGTCACCCTCGCTAAAGGTTGTGACTATCCTCATACTCGGTAGTGTTAGGTGTATCCTTTGTGCTATATAGTCGGCCTCACACTTGGTCGCCCTTTTGAAGGGTCTTCCTAGGAGGGTTTCCTTTCCGTAATTAGCACTATTTGGAGGAACCTGAAATAGGATAGGCAAGCTTTTAGTTTCAATTGTCGCAAGGATTTTGCACTTCCCTATGAGTGATTGTGGGTGTCCCCCGTAAGGGCTAAGAGTTGCATTAGTCGGTGTGAACTCTAGTTGGCCTAGTAGGGTCCATGATTCATAGGTCAAGATATTAAAATATGCTCCTTCATCAATTAGAGCATCGATAGTATGCTCTCTTTCTGCAGTGAGTTTGACCCTAAGATAAGCAAGTGGTACTATGTCTTCGCCTTCTGGGTCTTGGCTTGTAAATTTAAGCCTTCTGACAAATACCCTTGAGTCCCCAACTGCACGACCAGATGTGGATTCTCCACTAATGTCTTGGATCATCGGTGCAGTGCTATTACAAGAGCATCTATTGTCAGGACTGTCACATCTAGTCATTCTCGCTGTTGTAGCTTGATGCTATTGCTTTCCGCTTTGACTAGATGCAGTCCGAATGCAACATGTACGTGTTTTTGCAGTGTGGCCTTTTTGCCCTTGTTGGCTAGATTGGCCCATTGATGTTCTAGGGTCTCTATTTCTCTCTGTTCGGATATGGGCTTTTGGTTGCTCTTTTGCAAGTGAGAATCCATGCTCGTGTAGATCCATTACTACACTAGGGTCCAATTTGGAGAACCTATCACGACACTCATTTTCTCTCCAACCTACTTGGGAGAGGTGCGGAGGAGGCATAGCCCCCTCTGCGGGGGTCCGGGGGGGCAGTCCCCTCGGCCCGTAGGGCCGTTACGGTAAACACCATGCGCAATTTGGAGGACCATTTTGAACTACTTGCTCTAATTTTCAGCCCAGTGATGAACCTGTGATGTGCATTTAGCACTAATGGCTACCTCTCACATAGCTGACGCGCCATCCATATCTACGGGTGTAGTGAGCTTACCTCCATGCCGATCGAGTTACCTCCTCTCCCACGCACTCCGATAGCTCCACGATTCAAGTGCAAGCTTTAAGTAAGCTCCATCCTCAAGCTCCACGATCCAAGCTCCATCACCGCAAGCAAGACAAGAGAAGAGAAGAGAAGAGAAGAAGAGAGGAGAAGATGGAGAGCTTCTCTTCCCCGGTCCCTCACCCTCACACACTCACACTCTCACACTCCCTCTCTTAAGCACAAGCTCAAGCAAGCAAGAACAAGAAAAAGAAGAAGAAGAGGAGAGCCACTTTTGGCCACACACAAGAATGAGCTTCTCATTCACTTTTCAACTTTATATGCAAAACCCTAAATCCCTTTTGGGTGGTCATCCCCTTATCTCCTTTTTTACATGGCCGACTGTGGCCTAGGCCCTTTTTCCCATTGTCCTCTTATCTTCCTAGCTTTCTTCCTATCGCCCATCTACCTTTACAAATTGCAGGGGTGAGAGCCCGGCGCTCCTTAAATTAAATCACGATGCGCTTATGCTCTTTTACAAAAGTATTAACTTGCACTTTTCCTTGTGCGCCTTTCTCCCTTATTTGGGACTTTTCTGCGCTTCTTGTGTTTCTAGATTTTCCTTGTGCGCCTTTATCTTCCGTTTCACTTTTCCTTGGCATTTTTCTTATGTTTTAGCTTTTTTTGATTTTCCACCTTGTTCATCAGATGGCTAACATACACTCTGAAGCCCACACGAGCCACCACCAAGCAAGGGAGGATCCCCCTCTTGTGGAGAGAGCCCGTATCGCTTCATAGTAGCTCTCGTATGTGGTGAAGCCCACATTTGTCACCACCATGCAAGGTCCCACATGGGTCACCATCAAGCGAGGGGGGCCCCTCCCTCTTGCAAAGAGAGCATGTATTCCTGGTAGCAACCCTTGTATGCTATGAAGCCATATGGATCACCACTAAGCAAGGGAGGCCTCTCCCTCTTGCGGAGATAGCCTGTATTGCTTATTAACAACCCTTGTACACTATGAAGCCCGCACGAGTCACCACTAAGCAAAGGAGGGGTCCCCCTCTTGCAGAGAGAGCCCATATCACTTAGTAGTGACTCTCGTGTGTGGTGAAGCCTGCATGGGTTGCCATCAAGCACGAGGGATGACCCTCCCTCTTGTGAAGAGAGCCTCTATTGCTTGGTAGCAACCCTTGTGTGTTGTGAAGCTAGTATGGATCACCACCAAAGCAACTTCTCCCTCTTATGAAGAGAGCTCTATCATTTCGTAGTGACTCTTATGTGCTATGAAGCCCACATAGGTCACAACCAAGTGAAGGAGGGTCCCCCTTCTTACCCTTTTGGCCTATTCGTGTGATGTGAAGCTTACACAGGTCACCATCAAGCAAGGGAGGCCACTCCCTCTTGTGAAGAGACCCCATATCACTTAATAGTGACCCTTTTTTCTTATTCTCTCTTTTATAAATAGAAATCAAGATGAAGTACCAGCTAGAGTTTGAGAATGACATGGAGGAATCCCTAGATGAGAAGCTTTTTATGTTCCTCCACAATATATGCTCATTCTTGTGCTCATAAATTGTCCTATATGTTTAGTATGCCATTTCCTATTGAGAATGTATTGCATTCCTTTACAAATGTATTGAGTGTGCACATGGAGGAATACATATGAATTACTTTAAGTGGCATAATGAACATAGAGGCATAGGAATATGTTCACACTCACAATTTTGTGACCAACAAAGTTATGAAGAGAAAGCTAGCTAGGATGTTGGATAAATTACTTAGCAATGCATTCAAGCAGAGAGAACTTCCCAATACACTCAAAGAGATGTGGTCTTTTGCAATCCCTCTTTTCATTCCTTTGCTATTTGTATCTCCTAGGGGATGAGAGTGACTCAGAGGGGGCTTCACAAGGATTGCATGCTAAGGATAGAATAAAACCTACCATTATGATGATCAAAGAGGCTAAAGAGACAGATGAGATGATATGCTTCAATGTAGAAGAGGAGAGTGTGAAGGGTGCTTTGTAGAGTTTTGATCGAGCTCTAACTGCCCCTGACGACCTAGAGGAGGGTGTACAATCAATCGATGCATACAATAGTCTCACTGCCCTAGCTCAATTTAGTGAGGCTAACTCAAGGTTGGCAATGGATGAGAGAGATATGCATCTCTTGGTTGATTCTGCAGTCAAAGATGCAAAGTTTATCACAAAAGAGCAGCTATACTCAAAAGCATCGAAGCAAATGCCAGAGCTTATGAGTGGTGGCGACTGCCTACTAGTAAAGAAGAAAGAGTTGCAATAATTGAAACACTCGGCCTAGCCAACATGGGAAAGTATAAGATGTCAATTGTGCACAAGGATAGGAGTGGTACAATCCCATCGTGGATGCCATGCTTGCTTGAAGGTGATGAAAATCAATAGGTATTCAGTTGATGCTTCTCTTTATTCTTGGTCAATGATAGTTCTTGGTTTTCTCTTCTAACAATGCATCCTTGCAACCAGGTTCTGGTGTATAGTGATGACTTCCTTACTCATACAAGGGGCTCAAGGACATTTTCCACCAGCAACTCCAATTCAACAAGGCACCAAAAAGATACAGTTCTTTCACAATACATTGGCAAATTGGATTGTACAAAGGTAGATGACATGCATACACACAACTACTATGTCTTGCGATTTATTGTAGAGAAAGATTGTATTAATGTGAGTAAATGGTGAACATTATGTTTGTTGTTAGAGATTATATTTTTTTGTAATGAGTATTCCCCCAGCAATGCAAAGTTCCCCCTTTTTGCATTGAAGGTGCTGACCAAGTTTTGTGGAGGCTATCCCTTTCTAGTGAATGCAGAGAAAATAATTTTGATTGAAAAGAGATTTGCATTGCAGGTGTTTGGCATTGGGTATGGATGCCAATATTTAAGGGATCCGTACTACATATCATTTGCTGCTCATGCCATTGTAGTGGGGATAATGGACGTGTGCAATTTGCATCCTTACTCAATAAGAGAATTTTTGCAATGGATGAAAGGCAAGGTTTCTGTGGAGTCACTATCTCCAATAGTGCTAAACCACATATACAACTACCAACCTTAGAGGATGAGGACAATGAAGACAATGAAATGCTAGCAAAAGAGATGAAACCATCCTCTTCAATCCACATAGAGACGAATAAATCTTGTATTATTTGGTCTTTAAGCCCCATTTTTGGCCTTGCCTCTCCCTAGAGGCCAACAACCATTGTAAAAACTTCTCACTCACACATGAATTTTTGTAAACTTTTTGTCTCTTTTGTTTCACCATTTGTAATGCAAGGGCTATGTCCAAGTTTTGGCACATATTCTTTGCTTCTTTTGCTCTTGTTTTGTACCAAATTGCTCTATAAGATCACTAGAAAACTTTTAGTATACTCTTTGGTTTTTTTTCCTACACCACAGTCGTGTCTATTTTTTTTAAAGTACATGGTCCTTTCTTGGTAATGAGACTTCTCCATTCCTTGGGTGGACCAATTTGAGAAACTCTCATACTACCACACAAATAGAAACCATGACTATAAATAATATAATGTTCATAAGAAATGAAAGACGTGGTTAGTTAAGAGCCAAGTAGTAAGTTCAAGGCATAGAAACCAAATATGATGCTCCTTACCATACAGTGTGTGAGATTATCTATTCCCTAGGCTTCCTTCATGGAGGTCTTGAATTGTCAAGGGCCTTCTCAAAGCCTAAGAGATCCTCCTTGGACCAATATATTTTATCACAATACATGATCATTGTGTCCCATTGCCGCCCAAACTTCAACCTACCTGCTCCTTGCTTTTCCATCATCCTTGTGGTCTTTGACTACATTGTGTAGTACTTTCCATTGGTTATAATTAATGTGAGAAGAACATGTCATGAAGTTTAGAAGTTGCACCTCTTAACACATTATACATGCAATTCAATGTCTTTAAATGTATGGCCATGTGGTACTCCAGTTTATATTGACCAAACCCTTCAACACTTAAATCTTCCCCTGCTTGTTGAGCACTTATCACTTGAGGTATAGAAGTTCGTTGAAACACTCCGTGCAACGTGTCAAAATCTTCCATGTCAATCTAAAATTCTCCCAACTACCAAATATCTTGCTATGATTGCATGTTGAAGTGCACTAAGCCCTCCATCCCCTCATCGCCCTCGCTACTTAGCTAAAGAGCCCTATTTATATCAAGGTGATAAAAACTCTCTCCATCTTCTAATCCTTTATAATCTCTATTTCATCTAGCTTCATAAAAAAATGGCAACCCCATTTGCTAATGTATGCTTTAGCTTGTAAAACCTGATCATGGCTCTCTGCAAAGTTCTCAAGTCAAAGAATATGGTGTTACAATTTTCATACTTTAGCACTCCCAAGACAACTATCTATGATGTGAGAGTGCTCATCAAGGACTTCCAAGACTATGTAATTAATTTTTGGAACTAGGGATGGCTTTGGAAGCAGAGATCCCTTTACACTTTTCTTCTTTAATGTCTCTTGCATGACTTTGAACAGTTGAGTGTAGATTTTCTTACTAATCCCCACTTTGACCAAGGTGCTTTTGATGTCCTCTTTGTGCAAGTAGGACCTTTGCAAGAACTTTTCAATGCATTGTTCCTTGGCCTTCCTAAGTCTCTTCTTGGCCAACACGTTCCTTGCAGCTTTGGGAGGAATGATATTGCTATAGGCTTGCAATGCTCTCTCCACATGAAGAATGGCCCTATTGGTCACAACAAAAATGATGATACACATGTGAGCATGGATTCATAATTCATCCATAGAATGAGCACTTGCATTGGACTTGATGCTCCCAAAATACAATAAAAGAATACAACTAGCTTAGCATGAGTGACCAACTGTTACCATATTGATGTTATTCTTCTCCTACAACCTCCACTTTCAGGGTTGAATGTCTTGATATTCTTTAGACTCCTCTGCCTTTCATGCGACGTTTCCTCATTGTATCTATTTCCTAGCGTAACCATTCATTCTCTAGCTTCAAAATGCTAGAATGGCATGCTAGATTCTAAGTATATGCTAAGATCCCTTAACAACCATCTCCAACAAACCTCGATATTGAGGAATACAAAGAGAAGGGAGGGGTGCTTCTTATCATAGGATCTACATGATACAACCTACCATCATCGGTCTATAAATCGACATTCTTTTTCCTTCTAAACTCATTGCTTCCAACACACTCGGTGTGTGACTGGACACCTTGTTTCTTTTGCAAATAGGTTCGTACTCATCATCTAGATCAAGGTGGAGGTGGTATGGATGCTTTCAGTTTATCCATGCTTGCAATCAAGTTATCAAGAGGTGATCCAAGATTGCAATGGAAGTGGTTTTCAAGGATGAGAGGTGATCCAAGCTTGCAATGGAAGTAGTTTACAATCCTCCAAAACAAAAATTTGAAAACAAAGAGGGAATATTTTGAGAGAGTCATTGACTCCTAAAGGGAAGTGATGAGGCATTGAAGGTAACAAGTGCATGTGACACTATGTCAAATCTCCTTAATAGGCTTCACAGCAAGATCCACTCCTCTGAGGTCCCAATGAAACTTCTTCATTAATTTAATGTAGGAAGACACAATCTCTCCTTTACCCCTATTTACTTTTGTAAGAAGTAATCCATTGAGATCCAAAATGAGGGCTGGTTTGTTTTCAAACAAAGGATGGTTTGGGACCTCCCAATATCAATACCCTGGCTCGTGCTTAATGGAATGTTCTAATACATAATGTATTTGTACATGTCCAACCACATCAACATGTGGTACAACATGTTCCACACTGGCATATACTAAGTTAGAATGTTCCACAATCAGTTTTTAATTTTTTAAGCCCCTACTAAAATTATGCTCAAGGATTTGATGATTAAAGCTCATTTGTCATCTACACTTGTCATCTTAGATAAGATATACATATAAAAAATATATAGATGGAAGTCAATGAGTTTTTGGTTTACTATCCCTCTTTATATTACAATAGGTGATTTCTAGCAATAAAGTACCTTTAAAAACTTAGCTTATAGCCATATTTGGCAATAAGTTGTGATTTTTATGTCAATTGTAGCTAAATATTTGCATTTTGGACCTCTTTTATAGCCAAATATGTGAAATTTCACCCTTAAATTTTTCATTGGATCCACATGAGCATGTGGTGAATCAACATGTTCCAATCATATGAGCATGTTTCAATACATCATGCAATACATGCTCAACCACATTAGAATGTTCCACAACATGTTCTAGTATACGAGCATATTCTAGTACATCATGCAATTTCTTAGCTACATGCTCAACCACATTAGCATGTTCTACAACATGTTCCACATTGGTGTGTGCACAACTTGAGTCTTCTTCTTTGTGTGCTCCCACATTTGCATGTGACTCAACATCCTAGGTTTCACCATCTCTTTGCATATTTTCCATGCTTTGCACATGAGCTATAGTAGTTATAATATCTATTTCTTGGGAAGTTACATTGGCTTTTACATTTGCATTTTCTTTCCCTCTTTTGGTCTATATCTTCTTGTCTTTGTGTGACATGGATCTCACTTCCATGCTACATATTGCAATTAGCTTTCCCATCCCTCATCCCTCCTTCCACATTACCACATTCATTTTTTGCTTCCACATCTTCTTTTACTAGTGGTAACTTTTTACTTGGACAGATGAGGATCAGGTCATACAACATGACCTTGTACACAACTCAATATTTTACCTTTAAGTCTGAGAAATGGTCCCATGATAGTCATAGAACTCAAATTGCACAAATGCACATCGTCGTACCACTATGCGAACATAATGTGAAAAACCCCAGAGTGCATCATGATCTAGCTTTCTTATTACTCTAGAGAATCAATGTCATATTAGTCATTAGTGTTAGTATCCATATCATAGCTAGTTCAAAAATCAGGGAGTTTTTAACAAGTTTAGCCTATTTTGGATATTATTTCTTGGAAATATCCTAAAAAGGTGTAGAAAACTTCTAAAATAGGGTGACATGCAAAAAGCAAGTGGCTTTTCAGCCAATTTTGGGAGATCTCATGCAAAAAGAGGGACTTTCGAATTCGCGCAACATGTGATCACAGTTTTCAAGCAGAAACAACACTCCAAACGAGGAGAAGAAGAAGGAGCAATTTGGGAGAATTATGATAAGGTGTCCTGGGGTTTTAACCCTCTTTCAGAGCCAATAGAACCATTAGATTTGCCATTTGAGCAGTAGAGAAGAAGCTAGTGTTTGGTGCATATTTTTGGTCTACTAAGGAGCTCCAAGAGATCTAATGCTTGGAGATTACTTCCGAGTAGTAGTCCCAGACAAGGATTTTGTTTATCTTCTCACGTTCTATCAATACATAGGGCTTGGAATTATTGAACTTTGTCTTTGTCTTGTATACCTCTTGTCTATTCTTTTTCTTCTCTTCTATCTCCTATTTAGTACTTCCTTCTCTCACTGATCTTCAATGGATATAATCTTTCGTTTGCAGTAGTTAGTGCAGAATATATGAATATTATTATGCAGGTACAACAACAACAATAGGTGATGTAGGCTTATGCTCAAACAAAAACTATTATGATGAATGCTCTGTAGGAAATAGAGCGTGCGATGAAGTTGTTTAATGGCAGGAGTGTATCTGTATATTTGTATACCTATGCTCAAAAGATAGAGTTCTTTAGGGTGGCTCAACTTGTATGGAGTCAGTATTTTGTACGAGTCACTATAGATGAATTGAAAGCTCGAGTTACTGAATTGTACATGTAGGATGTTGACTGGGAAGCTTTCAAGAAGACACTTAGGGAAGAATTTTACATTAAAGACACCAGTTTGATTACCCACAACCCTTTCTAGGAGTGGGTTCTACAACCCAATAAGGGTCTTATGGCTACATAGCTATTAAGAGAATTTGAAAGTCAATTTGAGCTGTTAGATCTTACAAAACAACAAGCTCTTACAAGTCATAAAATTGAATTATTTCTACAAGCGGTAGATCTTGAACTTCAAGAGAAGCTTAATGATTTGCTAGAGGATTAGACTATAGAGACATGGCTTAAAACAGAGTGGAGGCATGTTAATGAATAGTTTATGTATCCAGTAAGCCATCCATTTATATGGCTACACCTATTGTTTCTACTGTTAAGGAATATGTATTAGATGAATTGGTTAAAGGCATGTGGGATCTTTAGTTGAAGGTTGCAAAATTGGATGAGAAAGGACAAGAGGAAAGGGAATGGGTAACATCCCCTAAACCGAGGAAAAGATGTATGTGGTGTGATAGTTTGCAGCACGAAAGAAAGGATTGTGTTGCTTATCAAGAGGCCTTGGTATGACAATGCATTTTTTGAAAAGATGGCAAGATCCATGCACAAGAAATGGAATTATCTCTTGCTTTGAATTTTAGAAAGGGAGGTATGCAAAAATTGTTGGAAGACTTGGCTATCTGAAATGCTTATGCAGCTGTACATGCCTCTACTTTTGGTCTACAGTTGGATAGAATGCATGGCCAAGTGATGGTTGGCCCAAAGGTTGCAATATGGACACATGCTTTGCATGCAGCTAAAAAGAGAAAAGTTACTGATAGTGAAATGTTTCATGCATGGCAAGACATTCGTGACAAAATTGGTTGGAATCATTGATCGATGGATATTTAGCAAAGGTGTAAAACATGGATGTACTTACGGAAGAGAAACGAAAGAGAGATGAAGATAATACAGGGACATCTACGAGAGTGACAAGAAGAAGTGCGGATCAGCCTAAAGCTACAAATCAACCACCTCCGAAGCATGTTATGGAAGAGGTTGGGCATAAACATAATAGCAAACAAGAGGGAAATAAGAAGGGCAAACATCCAATATATAAGCTACAATCTAATATTGAGATAGCCATGAATCTTAAGAAGGTTCTTGAAGAACGAATTTTAAACAGTTAGGTGGATTCACCTTGGGAGAGGTGCTTGCATTGCCAAACGGGAATTTCATGATGAAATCATTAACATAATTAAGAGGAAGCATTAGTTTCTTAGTGATACTCTAGTACATTACTGCAATTTGAAGAGGAAATTGGTTTGTTGGGCATTCGGATTGAATATGAGATTATGTTAAGTGATGGTTTATTTATGCAGGATGCTGCTAATCAGTGGGGACAACATGTGGAAAAGAGAAGAAAGTGACTGAAAATGCATTGTCTTGTAGCAATATGCATAGTGGAGTAAGGTAGATACAACAATATGGGGAAGAGAATCTAAGATTTATTCCTCGAAGTCATTATGCAAGAAAACATTGGGCAAGGGCTACCACTAAAATAATAGTGAAAATAGGGGAGAAAGTAATTCTCTCGGGGAGCTCTATGCTATATGTCCTAATATGAAAGTGACAATTAGTGATGTACAAGAAGAGCATCACTTCTTTGATAGTTCCTCATATGCAGTGATTTTGGGGCAACCCTATATGCAGTGATTTTGGAACAACCCTATATTACAAGAGTGCATATGGAAACAAAGGTGCTTCATGATGGTTCTGCTTATGCAAGAGTTAGAAGCAAGGATGGGAGGAAAGCAATCCAATTTCTTATTATTTGTGTTAATCATCCTAGGAATCGAGATACACTTCAAGAGTCTCCTTTGCCTCCAAATGCAAAGGGGATTCAAAGACTCAGATTTTCATCGAGCATTGTTGTAATGTGGGGCTACAATAGTGTTGTTCACAAGATGTACTTGCCTCTTGATGGAATGAAGCATGTATTTACTATTGGTTATTCTCAGTTTATAGCAAACAATTCATGTTGGTTTAAGCCTATGGAAGCTATGTGCAAGGCTGAACACATGTCTATGAAACGGGCTACTAAGGAACTACGAGCATTAGGATTGTTAATTGAAAATGAAGGCATTTTAGGCCTCTTTTATGGGCTGAATATTACTAACACTATGGGTGAAATTTCAGTAACTATACATGCAAAAAATAAGGCTAAAAATAGAGTGTTGTCAATATGTTCTTTGGACATGTATGATGTTATAGCATTGTTTGCTCAGTAGAAAGGATTACAATGGGCTGTAGTAGTTACGGAGACAAAGTATAAGATGGTTGGCGAAAAGGTAAAACTAGTTGCTTTGCTGCTTCCACCAAACAGTGAGGGTCTGTATGAGAATGTGCTAAGGTATCCAAGTTAATGAGATCCTAAATATATAGGTCATCAATATATAGATGAAACATTACAAGAATTGAAAGTTGGTGCAGAAGGGTTTCTTTTTCCTACTAAAAGAGACAGTTTTATGCTGATGTTGCCTAGGCATGGGAAAGCATTTTCATGTACCATGGAACTTGAGGCCTATTCTAGTGCCTAAAGCTTACTTACCAAAGTTAATGGGAAAGATATAGGTCATTAGTTTACAACCGAAACATTACAAGAATTGAAAGTTGGTGCATAAGGGTTTCTTTTGCCTGCTAAAAGAGACTATTTTATGCAAATGTTGGCTAGGCATGGGAAAACATTCACTATGCCACATGTACCGTGGAACTTGAGGCCTATTCCAATGCCTAAAGCTTACTTACCAAAGCTAATGGATTTACTAAATGGAAAGATTCAGATGAAGATCTTGGATCCCTCTTCAGCCTTGTACTCAAATCGTTGGTTTACTATGTCCAAAAAGAATGGGGCTTTGAGATTTATTCAAGATATGCAGTTAGTCTCGATAAAGTGACCATAAGAAATGTGGGTGCAGGTTCTGTGATTGATGAATGTGCAGAGGCTTTTGCAAACGAAGCAATCTATTCTTTGGGTGATCTTTACTCGGGGTATGATCAATTTCAACTTGCAATTGAGAGCAAGGATATCACAACCATGAAGACTCCCTTGGGATTAGTATAGATGTGTACTCTCCCACAGGGTACAACACACTCAATGGCATACATGACAAATGCTATGAATAGGGTACTCAAGGATTTTATACCACAATTGACAATGCCCTTCTTGGATGATGTTCCAATCAAAGGGTGTGAAGTGGATGAAAAGAATGAATAGATGGATGATCATGGGTGCAGACAGTTTGTTGTAGACCAATTTGCTAATTGTGAAAGGATTTTGATGCATCTAGAAGAGATGCATTTAACTCTTTCTAGACAAAAGTTAGTCTTTAGAGTTAAAGTGGTTTTGATTGGTGGGCATATGTGTGGGCCTTATGGGCAAAGACCATCACCAATGAAAATAGATGGAATTGATAGACTGCAAGATGTATGCATGAATGTATCTAAGGTGCATAGATTCTTAGGTGCATGTGTGTTATATTTTATATGGATTCCTCACTTTGCGCATGTATCTGATGCTCTATATTAGCTCTTGAGGAAAGATAAGAGGTTTCACTAAGATAGGAAGCATTAGAAAACAATGAAGAAATTGAAGCAGTTCTTGAAATCTACTCCTACATTGAAAAAGGCTTATTATTCACATGGAAAGCCTATCATTATTAGTACTAATACAAACCCAATCGGGATTGGATGGGCAAATGGGCAAGATGATAAGGAAGGGCAAAGATATGCAATTTGGTTTGGTGCTAAAGTATTGACTGAACAACAGAGAAGGTATCCATAGTTAAAAAGAGAACTATGGAAAATTGTGGCAACCCTTAAATGTAATAAGGAGTATTTTATGGGTACTTGTGTTATCATTGAGATTGATTGTTTACCAGTACTGGATATGGTTACTAGTTGTGCTACCCCAGACATTGCTATGCTTCGGTGGATTACATACATCAAATCTTTGAACCTTGAACTTCAGCATATTGTAGGAAGAGATAATCCAGTGGGGCAGACATGTTATCTTGAGTACGCTATGATAATGAAGATGGGATGATGGATGAGGAGGAAGAAGATGACTTTCTTGCAGCTAAAAATGAAAATTTGATTGGTGAAACTGAATTGGCAGTTGTTGTAACTATAGGTATAGCTTTCATGAATGCAAGGACAACATTAAATGCAATAAATACAACAACTAGTTTATCAAGTACAAGTGCTATAAGAGTGAATTTAGCAATGCAAGAAGTTGCTACACTATAGAATCTTGGACAACAAAGAGAAAACACTTTAGATGTTATGTATCTTATGTAGAAATGTTTTTGGAAGACAAATATGTAGGAGAGTGACTAAGAATTGATTAATACCACAACACATTAACAAAGAGAGACGAGTGGTCGAATGAAGAGTTTAAGAAGATCGAGAGGAAAGCGTAAGGGTTTTTCTTAAAAGATGGGTACTTGTGGAAACATGCTAAGAAGAAACATGATATGACATTGCAAGTTCTAGGTGACAGAGCTTCACAAGTAAACGTTATGTAAAAATTTCACGAACAACCAGCATAGTGCCATGTGTAAAGTCTCCAAAGGATGGTTCGGACCCTATGTGGTAAGAGAGGTTTTTTTGGTTTGCTACTTATGCATTAAATAGCTGGATGGGACAGCCATGAAACTTTTGGTAGCAAGGAAAAGAATCGAATTATTCAAGAGACATGAATCTACTACCTACTATGAGTTTCTAGAACTAGAAGAAAATAGTGGCCATGGTACAAGGGCTAGCCAAGAAAATATGGAAGATGGAGAAGCAAAGAATATGGTGCAGAGGATGAGGAGAACTCAGAATCTAGTGACAACTAGGACTTTGGCACATACTGGAGGATGTGTAGGTTCAAAGGGGGTGGATGTCATGCTGTTATGCAAACACGGTGTGAAAAACCCTGGAGTGTATCATCGTCCAGCTTTCTTATTAATCTAGAGAGTCAATGTCATATTAGTCATTGTTGTTGGTGTCCATATTATGGCTGATTCAAAAATACTAGATTTTTTGACAAGTTTAGCCTATTTTGAATATATATCTTAAAGAGGTGTAGAAAAATTCTAGAATAGGGTGACATGCAAAAAGCAAGTGGCTTTTCAGCTAGTTTTGGGAGAAATCGTGCAAAAAGAGGGGCTTCTAAATTCATGCAGTACACAATCGCAGTTTTTAGGTAGAAAATAGCACTCTGAAAAACGGGGAGAAGAAAAAGAGTCAATCTAGGAGAATTCTGAGGAGATGTCTTGGAGTTTTTACCCCCTTTCCGAGCCAACAAAACCATCTGATTTGCCATTTGAGCAGCATAGAAGAAGCTAGTGTTTGGTGCATGTTTATTGTCTACCAGAGAGCTCCAAGAGATCTAATGCTTGGAGATAACTTTCGAGTAGTCCTAGACAAGGATTTTGTTTATCTTCTCAAGTTCTATCAATACATAATGCTTGGAGTTATTGAGCTTTGTCTTTATCTTGTGTACCTCTTGTCTATTCTTTTTCTTCTCTTTTATCTCCTATTCTCTACTTCCTTCTCTCTCTGATCCTTGGTGGATATGACATTTTGACTAAAACCCCTTTGACAACGTATAATTACTTCAAAACCGCACAATACAAAAGGAAGGGAAGGTGCAAGCATAAGAAAACATCAACTACCCTAGACTGAGCCAACAAAATTCTAATTACACAAAATGTGATTACATATCATTTTGGCATTACAAAGGGGGTGCCTTTAAAAGAGCTTCATTTAGCCATGAGAGGTATAGGGTGGTTGCATTGGCTATATAGAGATTGTAACTCTTCTTCTTACTCTTGGACTCTTCCTTGTTTCCGTTCTTGGTTGGAGAGTAGGGCATTTTCTTGTAGTAGTAGAAGCACATTTCATTCTCTCTTTTTCAAATTCATGCGAGCCATCACTTCAAGTGTGCAATTTTAATCAGCTTCAACTTCCTCTGTACTATTTATAGTTCCTATAGAATTCCAATAGAGATATTACCAAGGATGCTCTTGAGCAAAACACAATGACTACTATTTTACCAAATAAACAACTACATGAAACCTCCTTAGCAAAAGGTTCCTTCTCAACTACAATGGGTGGGCTCTCATTGTTGTACTCCATCTCTACATTTTGTTGGCTCACTATCTATTTCTAGGTGTTTTCTTTTTTGGTTTGGTGTGCTTGTAGAAGTTTAAGTACCATCGAACAACAAATTATGTTGGCCAACTGAGCCAGCTTGCAAAAAATAGCTTCCTACATCAACAAGCACAAGAGTTGAGTAGAAACACACATATATCAACAAATTACAAATAGAATGCCATTTTGAAGTTTACCCTTATTAACATTATGAACATCACCTTGTTACTCTCTATATGCAGTGGTGCTCGACTCTTTGGGTTTAGAGACATGAGCGCTCACAAACTCTCTGGAGACAAAGCCATATATGCCACAATTATAGCCAAAATTAAATCAGGAGTTAACTAACTAATAGCCAACACTTAGTTAACAATCTAAGCTAGTAGCTAACTAGTAAGCTTCCTAATTTAACTAGTATGTTGACATTTAGACAACTATAGTGAGCTAGCCATTTTGTACCTAGCTAGCTAATCATGTAGATAGTCAACCAGCTATACCCAGTCATTGTGGTAGATCACCACCTATAGAGCTAGGCACCCATTGCCTATAGCAAGCCAACTAGCTAGCTAGCCAATACATCTAGTTGACTACTAGAATGTTAGTTATCTAGCTCGCTATATAGCTATCTAACATGATAATAGCTAGCTAACTAGTAGTTAATAACTAGTTAACTAGCTATGATGATAGTAGCTAACTAGCTATTAGTTAGCAACTAGCTAACATGTAGTACCTAGCCAACAAACTAACTAACAAGCCACCCAACTAGCTAGCTTAGTTACTTAAATACATATCTTAGCTACCTTAATAGCTTAACTAGACTGTTTAGCTAGCATGCTTAACTAGATTAACTAGCTTAGCTTAGCTTTACCAGCTAGTTTAAGTACTAAGATTCTTTAACTAGGCTAGCTAGCTAGGCTAGTTTTAGTAGCTAGCTTTCCAACTAGTTTAACTACCTAGCTTTTCCAACTACCATAACTAGCTAAGCTTGATTAGCTAGACCCCAAACAATATCATGTAAGATAAGCTAGCATTTAGCCAAGTGGCGAGTTACATAAGCTTGCTACTAGACAAGTGGTTGTCTTACATGATACTATTGAGGCAATTACTAGGCAGCTAGCTAGCTACTAGCATACTAGGCTAGTTAGTACTTTCTAGCACAAAGCCCAACCAAACTAACATAAATTTAGAAGGTAATTAATCACAAAACCGTCGAGTAAGGTGTATCTTACTCTTGGGTGTTAAAGTACTACTTGGTTGCAACATCGAAGTACAAAAAAGGTATTTCTTCGCTACTTCTTATATGTTCTGGTTGCAACCTAGTTTAGTGCATGGTCCTCCCCCCCCCCCCCTCTCCAACATAGCATACCAAACATAGGGTAAGGATGCTTGCAAGGCAACATACATGATCCTACCATAGCATAATTGGAAAACCCCTAGCCACAACCTAAGGATTTTGTAGCCTCAAATATCAACTTTCTCCAAGTAGCCACTTTTGACATTGGAGGGGTAATCCATATGAAGAATGGTCTGGAATCACTCAAATGCATCAAGAAATGAGCTTGAACTTTTAGCCTAGCCAACTCTTCCTCATTGTTTTTCAGCTCATCCTACATAAAAACCAATATCTCATCAGATTCAATTTGTACCTTCTTGATATGGACATGCATGCACTAGGATATTAACACTAGTAAGTTGTACTTAGGCATTGGAAACATGCTATTGAACGTTTTCATCTCCAACCTTCAAGCTCGCCAAGTTATTCCTTGTGAGCTTCAATTTGGCACATCATCTTCAATCTCGACAAACTCATCTACAATCGTTTCCAAGGTATCCTTAAGATTTGCTAGCTTCAATGTCAGCTTGTGCACTAAATTTGAGAAACCCTTATTCTCATACCAATTGCATTGTACATTTTTATAAGCATCTTTTGCCATCATGTATGTTTTGGCACTATTTGCATCCTCTCTATTATCTCAAACAAAAGAGACTACACTTGTTCCTAGAGTTAACATCTTCTCCAACTGGCCCCAACAATAGCCCATTAGAGACTACACTTGTTCCCATAGAGTTAACATCATCTCCAACTAGCTAGCAACAACCCATGTCACATGTAGTGGAGATCCTTGCCATTGTGTTATGCTAGTATTTACTACTAACATGCTCCAAGCTTGGTTCATTGCATGCAAGGCCTACCAATAGCCATCTTCTCTTTTTCTTTTCAAGTTCCCCTTGTGTAGCTGACATCTTCATGGCCTCCTTCTCTCTTTCCCGTCCTTTTTCTTGCCACAATCATTGAGAAGTGAGAGGAAGAGTGAGAGAGACTCCAACATTGAGCAACTGAAAGATAAAGAGTGAAAGAGAAAGAGAGTGATCTTGCTTGGCTTGGAGGAACAAGTGAGGATTCTACAACCTTGTGCATGATCGTGGGATCAAGAAATGTGGAGCTCAATGATACACGTTGCCAATAAGATTGGTAGTGCTTAGGAGCTCATCAAATCATCTAGACTAGAAATCAATGGGTATTTCTTGATTTGTTCACTTCTCTTTTTCTGTTTCAATAGTTAGGCTGAATTAGCTTTCTTGGTTACACCAGATTGGAGAGATAGGCTAAATTAGGAAACTCATAGGGTGAGAGATAGTGAGAGATCAAAGGGATCGAGAGTGCATGAATCAATATGCATCCATCCCTCTAGGTCTAGTACAATCCTAAGCGAAGGCTACAAGATATTTCAAATGTACATGCATTAATTTTCAAGAAAAGGGGACTAATTATATATCAGTAAAACTTTAAACACTTTTACATGTATGCAGGTCATTCGTTGTGTGAAATTTACTTTATGAGTCTTTTACACATACGTAGGTCATTGTTTTTGCGATTTATACTTGAGGAGTCTTTTACCCTTAGTATCAACAATGTGTTGCACAACTAGTAATCAATATTTGTTTTCACCCTATGTTACCATATAATAATTGCATAAATTTAGCCCTAATATGAAAATAGGATCAATCTTCATAGTTAGGAAAATCAATGAGTTTGAATGTTGTCATCTTACATACTAATGGCAATTAGATAACCTTCATAGTATGTGATTTGATTCATTTAACTTGATGCAAAGCATGTATACTTTCACATACCAAACTCGACATAGCTTGGAGTTATGTATGGAAGGTTCTTATTGTAGCAAAGGGTATACTTGGTTGTGCAATTAGGAAAATCAAGGCATTGTCGAAGATCGACACCAATTGGAGAGGTGGCCCTTGTTAGTTTCTCAAGTTATGCTTTGTAATTGTGTTACTTAGTCAACCTCCTTAGTGATTCTTTTGACAAACATGAGGATTAATTGAATTAAGAGACCTTCATTAGGAAGAACACAAGAGAAAGAAAGAAATGTTAACATCTACTAAATACCAAATTGCCATATGAGACATATCCATGTACATGAGAATATCCTAATGGCATCAAGAAAATGAAAAGTGAAAATTCCTGTCTAATGTGCAATGAGTGTGTGCCTCATCATCTAGGCGAGCCATCAGCATATACAAGTATGTCCATCTAGGGACACGCGACTAAATGTACATGAGGTACAACCATGCCATGTAGATCTAATTCCATCTAGTGAGGTCGAGGGAGATGCAAGATACAATAGTTGGGGAGTTGGGAGGGCTCCTAAGTATCTCCTAGGTACAAAAGCTAGTGTGATGGGCCAAGTACATCTCATGATGGTGTTGAATCTGGGTGACCTCTCTCTGGTGCGATTAAGGCTACCTTTGGTTAAAGGCATTGAGTTGTCATGTGTCTAGTCTCCTATGCCCTCTATACAAATACCCCTCTCAGTCTCATGGGCCCTGTTTTTGTAGGTTCTAAACCAGTGCTGCCTCTTGATAAAAACTTTGGCATCGAGGTTGTTTGTTGTGTAAATACCACTAGTAGGGACGCTTTGACTATTTGGATCTCCAATATTTAGTAGCCCAAATATCTATGATCTAGTGTGCTCTCATCATTGACTATATGGTTTGCTACCATTCAAACAATATGTGACACCTCTCTCGTGTCGTTTGGGCATATGCACTACATCTACATAAGAAATGCTCCTTCGTCTCTACCTCCCCATGGCATAGTTTGCATATCCTCTACTCCTTGGGGACTCTTGAGGCTCTATTGTTTTGAATACATGTGTAAGACTTCGATGATGAATCCATCCTCCATGAATGCTCATGAAAAGATTTATACAATATTGCATCTTCGTAGGAAGAGGGGTTCGAGATGCCATGCAGGTCATGTATTTGTATCTTTGAGATAGGTCATGATTGATGATCATGTTCCTCTCTGCCTGTGGGAGTTGGACAAAAATGACATAATGGAAGGAGGGGAGGCTCATCATGTCAATATCATATCTAGCAAGTAGCTGCTTCACTTGAAAGTACCATGAGCTCTCACACCCTTGATGGGCTGCTAAGCAACCACTAGTGCTCTCCATGGTAACATGCCTCTACCTCCATGGGTGGTGTAGCAAACTCTAAGAATCTCATGTGGCACTCAAGATTTGTTGCATATCATCCATGCAATAATCTAGGGCCTCTCTATCTATGTTCAGACTAACATAGATAGGCTTGGGGCTTAGACTACTATTGAGTACATAAGAGTTAGAATGACTAGGGTATCAAATAGCCATTGTTTGTTCATAAAATGGCACAAAGATTGGTGGGATGGTGCACTTGATTGTGACCTCAAGGTAAGGTTAGAACCCCATCGGTGGGGACTTCAAAGGGCCATTGGTAATATGGTGCACTTAACCAAGCCCTCGATGTAAGGCTGGAGCTTGCCCGTTGCCATCATTTTGTATTACCTTCATGGGCCCACCAGATTTTTGAGTCAAATTATGACGAGTGTCCATGAACATAGCACAACGTTAAATAGAATGGTGTGCTTGACCCTAACATCAAAACTCCATTAGTAAGAGCTTGGAAAGAGTCATCAACACTTGCCACGATTTGTGAGAACACATGCCATGCTATCACTGCTCACAAAGTGTGTTGCACATCAGCTTATCTTGCCACACTCAAAGCTTGTATAGAGTCGAAAGATAGTAGAGATGTTCATGTGATCAACTATTTCTCACCATGAGCCCATCCAAGCGTCACTCGACCCGTGGCGTTTGTGACTAGAACCATCGCGAGCTTCAACGATAACTTACCAACCCAAGAGGCGGAAAAAGAGGACAATGACCAAATGGGTGCGACAAAATAAAGAAAGAATGCTAGTACACTCCATATTTGGACTTGCAATTCTAAAACCTCTCGTGTCAGGTTCATTCGGGGCGAAGAGGGAGCGAGCGTCACGCCACACGTACTGTGCCTTCTCGTTCCTTCGTGTTGTTAAAGCCTAACTGCGGGCTGTCCATTTTCGGCACATTTCCTGCATCATGGCCTTTCAGCCCGAATGTAAGCTCGGCCTTGCCACGATCATCCTCGTCTTTGCCTCCTCCTTCTGCCTCTTCGACCCTGCTCGTGCCAACTTTTTCAAGCTCCGGCATAAGTATGGCTCCATGCGCCGCTACGTTCAGCATGATCATGGCAAGCTGGTGAGCATGACGCCGGAGCATCTCCATCATCTCCAGTTGCTGGACCGGCACCGGCACTCTCGGATTCTTGCTGGCGCGGTGGCGTTTCCTTTGGGAGGCTCTGCTGATCCATTCACAGCGGGGTCCGTTTTCCATCTCTGATATGCTTTACGTTTTCCACAATGTGGCGTAAGTCTAAAGGAAGCCTGTTTAAGCCATTGGTAAGGTAGTGCCAGAGAACTGAGATATGCGTTGATGATATGGAGATGTGGATATGCAAGACGATGATGGAGTATACGGTTACAGAAATCTCTGTTCAAGTACAAACAAATAGAAATGTTCACTAACGATATCAGTGATAGGAGCAATTGCTGGTGTAAGCAAACGAAGAGCCATAGCGAAGAAAGGTTAGGAAGGGAACATTGATGGCGAGAGTTTTGCAGCTGTCATGTTAGGATTGTGTCAAAAAATGGAAAATAACTATAATGCAAGTGGCTTCAGCTGAAGTGCTGCACTAGATACACAGGCATTGTTTTTGTTCTAATGCTCTCTTTTCTAGTTGTCGGCCAGCCGCATCCAATATACATGTATTTTTGTCAACTGACATCAATGCATGCATAAACATTTCGTAACATTTGATATTGCACACATAGACGCATGCACATCAATACATAGATAGATCTTTTGTAACATTTTATAATGCACACACGTGCTGCACAATCAATATGCCATGAAGTGTTTTTTGTGTTAGCTAACGAACTTTGTGCGTTCTAGGTGCATGTCACCTTATTCTGGCACTAATGCAGATTAATGGATTTCTTCCGATTTGTCTTAATAATGATTCAAATCTCCATTCCCTTTATACTTATTATGCATGTTGACTTTGTTTTTGGAAGGCTTTATTTCACCGAAATTCTCATTGGTACGCCACCATCCAAGTACTATGTACAAGTGGACACTGGAAGTGATCTCTTGTGGCTGACTTGCACAAATTGTGTAACTTGTCCTACGTCAAGTGGTCTTGGGGTAACAACTGATCCTTCCCATCTAATGATTTTATGAACGCTTTAACAGGCTATACCATTCAATGCTGGACTGTAGATAATGTCTATATGCTATGTTACTTGAATTTTTGACCATTCAGACCATGAAAAAGAGAGAGCAAAATGAGAAATAATAATGGTGATGCCATTATGAAGCACTTAGCTTTCTGCTTTATTGCTCGGTCTAGTAAGCAATGTTCCGATTCAGACTGAATCTGAACTTGTCTGGCCATCTATGCCAATTAGACAACTTTGATGTTGCCTTACTATGGCATGATGTATTGTTTGTTTCAAGCATGCAGCACATGCATTCATGTGCATACAACAGACCCACCTGTATTGTTTTCTTTTCTTTCTTTGGGGGACATTTCAGTGAATGGTCATACAAATTGCATATGGGTCATTTTCTACTTGACTGTTTTACCTAGCAAGGGATGTTATGGGAACAGATTGTTATGGACACATTTATTTTGCAATTACATTTGTGTTGTTTTCTACTTGACTGTTTTATTTGGTAAGGAATGTTTTGTAGGCAGCTTGTTATGGCTATGTTTATTTGCATGGAAGGATAGTTGGTGGCCGAGATTGACTTACCATCATGTATGCACCTTTTCAAATTGGTAGGTGTTTAGTTAGGTATGCAAGTTGTGAGCAAGAAAAGCTATTGGGGAACACCATAGGTGTATGTCAAGCCTATTAAATAGGCTCGTCCTTTTGTTGGTTACTTCTTTAATTTTGCATGCCTAGTTGATAAATATTTGATCCTGCATGCTTGTTTTGGAAGCCCTACATCAAATAGGCATACCGATTACATATAGCTCTCTTTAGAGTATTATGGCCCTTGAATAGGTGCTCAAGCTCTTGAAGGCAAGAAAAGCAAGCTTCATCTCAAGTACAAGAATTCTAAGTTCTTTGTAACTTCCATCGATAATTTGATGTATATCAATTATGTATGGCTCTCTCTAGAGTATTATAGCACTTGAAATAGGCACTCAAGGCTCAAGCTCTCCAAGGCAAGGGAAGTAAGCTTCATCTCAAGCACAACAATACTAAGCCCTTTATAACTTCCCTCAATGATTTTGATTGTGCATGTGTCATTAGGTATAAGCGGTCTACAATAATTACTTGATGATATAGACTCTTTTGTATCTATCCTTTTCTTTCATTGCTTTGGCCTTTATCTCTAGCCCAAATTGTTCCACTTGCAATCTCTTAAATCTCCCAACCATAGCTTAGCCATCGCCACCTAAGTAGTGGTAGATTTTAAAACTCGTGTAACTTATTTAATGTAAAATAGATTGTGTTGTTGTGAATATGTGTAGGATTGCTCATCAAGGAAGTTAAATCTCCCAACCATAGCTTAGTCATCGCCACCTAAGTAGTGGGAGATTTTTAAACCCGTGCAACTTATTTCATGTAAAATAGATTATGTTGTTGCGAATATGTGTAGGATTGCTCATCAAGGAGTTTTTTTGAATTAAGTGTTCATTAAGGAAGTTTTTTGAATTAAGGTGTGATGAGAAGGATTGTGACATAAAGTTGATTAGATTCTTTTAAAAAGTGTTGTTTTACAAAGTTGGCACAGAGTTGCATTCTATATGACTCTTTATTGGTCATAGATAGATGGCAAAGAGAGAATAGTATTATGATAACTATGGCATATTGTAAACTAGTGTCAATGCTAAGACATTTCACCTATTTTAAAACTAGCTTTGGAGATGTTGCAAATATAAATTCTCAGAGGGTTGTTTCCAAAACTCTATACTTAGCCCAACTACCAATTGATATTTTTAGTACACTATTGCAATCTTGACCCTTTGTGATGGAGGATGATGGTATTATCCAATGTGGTGGAAGAAGTAGCAAGTATCCCAATTATACAGTTTTCATTGTGGAATGCTCAACTTTGAACCATAAGAAGTGTTAGACATTTGGATTGATTTTAAACCTTAATTGTGTTGTCGGAGGGATTCTAGTCAAAAGGTTGTATCCACTGGGAATGAAAGAGAGAAGAAGTAGAGAATAGGAGATAGAAGAGAAAAAAAAGAATAGACAAGAGGTACATAAGATAAAGGTAAAGCTCAACGAATCAAAGTACTATGTATTGATAGAACCTGAGAAGATAAACAAAATCCTTGTCTGGGACTGCTCGGAAGCAATCTTCAAGCATTAGATCTCCTGGAGCTCCTTGGTAGACAAAAAATGTGCATCAAATATAAGCTTCTTCTTTGTTGTTCAGACCGCAAATCTAATAGTTCCATTGGCTCCGAAAGGGGAGTAAAATAGATTATGTCTAATTAGAATTCTCTCGGATCGCCCTTTCTTGTTCTTTCCAATTCGGAGTGATGTTTGGTGCTTGAAAACTGCGATTGTGCACAGCTTGAATTCTAAAGCTTCTCTTTTTGCACGAGATCTTCCAAAACTAGTTGAAAAGCCATTTGCTTTTTACATGTCACCCTATTCTAGAAGTAGAGGATATTTATAAGAAAGAATATCCAAAATATCAAAAATTGGCTAAACTTGTCCAAAATCTCGTATTGTGGAACTATTCGTACTATGGACACTAACACTAATGACTAATATGACATTGACTCTCTAGATTAATAAGAAAGGCTGAGGATGATGCGCTTCAGGTTTTTTCACACACTGTCTGCGTAGCGGCACGACATCGTGTTGATGGTGTTTTAAGTGGTAAGTAATAATAGACAAATATCTTAGCATGGATAGATAGGCCACCTGAGCTTGGAAAAGTGAGACATTTGAAGTTCAGAGATTGATCAGTGGGTGCTTTTGAGATTCATTTGGCATTCTAGCTGATGAAAGTAAAGATGCATAAAAGTGTTTACTAGAAATGAAATGAATTTAGAGAGTGAAGATAAAACTAGGAAAAGTAAAACTAAGAAGATAGCGTCATTTTGCATTCTAGTTGATGAAAATATAGATTTAAGGAAAACCAAAACTAAGAAGAGAGCTTCATTCTATATTCTAGCTGATGAAAATATAGATTTATAAGGGTAGACATGGGAGGAGGAATGGCATTAGAGTTACAACCTGAGGAAAATTGAAATGAAGAAGAGACCATTGTACAAAAGGGCTGCCTAGGTTGCATATTAAATATATAAAACAAAGAAGAGAATCATTGTAATCAATAATGATACATGACACATTGCTCATATTTCTAGGTTTGTGGAAATTGTGATGAAGCTTATCAAAAGTGAAGTATGTCACTTCAACAAACTTAAGAAAAGCAAAAAAGAGTTGTAAATTGTTGCAAATGTTCATTGGTTTTTGAACTTGGGTTGCTCGACGAACAACTTGATGGCGAGAGCCATTTGCTCATCCTCTTCTCTCTTTAGCCTTCCTCCTCCTCTTGTCGCTTCTTCCTTCGTTCTTCCTTCGCCCTTTGGGATTCTTCTTTTACCTTTCGTAGGCGTTCCTCCTCTTCTTCCTGCTTGGAATTTTAAGCAAAATTTTCTTTTGCTCCCCCTGGCTTGATGGGACCGAACCCTCCTCGCCTTGCTCACTCACGGTCCTTTCATTGGACAACTCTTGTTGTTGCTAAGCTCGGGGTTCAACTTCCTTCTTTCTCAAGGCTCGCTCTGCCTTCTCTTTCTATGACTTGCTCGCTTCTTTGTTTCCGACCTTTCTTGCTTTCGGAGATGTTGATGGGCTTTGTGGGATTGGGGAGAGGTGCTACTCTTGGATAGGAGACCTCTCCAGAGTCTCCCGTATTTCCTCTTCCCTTCCCGTCTCTCCCATGGCTTCTTGGATGATGGCGGTTAGCACCCCTCCAAACCCTATCAGGGATGCGTTTAATGCAGGCGTTTTTCGGTCCGATTTGGCTGTGGTGGTTGGTGGCTCCCTTCATGTAGGCCTTTGGTTCAATGAGAATGCCTTGGTTGAGTATTCAATCGTCTTGCGGACATATGCATTCAGATTTACGTCATCTAGGGCCCTTGCTAGAATACTTTCAAGTATCGACATTGGAATTCAAGCCATGAGGGTATTGTATCAGTGACTGGAAAATAGGGCATGCATCATCTTGGCCTGTAATTAGATGGTAGGGTTAGGGATGTGTGCTAGATTGACCTTGTCATTGGTGTGAACCTTTGTCTTGAGCATCTTCAATATGCTATAAACATCCCTCTTTGGTCTCTTCCCCTATGTGTTGGTGAACCCTAAGGCCTTCTCCATTATCTCAACGCTAAGCACAACTTCTATCCTTTTAGGGAAGCCTTCCTTCCTGATAGTTACCATGCCATTGTTCTTCCTTGTGTCGAAGGTTCTCAAGAATTCTGTGCATTTGCCATGGTCGATCTTCTGGCCCACCTTCTCTACGTATGTGCGGAGATTGCGTTGGTCGACTATTTGTCTCACCGTTCCTTCCTTGTTTACCAGCTCTTCCAAATTGCTGACGCTGCGGTCCTTCGGCTGGTTGTAGACTTGTGTTTCAGTGGCCAATCGGTAGCTATTGTGCTCTTCCTTTGAGAACGGAAGTTGGTCTGCCATCTCAAGTTTCTGTTATAGCACAATAGCTTACAATTAGCTTCTTTGAGAGTACTTTTTGCAAAAAAGGAAAAAGTTTAAGATCGAACATTATGGAATGGTGCAACGTTTTAGTAAAGAATGGAAACTTTTTATACTTAAAGCAATCCACACATGCCAAGCACAAATTTCATAAAAGATTTTTTTCAAGTATAAGGTTGGGTTTTGGCTAGTGGCAGCAGAGATATCTCAAAGGGGCGTACTTTTGACATGGCGTCCCACGAATGGCTGAGACTTCCCTCCTCTTTCTGTCGGACCCATCCTCTTTCTATCGACCCCTCCCCCTTGGAAGAGCCTTGGCACTAAGAAAAACCTTCTTTACCTTCTTGTAGCACACTGTGCCTCCGGCTTCATTGTTCACACAAAGGATGCAGAAGGTCGGTCATGTTTTGCAGTGTTGCCGCCTCCGTCTGAACCGAGCCTAAGTTTCCTTTATTCGTCCTTTTTTTGCTTTTGAAATTTGGTTTGAAGTTTTGAAGTTCAAGTCATGTTTTCTTTTCCATCGTATCCTCTCCCCTTCTAGAATGATGAAAATCCTTCCTAGGATTGGAGGATGAAGGGTTAAGGGCATTAAGTGCGTGCTTGCTATGCTTTACTTCGTCATGAGCCAATCATAGAAGTTTGGGTTATACTCCAAGTGGGTGTGACTGTCCATGTTTTGAGACCTAATGCCTATGTATGTAATGTAGGTCAGGACATCGGTTAGGAAGTCTCCAAGGTTTATCTTGTTGGCAATGTGTAGTTCTTCCTCAATTAGGAGTCGATCCAAATAGAGATGGGCAATGACATATTCCTCTAAAAGTCATTTGTGCGTGATGGCCAAGACTCTAAACAAGGTAGAAGTCACATAGGTATGGTCGTACTCAATGGTTTTGGTTGCACGTCTCTACTCGATGTTGGTCATAATTTGGCAGCCCTCTTTTTCCCATTGGAGACATAGAGCATACAATTTTCGCAGAAAGGAAGAGTCAGAGTCAGCTAGCTTTGTTAACTCTTCTAGCTTTTGGCTTGTTGCAAAGACTTTGCTCCTGCGATAGGATGTGATCAACTGTTGTGTGCAAGCTTACTCTCAAGAGATCTCACTGTCAATCAAGGCTTCAGCCATTTTGAGAATCTTGACAAACACAAACTCATATTCCTTCCAAGTGCATAGCAAGGAGTGCACTTCCATTGTTAATGTCTTGTCGAGGAGGCCTAAGTCCAGCCATTCATAGCTCTTGGCTAGTGTGGTGAATGTGGCACCCGGACGAGGTTGTCCCACGTATTCGTGGCTAGGTCCGAGGCCAACGTAAGGATAGATCTCCGCTTATAGGAGGGTCTAAGGCTTGCGAGAGGTTGGGGTTTGGTTGAGTTGGATAGCTCAACTATTGATGCTTGCCTCATGGATTGTTCAATGGGGCGTTTATCGGCCATTTGTGTGATGAATTGGTCTTGCAGCTCAATTGATATGTTACTCTTTGCTTGTGGAGGAGTTGGAATCGTAGAAGTGTCAAATTGAGTCAGTTTGGATACAGTGGGTTGCGGTTTTGGTTGATAAACCTGTTGGAGCTCTATAGATTTGATGCTCATTGAGTCAATTGGTTTCTCTTTTGTGGTTGGCTTACTGTTTTGTGGAGATGGGTTGGAGGGCTTGGATTGAGAGGCATCCGTGTCGCTTGTAGTCTTTGGGCAACCAAATCTAGTGGTTTCCTTTGTAGTAGCCCTGAGTGCGCAATAGATCTTTGGGTATCCATCGTGGCTTGACTGTTCGCTTGTTTTTGTATCACCAGCTTTATCTTTTAGGCCTAGGGCGTGAGATCCTGTGGTTATTGGTTTGTTCTGTGGTTTTTAGTTCGTGTGGTTTGGCTTCTAGGTGGCCACGGTTGTCGTTTGGGCATCCATTTGAGCTGTTGCTTAGTGGTCTTGGGTATGGCTTCCTTGGGTTGTGGCTGTTTTGTTTCAGTAGGTTGGGACAAGTTTCGACCTTCCTCCTTAGGCTTTGCACTTGGTTCCTCTAGTGGTGGCACTGTAGGCTGCGATGGAGCCGCATTGCCCTTGTTGAAAGCCGTCACTATCTGAACATTGCCAATGGCAAGGTGAATGAGCTGCGAGTCATAATTGACATTGCAATGTGCTTGTTTCTTGAATGCACTCCTAGCAATGATTCCTTACTAGCGACCTTGGTGTTAGGCATCATGTAGAAGATCATAGGAAGGCTTTTAGTCTTGATAGAGACTGCTATTTTGCTCTTTCCGACCAGTGAGTAGGATTACCCTCCAAACTGGCCAAGTTTTGTGTTAGTAGGTTGCAATTGGGGTTGACCAATGAGGGTCCAATGATTGTGCGTAAGGATATTACAGTCAGTTTCCTCGTCAATAAGCGCGTCAAAGACATGTCTTCTGGGTAGTCATTGATATGCGTAGGTAGGCAGGTTTTATCTTTCCTTATCCTCTTTCTCAACCTCGGTGATAGTGGCAACTCTTACGTTTACAAGGGGTCCTAGCATTGGAGGCTCATGCAGTGGATGCGTTGGGCGGTAGTACTTCTTGAGGTGACTGCCATTGAAGAAGCCTATAGCCCCTCCTCCTAGGGTCTCAAGCTCTATGTTGCCCCAATTTGACTCCCAATCCTCTGAACTTCATCTTTTGCTTATGGCCCCTTACTGAGTATAGTAGCACTAGGTTGCCGTGCTCAAAATCACGTTGTTTGATATGTTTGTTAAACTAGCTATTGTGTCTTGTCTTTTCGCAGATTAGCGCATGGGAGGTTAGGAGTCGGGTATTAGAAAGACGTTCTAGCTCTGCGAGGCATTCCATCCATGCCTCCTTGCCATCCCATCTCTCTAGCATTGCCATTGTTAAGCTTGAAACGAAAAACTCCACTAGCAAGATTGCTTCGGTTCCATAGGTAAGTTTGAATGGTGTTTGCTCTATGGCCGTCTTGTAGGCCCATAACACTGCCATGAGTTTATTGTCCTAGTCACTACGTGAGGCAGAGACTACCTTAGTTAGGATGTTCACTAGGATCTTGTTTGTGGATTCCGCCTGACCGTTAGCTTGAGGGTAGTATGGTGATGATTTTCTATGGATGAACAAGAATGTGGATAGCAAATGGGTAATTACTTCATTAAGTTTGGATTCATCGAGTATGACCGCTGTTTAACTGGTGTTGCATTTGGAGTCATTGCGATGTTATGGGTCACAACCCTTGGATTGACTCCTTTGAGTTCATCTAAGGACCAAGTGAATATATCTATGAACTCTTGTAGGAGAACGATGAGATCAACCTCCTCTTGCTTAGTCAGGTCGTCATCTATGAGCGCGGGTTGAGGCTTTTCCTCGTTCCCCTGCCAAATTGGCTTCCTTGACCTTAGTAGGCCCTTCTATTGGTTCATTGGCTTAGTCCTTGCCTCCTAGCTCCTAACAAGATTACTACCCTGTCGCCCTATTTGAACTTTGTGAAGTGCTTAGGTAGGTCCTAGGGCTTCCGTTGCTCTTCGACTTTCAATCCCCTTTGTTGTTTTTTCTTGTCCTCCTTTAACCGCTTGCGCCTTAGGTGTACTAGGAGGTCCACTTTGGTGCGTTTGGCCTTAGGTGGTCGGAGTATTTTCGAGTCGCTTTTAGAGCTTACTTTTGACTCCGAGTCAAACTCACAACCTTCGCTAGAAGGAATTTCCCCTAGTGGTTGCAGCTTTGAGGTCGATTCTATTCTAAGGAGTGGTGTGGTACTTGGTCGAACTAATCCACATGGTTTGGATCTAGGATTTCCGTGGCAATATGTGTTAGAAGTGGTGTAGCAATGGAAGCATAAACATGTGCTGAAATAAACTGTTGAATACAAGACAAAAGAAAAGAAAGAGATAACACAATACAGATGAGAACTTAGATGTATGCTTGGAAAATGGAATCCATATACCCAGACATGAGAGAGTACAGATACAATGTGAGTCACTGGCTGTGGAGGCACTAGCACCTGCTCCCTCTCTCCAAGAACTGTCCAGTGATGAATGAATAAGTGGAGGGAGGCAAACAATATATAGGACAAATAAATGCCCAAAATAAGACTTGCTGGCCGATTGGCTGCAAATAATGCCAATCCACAATAAACAATGGCATATAAAATGCCTAAATAATCTCTGATGCCAGCCTACTGAACCACAAGTCTAGACTCAACCATGAGCTGACTAATCTGCTAACACCCTCTCTCAGAGCATGGGTGATCTGATACAATACAATATACAATGATAATGTCGCATCATAGTACACACAACAATGTCCATCATAGTAGAACCATGGATACCCGAGTAGTGGGTGTGCAAGCCACCACCAAGGTGCCTCGGAGAGAACCTGATGTCGATGTTGATCGTACCAACTCCTGAAGATAGAGATGATCATAGCAGCTCTCAATGCCCATTAACAATGCCGCTGAAGTAGCACATGTGACCATCCTATCACCAATGCCGTAGTACATAAATGACCATGGATTCCCCGTCTTTGGCCAGACCGCTAAAGTGTCCCCTCATGTGAGCTCTAGACGAAAGCCACCCGCTCTTTGTCAAGTAACCAGTCCATCATGAACTTGGATGTCAATCCTAGCTCTAGGATTTGGACTTGCCAGACTTCGGGCGATACGTCAAGGATGTCCCTCTCTGGATCCTGTGCATCTGTATAGAAATATAGATGAGGCTCGGCTGCCCCATCTCACCACCCTCTCACACTCCCTCTCTGGCAACACTGGAGAGTCGTGAGGGATGTTAGCATCACCACCACTAGAAAGAAGCTGAGGAAGGGGCCACCAAGCCCTTCCCACGATCCGAAGAAGAGGATCCCTTCCGCGCTTTGGACTTCGCCTGGGCCGGAGGATCGGAATGAGAATTGGAGGCAAATGATGGCTCGTCGGAGGAGTCTGCATCCCACTTCATCTTCTGCTCCTTTTTCTTCTTGGAAGCCGTTAACTCTTTGCAGTCCTTCCTTAAATGACCTTTCTTGCCACAGTGGTAACATTGGGCCTTTGACTTCTTCGTCTTCAAACCCCTCTTTGAAGCTGCAAGAGCCTCACGGGAATCTCCATGTAACGTATCATCAGTAGATGTGCATGGAGCAGCCATTTGTAGAGGATTTAGAAAAGAAGTAGAGAAAAGAAGGTAATTGGAGAGGGAACACAGCCAAACCATGAGCACAGATTGCAAAAAATAAGAGTTCACATACAGTAAAGTCCAAAATCTGATCAAAATAAGATAAAAGCCGCGGTAAGAAGTCTAAAAATCAGTCAAAAACTGTCAAAAACAGCAAAAACGGCCTGATAATGTAAGCTCCCAGCTAGGAGGAGATGCTGAAACATCAAAATACATGCTGAAACAGATGTGCAGGCTGCATGGATGTTGACATCAGCAAAAAACGCAGGCAAAACAGGTCGCCCCGTTGGAGCAGCAACTGCCTGATCAGTAAGAGTGAAAACAGTCCTGAAATCGGCAAGAAAACACAGCAGAAACACAAATCTTGAAATTTGATACCATGTCAGAAGTGGTGCAGCAACGGAAGCATCAAAATGTGCTGAAATAAACAGCTGAACACAAGACAAAAGAAAAGAAAGAGAACACAATATAGATGAGAACTCAGATGTATGCTCTAGAAATGGAATCCATATACCCAGACATAATGTAAGTCACCGGCTGTGGATGCACTAGTATCTGCTTCCTCTCTTCAAGAATTGTCCATTGATGAATGAATAAGTGGAGGAGGGAGCTAGACAATATGCAGGACAAATAAATGCCCAAAATATGACTGGTCGACCAACATTAAATGTTGGCCGACTGGCTGCAAATAATGCCAATCCACAATAAACAATGGCAAATAAAATGCCTAAATAATCTCTGATGCCAACCTACTGAATCACAAGTCCAGACTCAACCATGAGCTGACTAATCTGCTAATAATATGTGCATTGCATATGATGTCGTGTGGGCCTTCTCATCATCTCTTGAAGCTTTGCCAACTCTAACTGCATGTCCACCAAATCCTGGTTTTGGTCGACACTCTTTCCCTTGTCTTGGGTACTCTGGCTAGATCTTTTGTTAATGGTCGTAGCTCTCTTTGAGGATCTAGTGGTAGTGCTGTCTCGAGTTGTTGGTATTGAGCTCCTCTCCTTGAGTAGGTCATCCACTCGTATGGTTTCTTCGAAGACCCTAGCTAGCACGTCCCTTTGCAAGGTTGAGTTGCTCACCAAGGCCTTGTAAAGCTTTTCGCTTCGGATTTCGCTTATAAACGCAGTGGAGACCACTTGTTTGCTAGGTTGTTTTGCCGTTGGGATTTTTTTAAAGAGACTCTGCATGTGGGTGACATAGTCTTGGATATCCTTATTGTCCTTTTGACTGATGTTCATCAACCTAACGATGAGGTTATTAGAGTATCCTGTCTCAGAGAATCTCTTGATGAAGAGACTTTGAGGTTATTGAAGTCATTGCGTTTAGCATCGTCTAGACTACTGTACCACGTCCGTCCTTTGTCTCCTAGGCAAAGTTCAAAAGCTTGTGTGCGTTGAGCAGGGTTCGCGAGGCCGTTAGCTTCGCATACTTGCTCAAATTGCCCCACAAAGCTATATGGATCATTGTCAAGCTAATACTTGTCGAGTTGCTTAGCAACCACAAGTATCTTGGTCTGGCTCTTAGAATTTGGGTTGATTCCTAGACCTGCTAGCAATGTAGTCGCTAGGGCTGTTCTGCTGTGCTCCGAAGTTGTGTTGTTTAAGAGTCGCTTTGTGAGAAGCTCGCTTAACATAAGATCAGTCTCTAAGGCTCTCTCCCTCTCAGCATTTTGGTCTTGTCTTGGTTCTATTGGCGAGAGCTAAGACACGTTGGACCTCGCGCATTTCTATGTCTTGTCTTAGCTTTTGAGCTCGTTGCTCTCGATTGTAGGCACAAAGCCATGCTTTGCAACGCTTTCCTTGCCAACCTTCTCTCCTCTAGATCGGCTATGATGTCCTCGACTGGTCTACCGTGATGCTCCATTTCGCTTTGTAGGTCAACACATTCATTAGTTGCTAGATGTCGATTGGGAATTCTCCCAAGTCAAGCTCGTCATTTTCTGGGTTGGCATTGGTTCTTTACATGTTGCCGACTTCTCGAGCCACTAGGGTGTCAATCAGATTGATCAAGTGAGGTAAAGTTGCGTCACTAATTGTGCTTGTCGTTGTTGCTCCCTAAGCGGCTTAACAATTCAAGTCTCTTAGTATTCGATGATTGGGATCTTTGGCCACTATTCAATGTCTGGGGGTCTCCTGTTACCAGTAGGTTTGTTCAACTTATCTTATCTTGCTTGAATTCCTTGTTATTTAAAACAATTCTCAATGCTATGTGCACTCAGATGCTAGTGGGGTGCTTCTTAATGTGCATTGTGAGAAATCAGGCTTTTAGCTTTTCTAGTGCACTCCCAAGTCTTTATGTGATGAAATGTGTGAATTCAATCACAATCAATACAGATCACACTCCCTTTAATCAATTTCGGCTAGTGCTAACTCTTCCATGCAGGTGGTAGCCGCTCGCAATGGTACACTCTAGGGCCCTGCTATACACTTGAAGCGTGATCTGAAGGGTAGCGGGTTCAAGTTGTCCATCCAGATCTCCATTGGGGTATGGTCAATGACTGCAGTCGCCACTGGACTATTGGATCTCAACTCTTGAGTCAATTGGCTCTATTGCCCCGTTCACTCACTTGGGGATTTGCTGGGGTGTCCTACAGCTAGGGCTTGGCCTCTACAGGGTTTAGTGAGGTCAGAGTTTGTTAGAATTTGATGTTCGGTTTTCTCGTTTGATTTGCAGATTTTTCCGTCTAATTCCTAGAATTGGACGTTCGATTTTGGATTGTTCGAGTCTGTGTGGCCTTTTTGTCTGAATCGGACGGTCAATTGTTTGATTTTTGGGGCTGTCCAATTCTAGGCTAGTTTTGTCCGATTGGACGATTTAATTACGTCCGATTTTTTTGTTTTGCCTTGTTTACAGCCGTAACCCTACTGTTTGTTTCTTTGCTTTTCTTGATTTTTCATTACCTAAATGCATCCAAATCACAAGCAATTGCTTACACTAATTCAATCTACTTACCTAAATCCAAAAAACCAAAAAAACTTACTTGTAAAGGAGACCAAATACCTCTTCAACTCCCTTGCTTCCTACCCATCTTATGCACCGGTTCAGAGCAAACCCTACTTCAATGCTTGATTCGGGGTGTGCGAGCACTCAAAGCTTGAATCCGTTGTCCTGGCAATGGAACCAAAATGTGGGAGCTCCTTGCTCAACCGCCAAGACCCACTGACTGCTTATTGTTTCAAGCGTTTCAAGGCAAGTGCAATGGATACCTTTCACATAGCCGTTCTCACTCTCACACCTATGAGTGTAGTGAGCCTACCTCCATGCTGGATCAAGTTGCCTCTTCCCTCAAGCACTTCGGTAGCTCCACGATCCAAGGTGCAAGCTTAAGCAAGCTGGATCTTCAAGCTCCAAGCTCCAAGCTCCATGCTCCATGCTCCATGCTCCATTGCCGTGTGCAAGATGAGAGGAGGAGAAAAAGAAGAGAGGAGAAGATGGAGAGCTTCTCCACTATGGTCCCTCATCCTCACACACTTCCTCACCCCTCACACTCCCTCTCTCAAGAACAAGCTCAAGCAAGCAAGAACAAGAAGAAGAGAGAGAGAGAGAGCTAGTTTTGGCCACACAAGAATGAGCTTCTTCATTCACTTTTTGCCTTTTATACAAAACCCTAATCCCCTTTGGGCACCCATCCCTTATTTACATGCCCTGCCATTTTAGCCTAGGTCCTCTTTTCCTATTTCTTTCCTATTTGCATTGTGTTTTAACCTGTGTCTGTCTATATTTACAAATTGCGCAGGAGGGAGCTTGGCATTCTCTTCCAAAAATTTACGGTTTGCCTTTGCATTTAAAATGCGTATTTTCTCTTTTGCACTTGCCTTGAACTTTTAAGATTGTCCTTGCGCTTTTGGCTTTTTTTTCCTCCTATTTCTTCAGTTAGCAGGCTGCCTTTTTCCACTTTGTCCTGTTTCTTTTTAATTTTCTTTTTGCTTTCTTTGCACTAGGGTTAACATTGTTGTTGGCAAGTATGGACTTTGCGGAATGCATTTGTTCTTGATTCTTCCTTAGGAGTGTAGAGTTATATTGTCCACTTGAGAAGCCGCCTTCATTGGCACAACTTGACATGATTGAGCTAGCAAATATTCTCCCTCAATAGGATTTGCTTTCTTGGCAAACTGCAGTTTCTTTGGCCCTCTTATTGGTCGTATAGGCCCTTTATACTTTTGGTCATGCTGTACTTTTGAGATGATGTTTTGGTAATTAATATAATCACCCTTTATGCACGCGAGAGAGAGAGAGAGAGAGAGAGAGAGAGAGAGAGAGAGTTAATCTTTTGGCAGGGCAGGTGAATCTTGCTTTATACAATCCACAGCGGTCATCGAGTAGTAGCATTGTGTATTGTCGAGATGTATATTGCTATTCTGTTTCTACTTCTAGACAGGTTTGCCAAACAGAACAGTACTGTACTTATGAGCTGGCTTATGGAGATGGAAGTTCATCACAAGGAATTTTGGTTCGAGATTCCTTTCATCCCAATATAGTTGTTGGAAACAATTCTGTGAAAACCAGCAACACAACGGTTGTCTTTGGGTAAGTGAAGCTGACTCAATATCGTTGTTTTTAATGAACAAATGATGCCAGCTATATTTTATGAACATTTCAAAGTTGTATTGATCATACACATGGTTTTCTGTGATTTTCTTGGTTGTGTGTGCTTTCCTATTTTCCTTTTCTGCTTAGTGGCTGTTCAGGTGTGCCACACATGCGGGGGGGCAATTGCAGCAGCAAGACCAGGCTTTGAATGGGATTTTGGGTTTTGGGCCATCTAGGAATGCTTCGATTGTTTCACAGTTGGCATATCAAAACCAAACTCCAGCAGTATTTGCACATTGCTTAGAAGGAGAGGATGGAGAAGGTGGAATTCTTGTTATTGGTGAAGTTCAAGCTGCAGGACTTGTTTACACTCCCATAATTCCTGATCAGTAAGTGCTTGCTATACTTATGGAAAATAGATTGGAAGTTGTAAATACAGCATACTAAAATTTTCCTGTTACAGGCCGCATTATAATGTCAACTTGCAAAGTATTGCTGTTAATGGTGTAACAATACCAGTTGATTCATCAGTTGCTACACCGGGCCAAAGCAGTGGAACCATAATTGATAGTGGAACAACTCTTGCCTATTTTGCGGAAGCAGTATATGAACAGCTCATGGCAGCGGTGAGTCAAATGTACTTATGTCATCGTTTCAGCTGTAAAAAAATTAGTAATCTGACAACTTGTTTTTGGTTGTACAGATACTTGAAGCTTTACCATCCAGTATGATAAATTATCCTTGGCAGGGAATGACTTGTGTAACCCGCACAGGCAGGTGATCACTTGCCTTTCAATTTCAGGTAGTCCTACCCTATGGTTGTGTTCTGTCTTCTTTGAACGACACAAAGGGATGATTGCAGTTGTATTTTATGTGCTCTCTTGAAAGAGCTCAATATCATGCAATGGCTCTTGAATTGTATTTGTAAGAATTTGGTGTTTTTGTTTTCAAGTTGGTTTAGCTTTTGCAGCATAATTGAAGTTTCAAAGCAATCTCAGAGCCTCATTTAATACTTCACATTTTTTCTGTGGTCATAATGGTAGGAGGTTCCTTTGCATGCTTTTCGTAATACTTGCATGCTGTACATTTGTTCTGTAGTCAATAATCAGTAGTTTCTTATCAGGTGGTCTGGCTTCAAGGTGTCCTCGACTCTATAACCCCCCTTTTTTTTTTCGGGCCTTGCAGTATTGATGACTTTCCTTCGGTTACATTGAGGTTTCAAGGAAAGGGGGCTGAAATGGTCATTCGGCCACAGCAATATCTTATTCAAGCAGATGGGAATGGAGTATGTTCATACACCTTGTGGTTGTCCTGTATCTTAATTGTTTTAAAATCCCGTAGTTATTCTCTAGTTTCATTTTGTTTGATAGAAAGTGGTTTCCAAGTAGTCTGGGTTTGTGTCCCTTCAGAGACAGAGTACGGTGCAGAGTATCTGCTGCCAAACACCCAAAATTATTTGTGCTTTGAGGACTATCCCCTCTGTAGTGTGATATTTCCATGAACAGCGGTTTCAGAATAAAAGGTGTGCGTGGTGAGAGGGGTGCTGTGACCGACGAGCAGTGCCATATGGAGCAGATGCCACTGTCTGCAGCCCAGTTTGTCTGGTGCCCTAGGCAAAACTGTTGGCAGGTTCTGCAGGGGTGTTTCCAGTTTGCAGGGCAGGCCTACTGAAGGCATCGGGCAGGTTCCTTTTCTTCTTCTTTTTTTTTTTTGGTTGGAGGGTGGGTTTCCATCTGAGAGTGTCTGCAGGGCTAAAGCAGCAGGCAGGGGTGAGGAGTGCCATACACAACAGTAGCATGTGATACCAGGACTGGAAGGACCGTCAGTAATAGCAGATTTTGGAGTCCTTCATGGAGCTGTTAAAGACTGCAACATTTTCATTCTGCGAATCTGCTGTTTGTGACCGAGGTCCTGAATGCAGATGTTTGAGTGTGCAGCAGTCTTGTGCTGCTATTTGACGGAAGACAAGTTTAGAGCAGAAAGTTCGCAATTGCAATTTCTCTGTCATTTTTCAGATCCAGCTGCCAATACAAGGAACAAGCTATACACATCTGAGAAAGCTATTGATACTTCTCTGTTGGTTGCCACTCATGATGATTCCCTAATCTGATCATGGTGGAGGCTACTCACAATGACAGAGTGGATGGTTTATCAACTCTCTTGCAAGAATATGCCCATAGCATCATCAAGTAGATTTCTGCAAGTGCACATGATTAGACAATAGTTGAATGCTTTGCTTTCTTAGGATAGTGTGGAAGAGATTTTGATGGATCAACGGGATTAAGTGTCGTTACTCTTGAATGGTCAGCTACTGCCTGCTCAGTGTTGTCTTGTGAAACCATTGGAAGAATCACATGAGATTTTTGAAAGAATGGCCCACTTGGTATAATGGCCCCTAAGATCCAACTTGCACACGAGACACGACTCAAGCCAAACTTCCCACAAAAGGGACTCGGCATCAGATCACCTCCTAGCCAAAGAGCCAAACGGGCTCACCCTTGAGCTTGGGAGCCAGCAGCACTCTGGGTCACGAGATTGAATCCCAAGGGTTGGTGTCCCATACCACCAGTCCACACCATCCCCGTGTATGGATGCATTGGCCAACGGGCCAAGAGTCCAAGAGTGGTGATCACATAATGAATGTGCACAATAGGGCCTTGAGTCCTATAAATAGGACTCGGCTGCCCTTACCTCGAAGTGCCCTTTGTGCATTTGCACTAAGCCACTTCGTAACCATTGTGACCAATGCTAATAGCACCCATCTAGATGTTGAGGGACATAACACTTTCCCCCCTATGAATGGTTGCTGTACTTAGTAGTATCCTCAAGAACAAAGTGAGGAAAATGACTCTTCAATGAATGTACTAACTCCCAAGTAGCTTCTGCCTCTCCGAGTGGTTTCTCCACTTGACTAAATACATAGGATAAATGGGTTGGCGGGGTCATTTAGTCCTTATGTCAAGAACCAATTTGGGTTCGAGTGGAACATAATGAGCATTATCCTCAAGCCGTGGGACTTTCTAAATCAGGACAATTTGCGTACCTTGTCCTAGTCGTTCTTTTAAACGACTTGGATTTTCAAAAGCAAATCCAACTCATAGGATACACTACTTTAATTCTTGGTAATTTGGAAATGACCACAATATCTTGAATATAATTTATAGCACTTGATGATAGTCATTGAATTGGAGTCCTTTGGGATGTTAGGTAAAACCCACATACCTTCTCGGAGCTTCCTAGGAGTACGATGTTGGTTAGCATAAAACGTGGTATAATCATTGGTCATTTTAACACTTTTCCTCACAATCATCAACATCTCCTATATATGGATTGCATTTTCATCCCCTTGAGCTCTGTGCCGATCGGTGGTTTTGGCTCATAACGGTACGTAAGCATAAACAAGCTATAACTTGTAGCCGAATGCTTAGCACTATTATAAGCAAACTCAATCCAAGAAAGGTAATGCTCCCAGTTAGATTGCCTATGGGAGACATATGCATAAAGCATATCCATTCTTATAGTCCAAGCAATTCAAAAGTGTATCACATATTGAGCAGCACTTAAGGATTATCCAAGGCCTTTGTTTTGTGCAATAGATTTTTAAACTCGTGGAGTATGCATCCAAGCTCCTTTTCCCCATACCAAGCTCAAATAATTTTTGAAAAATTTCAATCCGATCATTGGTCTCAAAGTGTTTTTGAAAAACGTATTAAAAATCAATCCAAGTCGTCGGCGTAGGGTGTAGGTCCACCCACCAAGTGTACACTTTTTTGTGTGATATGATTTGTATCTGCCCGATACGTTAAGTCTCATCGAACTGATACAAATCAAAATATGTCATCCATTTGGCTAGCCTGAATTGATGTTGGTCTCATTACATTCTTTCTTCTCTCCTTTAAAGGGATTGGGTTGGAATTGAAGAGACAATGTTCTCATGGCTACGGGCATAAACAAAAAACAGGGAGTACGGAGTCCAGCTAATTGCCGCTACATCTCCTTTACTCGAGTCTCCTTTACTTGAGTTTGGAGACTTGCTACAAGGGAAAAATCTCTGTTAGATTTGAAAGAAGAAGAGGCTTTGAGATGCTGCTTGTGTATGTGCTCGGTTTTGGGAGATGCTAGATGGGCACCCTTCATGTGTTGAGGTTAGTGGGAGTGGATGCATCACAAGGAGATGCCTCGAGAGAAGCCATGATATTGATGAGAGAAAGCAGTGTAGAAAAGAAGTGAAACTTTTGGAAAGAGGGATATAATTTGAAGATGGAGCGGAAGAGAGGAGAGTAGACAATAGGAAAGACGGTTTGCAATATTGAAAAGCAATTTGTATTTAATGGCACTCTTTTTTTTTTTGAGAGTGGGATCAAGGAGGGGGGCAACTTCAGATGGACTATAATATCTTAGTAAAGCCTTGCGAAGAGACAACCGTTTTTTTGTTCCTTCCCCTCCCCTTTTTAAAAAGTCAATCAACAAGACTTTTTCATTAAAAAAAAAAAGAAAGATGTTCATGACATTAAAAAATTCAGCCACTCTAATGTTTTATATGGGTTGCCTTTCACGTTTGCTCATCGAGAAGGGAAATCATTATTCTTCCCAGTTGATGTGGCAAACCCCAAAACAAAAAACCACACTGCAAAATCCCCAACCAAGGCCCCTCTTCCCCCCCCCCGCGACTTACCTCCGCAATCACGTGAAGTCCGCTAGACCAGCCTAAGATGATATCCATTCCGAAACGTCTAGTTTGTGAGATCCAATCGCTCCCCCTTTTGTTGTTCCTCCTGATTGCATTGCTGTTCTTGACCGTGTCTACCTCTCCTGTCTCATTAGCTTGACAGCTTGCTAGAAACAACTATTTTGACCTTAGTCAGTGTAACAAGGCCATCATCCAAGACCTATCGAATGAAATGGTACCGAACATATATGTGTAACGGACATGTCACAACTCTATAGAAACAGAATTTGTATCATTTTTCATTAATTTGTCTATATAATGATTTATTAAATTTATTTTCTTTGCACTAATTAGATATAAAGAAAAGTGCATTAGGAGCTGGCCCCACTGATGAGTGGTCATAGGTTATGGTGAACCCACACGGTGGGTTAGAGAAAAGATAGTTCACACTTCCACCTATATAGCCCGATTGGGCGCCTATGACCAGAACTCACGCATATCAGGGTTAGACTCGCACATAGAAAGGATTGATGCCTTGAAGTGTGGGCTAGATCCGCCAGAACAGATAGTTACAATCAACAAGATGGCATGATTATGAAATGCTTGTACAATGTGCATGTGTGGGCTGAAAGCTTGAAATGCACATTTCTTTGCATAGGAAAGTCACATGAAGATTCTGATACCGTTTTTGTGATGTACACGGAAAAAGCTTTCATATGACACCCATATTGGGAGGCCCCTAAATTTTAGGAGGTCCCTAAATTTTAGGAGCCTCGAATTAGCCTAAAAATGCTAGTCCTAAAAAATAGGGATGTCATTCTAAAAATAGTAAATTTTGTACTTTGACTGTGCTTACTAAATTTGGTTGTTTCTATTCTTGACAGTATTCGGCCCAAAAAGGAAGGCCATAGAGAAGAGATAAGTGTCAAGACACTTGTCACACAAGTTTCCAAGTGTCCCACCACTTGTCACATCTCATGACATGTGGCTGGACACTTGTCTTGTGCTACTCCACTTTCCCCTTTTGTACTATCTCTTCCCTCTCCTATAAATAAGAGCTCGTTTTTCTTCATTCAGCATAATTTTTCTTTGCTGTAAACTCATGTACAGCACCCACAGATAGCCAGAAATTGGCCCCATCCATCCCCATCATCATCCCCCACTTCTCCATTATCAAATTCCTCCATATTCCCTCTTCTATCACTGTTGTTTTATAGGACAGCAAGCCTGCAAATTCATTACAGCACCTCCTTCTTGAGCTCTTTCTTCCATTTTAGCAACAAGAAGCAAGCCCTATCCATGTACTGCTGATCAACGATGGAGAAAGGCTGATTTCCCCTCTTTCTTCTCTCATACTGTAAAGAAATCAGTTCTTATCATTGCATAATAGATAATGCATGTGTGTTTGTACATCTTTGCATGATCTTGTGAGAGTGAGAATTACTTCTCCTCACTCTCAGGTTGATCGTAACTGAGCTCTTTCCCAAGGGACTTGGGTTGAACAGAAATACATTCCTTTGGGGGGGGGGGGGGGGTTTGCCCATCTTCAACCCTCAATCTTGTCTCCATTACTTTTACATTTTCATGGCTGTAATTTTGTGAGTAATTTTCATTTTCAGCTTTAAGTGTTCATTCTCTTTTATATTAAATCTCGAAAACAAGCAAATATCATAATTGTTAAGCATATTACGTTTTTCGGGGCGTTTACAGTGATATAAGAGCTTTGGCTCGGTCCTCACCCCAACACTGGTAGTGTTTACAATTATAAGTTTGTTTGTTTTCAGCCCTTGCATTGAGTGCTTGAGCATATTTTTCTTAGAGTCTCAATGGATCAGTCGAGTGCCATCCTTCAAGCCATTCAAAGTCTTAGAGAGGAGAATCAACAAATTTGTGAGCAACTTCTCAAACTAGAAAAAGTTGAGAATCCCAAAGAATTCAAGGAAAGAAGCCTATCTGGTTCAAGGAGACAAAGCCATACCAATGAAAGGAGCGGATCAAGAAGTCCAACTACTTCTAAGAGGCAGTCCCATTCTACTTTAAGACAAAGAAAGAGATCGCGTCGAAGCTCATCCTCTTCTTCAAAGTCATTTGGCGCCTACTCTGATGGACCCTCTTCTAGTGACGAAGAGTCATACCCTTCTCGTGGAAGACCTCATCATCGTCAAAGGCGTCGACATTCTTCACCCTCGTCTCCATCTTCATCCCCATCAAGCACTTCACGATCTTCAACCTCAAGATCCGGGCATGGACGAAGGCATAAGAAGAAGAAGAAGACTAAGTCACTATCTCAACTTGAAAAGAAGATCAAGCTCAGTATGTATGATGGTTCTCGAAATCCTGATTTTCTTCTGAAGTTTATTCGTCAATTTCAAATTTTGTATGGTCGTGACAAGTATAAAGAAAAAGAAAAGATTAAGTTTGTAACTTTACATTTGACTGACTTAGCCCATACTTGGTGGACGGGGTTGGAATATGATCATGCTGCTCCAAAATCATGGCGGTCCTTTGTTCGCATGATACAAAGCCAATTTCTTCCTGTTCATTTCAAAAGAGACGTAAAAATGGAATGGGATCGGCTTTGGCAAAGGAAAAACGAGTCACTTGGTGATTATACCAAGAGATTTTGGGAGCTACTTTTGAAGGTCCAACATTTCAAGAAGATCAGCAGTTCGGAAAAGCTTAGGAAGTTTCAAGAAGGTTTGCATTTTAAACTTCGTACTGCTCTTAATCATTATCATTGTTCTAGTCTCAGGGAACTCATTGACCATGCTGAGACATGGGAAATGGAGCACAATGGCAACAAATCATTCCAAAAGAATGATAAGAAAGTAGCTGATGATGAGGAGTATTCAGCCCCAAATGAAGGACAAAAACAGCGGCAAAAGCAGCCATCAAATCAAAAGAAGATAAAGCCCTATGCACCTCCTAATGCTCCTCAATTTCGCTCCAATCTGTACCCACAAGCAAAGTAACTTTCCGAAGAAGAAAAGTAGCTTCATGAAAGAAGGGAAGTGCTTTAAATGTGGACAAATAGGCCACATAGCGAAGCAATGTCCAAACAAAGGACAAAGCAAGGTTTCTGACAACAAGCCTAAGTCACCAGTGAAAATCAATGCTATCAGTGATGTAGTTGCAAACACAACTCACACTCCAGAGATGCGCAAATTATCAAAAGCTTGGGGACAGTTGCAAGGTAAGCAAGCACTATTCTTGATAGATCTTGGGGCGAATGAAAATGTCATTTCCTTGCAATTAGCTAAAGAGCTTGGATTAAAGAATGAAGAGATGGATACTCCGGCAGAAGTTCGCCAAGCTTTAAATGCCGATGAAGGTGACACAGTGAAGACTGTGACACCCTACATTGGCAAGCTCAAGTTTCAAATTCAAGGCTATAGAGACGAAGATACCTTCTGTATCGGAGACCTTAATGGTTGCGATGTGATTCTTGGCATGCGCTGGAATCATAGAGTAGATTCAACCATCTTCTCTCAGATTAAGAAGGTAGAACTCACCAACAAAGGCAAGAAGTACGAGATCCAAGCTGGAGTTTCTGGAGACACCATACCTATGGTAAGCCATATGCAAGTCTCTAGAGCAATTAAGGATTGTGTTTAATGTTGTTTGCTTTATGTCACTGATGTAAAAGATAATATGAATGCCGAAAACCAAGAGCGACTTCAGCTCTTGGAAAAGTATAAAGATTGTTTTTCGGAAGATCTTCCTTATCAGCTTCCCCCAGAAAGACCAGAAGACCATCATATTGATATTATTTCGGGCAGTTCTCCTCCTAATATAGCACCATTCCGTGTGAGCCGTCCTCAACAAGAAGAAATCAGAAAGCAAGTCGAAGACCTGCTCAACCGTGGGCTAATTAGGCCAAGTAGCTCACCATTTTGTTCACTGGTTCTTCTTGTTCAAAAGAAAGATGGCACATTCAGGATGTGCATTGATTATCGAGCCCTCAACAAAATCACTGTGAAGAATCGGTTTCCTATTCCCAGAATTGACGATCGTCTAGGAGGCTCAAAGGTTTTCAGCCGCATTGATCTAAAGAGTGGTTATCATCAAATTAGGGTAATACCACAAGATGTACACAAAACTGCTTTCCACACTTCATACGGTCTTTATGAATTCTTGGTGGTTTCTTTCGGATTAACCAATGCACCAGCCACCTTTAATCGAATGATGGAGCGCATCTTTAGAGAGCATCGACAATATGTCGGGACTTTCTTTGATGATATTTTTGTTTTTAGCAAGAATGAAGAGGAGCATCATTAACACTTGGAGATTGTTCTACAATTACTTCAACAAAATCAACTCTTGGTAAATGGTAAAAAGAGTGAATTTTTCATGCATAAAATAAATTACCTTGGGCATGTCATCTCTTCTGAAGGGATTCAGATGGATCCTGAAAAGATCAAGATAATCCAAGAATGGCCTCATCTTCATGATGTACATGAGGTGCGATCGTTTCTTGGCTTATGCTCTCATTACCGCCGCTTCATCAAGCATTTTGCACATATGGCTTCTCCACTTCATGACCTTACAAAGAAGAAGACCTCTTTCCAATGGAAGGAAAAAGAGAAGGCAGCCTTCACAAGGCTGAAAACAGCTCTTACTTTTGGACCTGTTCTTATCATTCCAGATTTGGTAAAACCATTTATGGTGGAAGCAGATGCTTGCGGTGATTGTATTGGTGCAGTGCTAAATCAAGAAGGACATGCCATAGCCTTTGAAAGCCGCCGTCTAAATGATGTGGAGAAAAGGTATGACATTTATGAAAAGGAGCTCTTAGCAGTGGTTCATGCTTTGAAGATATGGAAACATTATCTTTTAGGCAATGAATTCCTTATTAAAATTGATCATCAGAGCTTGAAGTATTTCAAGACTCAAAAGCATTTGCAGGAGAAACATGCAAGATGGGAAAATTTCTTGTCTATGTTTCATTTTTAAATTATGTACACTCCAGGGAAACAAAATGTAGTTGCTGATGCACTTTCTAGAGTGCCTCGCATTGCAACTATTACAGTGGCTCATCATGAAGATTTTCAAACGATGAAGAATACTTATGATGAAGATACTGATTTTGCAACAATTTGGTCAAATTTACAGCAAGGAGGTTCTCATCCAGATTATTCCATCAAAGACGGTTACCTTCTCATGAATAATCGCCTTTGTGTTACTCTTCCTGTTCGACAAAAGGTGCTTAAAGAAAGTCATGAATCCCCTTATGCAGGCCATAGAGGGAGGGTAGCCACTCTAAGTGCAATTGAGCGCTACTTTTATTGGCCAACATTACGAAGAGATACATATAATTTCATTGAGGCTTGTCTAGTATGCCAAAAATCAAAGTATGATAGGCAGAAGACTCCAGGATTGTTGCAACCTCTTCCAGTGCCCAAAGATCCATGGGAATCTATCACAATGGATTTCATCTCAGGTATTCCAAGAACACCTCAAGGTCATGATATGATTTGGGTTATAATTGATCGATTCAACAAGCAATCACATTTTATTCCATGTCATAAAACATTGAAATCCGCACAAGCTGCAAGACTTTTCATTCAACATATCTTCAGATTACATGGTATGCCTTCTGAGATCATTTCAGATAGAGACTCCAAATTCACAAGTAACTTTTGGGGTGCTTTATTTGAGAATTTGGGAACCACTTTAAAGTTCTCCTCAGCTTTTCATCCTCAAACTGACGGCCAAACAGAGGTGATGAATCTTACTCTTTTGGATATGTTGAAAGCTTATGTTAGTGAACATAAGTCACAATGGGAGAAATATCTTCCATTGTTGGAGTTTGCTTACAACAATACAGTGCACTCATCCACAGGGAAAGCTCCAAATGAAATAGTACAGGGTAAAATGATTCCTCCTCCAATTATTCGCACTAAAGATAAGATTTTTGCTGCTGATGAGTTTGCTTCAGATTTAAAAACAACAATGGATCAAGTTCGAGCCACTATCAAAGTTGCCCAAGAGCGACAAAAGAAGCAAGCAGATAAACGAAGAAGACCTTTGGCTTTTGAAAAAGGTCAATATATATGTCTTGCTAAAGTTTGATAAAAGTAGGCTCAAACAAGGTTCCGGTCAAAATTCATCTTTTCCAAAGCTCTCCAGTAGATACTTTGGATCCTTCAAAGCGATTGAGAAAATAAATGAAGTTTCTTATCGACTTGAGCTTCCTGCTCATTGGAAAATACACAATGCTTTTCATGTAAGTTTGCTAAAACCTTACATAGGACCAGAACCAAAGGAACCCATTACTGAAGATCCCCTAGAAGTTGAAGAAACAGAGCAACTCTTGGAACCTGAACAGATTTTGTTTCACAAGGATCGAACCACGAGAAGTGGCCTTGTGATACGAAAATTCTTACTAAAATTCAAGAATCTACCCACAACAGATGCATAGTGGGTAGATGAAAAATTCATGAAGGATTACCCAGACATTCTTCAGCCATATCAAGAAGCTTTTCAGCTGAGGACAGCTGAATAAAAGCTAGAGGGCTGTCACAATTCTATAGAAACAGAATTTGTATCCTTTTTCATTAATTTGTCTATATAATGATTTATTAAATTTATTTCATTTACACTCTAATTGATTAGATATAAAGAAAAGTGCATTAGGAGCTAGCCACTGATGAGTGGTCACAGGTTATGGTGGACCCACGCGGTGGGTTAGAGAAAAGATAGTTTACACTTCCACCTATATGGCTCGATTGGGCGCTTGTGACCAGAACTCACGCATATCAGGGTTAGACTCGCACACAGAAAGGATTGATGCCTTGAAGTGTGGGCTAGATCCGCCAGAACAGACAGTTACAATCAACAAGATGGCATGATCATGAAATGCTTGTACAATGTGCATGTGTGGGCTGAAAGCTTGAAATGCACATTTCTTTGCATGGGAAAGTCACATGAAGATTCTGATACCGTTTTTGTGATGTACACGGAAAAAGCTTTCATATGACACCCATATTGGAGGGTTCCTAAATTTTAGGAGCCTCGAATTAGCCTAAAAATGCTAGTCCTAAAAAATAGGGATGTCATTCTAAAAATAGTAAATTCTGTACTTTGACTGTGCTTACTAAATTTGGTTGTTTCTATTCTTGACAGTATTCAGCCCAAAAAGGAAGGCCATAGAGAAGAGACAAGTGTCAAGACACTTGTCACACAAGTTTCCAAGTGTCCCACCACTTGTCACATCTCATGACATGTGGCTGGACACTTGTCTTGTGCTACTCCACTTTCCCCTTTTGTACTAGCTCTTCCCTCTCCTATAAATAAGAGCTCGTTTTTCTTCATTCAGCATAATTTTTCTTTGCTGTAAACTCATGTACAGCACCCACAGATAGCCAGAAACTGGCCCCATCCATCCCCATCATCATCCCCCACTTCTCCATTATCAAATTCCTCCATATTCCCTCTTCTATCACTGCTGTTTTACAGGACAGCAAGCCTGTAAATTCATTACAGCACCTCCTTCTCGAACTCTTTCTTCCATTTTAGCAACAAGAAGCAAGCCCTATCCATGTACTGTTGATCAACGATGGAGAAAGGCTGATTTCCCCTCTTTCTTCTCTCATACTGTAAAGAAATCAGTTCTTATCATTGCATAATAGATAATGCATGTGTGTTTGTACATCTTTGCATGATCTTGTGAGAGTGAGAATTACTTCTCCTCACTCTCAGGTTGATCGTAACTGAGCTCTTTCCCAAGGGACTTGGGTTGAGCAAAAATACATTCCTTCGGGGGGGGGGGTAGGGGGGGGGTTTTGGCCCATCTTTAACCCTTAATCTTGTCTCCATTACTTTTACATTTTCATGGCTGTAATTTTGTGAGTAATTTTCATTTTCAGCTTTAAGTGTTCATTCTCTTTTATATTAAATCTCGAAAACAAGCGAATATCATAATTGTTAAGCATACTACGTTGTTCGGGGCGTTTACAGGGCATGAAACATGGCATTTTTAGCCAGACATACTGCACTCTAGCTATCACAACCAAGTACTAGAGTACGGGAAGAAAGACCAAAATCCTTGACCAAATGGCCAAGCCAAATAGCTTCCTTAAAAGTTTCTGTGGCTGAAATATGTTCAGCCTCTGTAGTACTCAGTGCTACAAATTTTTGCAACCTTGATCTCTTTCCATATTCTCAAAGTGAATCGATGGAAGCGGATAGTGAAAGCCATTGCCGCCGTTGGTCCATGCAAGGGATGGTACGGTGTCACGTACAATGACATGCGTACTGAGGAACTCGATGAGGAGAGAGAGAGAGGATTGATAAGTCCCTTGAGCCCGTGCGTGCCGGTTGGGTGAAGTATGGATGCTCTATCCTATCCGATGGATGGAGTGACCGAAAAAAAAAAGGGGGGATCATCAATATCCTGGTCTCTTGCCTACTTGGCATATACTTCCTATGGGTGGTGGATGCGGGCACAAGGGGAAGGAGAACCATATGGCACATATGGCAAGCCATCATTGAGGTGATGCTTCTAAATCCATTATTTTGTAATCTCTTCTTTTAACCTCCCAAATTTATTCTAATTTCATCATGTATAATCTTGTAGATTGGGCCGCAAAATGTGGTGCAAGTTGTCATGGACAACGCCTTAAATTGTGTATCTATGGGGCGGAAACTTGAGGTCGAGTTTCCGTCCATAGTATGGACACCATGCAACTACACATTGTCTAGATCTTCTTATGGAAGATATAGGTAAGTTGGAGTGGGTGGCGAGGATTGTCAACGATGCTTGCACAATTGTTGGCTTTGTCAACTTCAAGGTCCGAGTTCTTGCGATATATCGCTTATACTCGGACTTGGGAGTTGAAGAAGCCCTCCAAGACTCGGTTTATAGCCATGTGGCTTCTTCTCGAGCGTCTCTATGACGTTTGCAACAAGCTACAAAAAATGGTTGTGTCAGATGAGTTTAAGGAATGGCTTGAAGAGGAGTTCATATCAAGCCAAGTGGAAGCAAAGGCTGTTCAAAGGCTCTGATTAAAGGAGGAATTTTGGATGGATGTGAGGGGCATTATCATTGTTGCTCACTCCCATCTACAAGGTGCTTCACATGACGGACATGGAGGGGGGTTCTATTGGTCTCCTCTATCATCTTATGGTGGATGCAATGGAGGAGATACAATCATCAACCATCTTAGATGGGGAGGTCTCTTCTTCATGGTATTGTTTTTATTTTTATTTTTTTTAATGGTTCATGTTTTTTTTAAGTTTTAGAATCTATATTTCATATTGTTTCACACTTTCTTTTCAAATTTTACCTCAGAATCTCCCTCTAAATCTTTATCATCTTACACCTACTCTAGTGATATCTTGGATACCACCCCTAAAAGAGATGACATTTTCTTTTTGACAAAGAAAATATGGGAGTGGATGAAGCAACCCATACATGGGTTTGCAGCACTCTTGTATCCCGCCTTAAAAAAATCCTCTCTCTTCATGGATGCCAATGTCCTTGCCGATTGTGGTCTCTTTTTTGGTGGGAGTCATTTGGCTATCAATTGTCTCACCTCCAAAGAGTGGCCTTACGCATTCTTGCACAGGTTTGAAAATCTATTTTCTTTTTTTATTTAATTCTAGTTAAACTTTCTTTTTCTTCACATGGTTTAGGATTGCTCGTTCGGTGCATGTGAGAGGAATTGGTCGGCCTATTCCCTTGTACACACCAAAATTCGTAACAAGCTTAGCACACGACAATTGAAGCGACTAATTTATTGTCGCTCCAATTCATGCATGCTATGCAATATGCATGAGATATCTATGGCAAGACAAGTATCGTATATCTAATTTTTATACTTTTTAGTTTATAACTTTATTTATAGATTATGGAATATATTTAAAGAAGTTTCATTTGTTTAATCTAAGTTCTTCATTCTTTAAATATATAGATAAATGTGGATTCACTCAAGCTCTCTGCTAGTACACTTAAAAGTGTGACTTGCAAGAGAGACTTGGAGGAGGAGCAAATCTTTAGGGAGCTTTACTTAGAGCTCGAGGAGATAGATCGGCGGGTCTCTCGCACTTGTGCACGGCATGTCCGTGTTGTTATTCGCCCTCGTGCCGGTAGCAATGGAACTTCCACTTTGGCATCCACATTGGTTGCCCTTGATGCTTGTGGGGCCCTTAGATGCTATAGGAGGTGTGGGAGTGGCTCGAAAAGTACTCCTAGTTCGGCCCAGGAGGACATACCTATCACTACCTCCCACCTAGAGCTTAGAGAGCCCGAGTATGATGATGAGGGCAATGTCATTAGTGAGGGTGATTTTGTTAAGGAGGGTGATGGCTTCTCAAGCGGTGACGAGGATGCTTTCACCTTCGATGTCAAGAGTGATATGAGCACCTAGAGTAATCATGCATCTTGATTCGGATTGAGCCATGGATGATGGCTTTTATCTCAATCCATTTTTGTATACTTTTTGTATGAGATTGCATATGTGACTCATAATAAAGTTGTTGGTTTCATTATTCATGCTAGATAGTACACTCTCGAGTCTTGTATCAACTCTGTTTTGCACTTTTGACTTGAATCTCTAAGTTTATGTTTTAACTTGTAAGTCCAAACATTAAGCATAGACTTAAAATTATATGTATTTTTTCTTTCATCGGACGTAGGTCCAAGATTTATTAGACCGATTAGTACCATACTAGCATCAGACTGTACTAATCAGACGTCATCGGACGTGACAACCATGCGGTAAGCTACGAAATTGATTCATTTCTATACGTCATTCTATATGCAAGTTAGATAAAGCGTACTTTTGATCTCTCTTATAAGCAAGTACGCTATGCAATTCTAAAGGTCTAGTTATGAAAGGGCAGGTAATTTAGTTATTTTTATGGTGATTGGCTATTAGGGTCGGGGATAAAAGGTTTTGATCTGTGTAAGTTCCATTTGTGTAGGGTAATGGAGAAAGAGCCTAAATCAATAAACATCGATGAATCATCATGAATGGGCATTGCACACTTAAATGATATTATCGCATTGATTCCTAATCGAAATGGATGAAAGCAACAAATAGAACAACAATCAGATTTTTTAGGAAATCTAAACCATTTCAAAGCAAAAACCACTTCATTAAGAGAAAAGAGGAGAGAATTCTCAGATAAGAAAGTGGACAGAATGAATGTGTGTTTACTCAGTCCTATTGTGCAGAAATGAAGCCTTTAACTAAAAGCTTTTTGGGGCTCTTTTTAAGAAGTAAAATTAGGCATCAATGAGTGACAATATACTGCTAATGCAAGCCTTGATTTTGGTGGCTCAACAAGCAAACCTATGGTGGATGAAAGAGGGGTTCTAGTGTGCTAATACTTAGGTAATTGCCAGAATGGGCAGGCATTTGTCATGGGTAACAAAAGAACTGTCTTTTTCAGAAATAAATATTTTTGGGGCTGTTTTAGTGAAGTAAAAGTAGGCATCAATGCATGAAAACTTTGTGTTGATGTGCATGAAAACTAAAGTTAAAGGTGCGAACAAAATTAAAGTGTACGAGAACAACTAACATAATGGATTTGGATCAAACACAAATGAAGGAATGTTGATGAGTCCACGAATATGCATACTCCACTCAAGCTCCACTTGATCCAATGGTAGAACCTTTGATCTATCTTTTAGTAAGATAGTCCTCACCCACTCGGTCATATGAATCCAGTTGCTGTGCAGCCACGGTTCACTAGACTATATAACTGAAGTGTTCAACTAACACAATGAATTCATAGAAAACATAAATGAAGGAATATTGAACAGTCAATGCATATGCATACTCCAGTCAAGTTCACTTGATCTCGACACTAGAACCCTTGATCTGTCCTACCGTAAGATAATCCTCACCCACTCAGTCATATGAATCCAGACCGTGGCCTTGATTTAAAACATAAATCTGAAACATATCCAACTGAATGGTTTTTCATGATGCAAGAATAGTCATACTCTAGTCCACATAAAAATGCATGGCCTCATCTTCCTCCCTTTTCTTAAGAACGAGTGCCCTTCTTGGTCGATGGTTACTGAGGAGGCTCCATTAGCCATCCATCCCACAGCAAAGTACATGCTCATATCTTTAGATTGTTGAGTTGCTTTATACACGCTACATAAGAATGCACGCCCTCATCTTCCCCCCATTACTAACGGGTTCCATTCTTGGTTAGTTAACAGGCTAAATAAATCAGACAGTGAGATACTTTTACCCTTTTGTAGAGTGATCTTACCCAAACTCTAATTTGACACGGTTTGCAGCTTAGAAGCATAGGATGGCCTGCCTTTTCTACAGTCTGAAAATCCTCTCTCTTGCTTCTTGTCCTTTCATCATAAGTGGTCCTTGGATGCTCCTCGTTTTAGAAAGCTGGAAAGCCTCTATGACAGCCATGTTCTCGTCGTGATTTCTCTATGATTAAGTGCTCTCTCTACATGAGTATTGAGCAATCTTCCTTTGCTGCCAGGTATCCACCATTTGCTTACCCCCCTCATTTGTTATGTTAGGCTCATTCTAGCAAGCCCTTGCTCTGATATCCTTATGGGGACAATGTGTGGACTAGCCTGTTAAGACTTTGAAATGACAACAAACTTGAGGCTCAAAGCATGACCAATCTCCAGCTGTAAGCCATTCTTGCAACTTATAGATAGCATGGGGCTAGTAATGACTGGGTCACCACTCACTCTTGGACTCTAGCTCTAAAATAGTTCTACAGGATTTCCCAAGGGATCATATTTATAGGCTTCCTTAAGCCTCCTGTCATCTTAACTAATCTCCTCAACTGTAGGCACAGCTCACTGACACTAGTGAAGCAAAGTTGCTGAAGTGGTATTCTGAGTTAATACCTCACCTTGGTGGACGCACTTAACCCTATGGCTTGAAAATATGAATAATGTGGCTAGTGGTGAGTCAAACTCAATCTATTTCTGCATTTGGTGGACATTGCTTGGCTATATCATAGGCATGTTATGTGATTCCCATTTGGATCCAGTCAATTGCAGTCATAGTCTTGTGCATTGACTACATTCTCTTCTACAGACAAGTCTCATTTGAAGATCTGGAGTGTCTTGTGAAGTTGGCATGAAGATTGAGGATTGCCTCTCCACAAGGCAGAAGGGCTTAATCCATGATCTCTAGGCATGTAATGTAATATGTGGTGTTGGAAATTTTCAATAGCTTGTAGATGTTGGATGATCTTGAGGTGACCTGTTGCTATTCAATGGTTACAGAGGCAGAAGGCTAGTGGCAGAGGAGTGAAATCTCTCTCATTTGGATGGAGTTGTGGTCTAGAGAGGGCAGGTACAGTGAGCATAGGAGGCAATCTTGGGGAAACTGTGAAACCAGAACAGAACGTATGTTTATGGAATGCTGAGACAGATTTACCAGAACTTGCCCATGCACTCGTATGAAAAGAATCAAACCAGAACAGAGACAGCTGCCCAAAGGGCACACGCAAACATGAGACAAGTCACAATAGTTTGAGATCTTTTTATGGCTTACTAATCACTGATTGACTGTCTGGAAACTGCCCATTGGTTTTTCGTTTTTGTAGAATCATGTTTTGGTTCTTATCGTTTGTTTCCTCCAGGTTCTTGGCTGGTGCATTGGCTTCCTAAACCCTGCTCAAAGCAGCTTGGATTTGACAATTTTAGGAGGTAATCGATGCCTGTTCACTGTTGTGTTTGCTATCTCAGTTTTTTGAACTACTTATAATATTTGAAGCTCACACTTTGGACTGACATCTGTTGTCCTTTAGCAGATTTGGTTCTGAAAGATAGGCTTATTGTTTATGACATTGAAAACCAGCGCATTGGTTGGGTTGATTACAACTGTATGTGTCCCTCTTTCTTTTCTTCACCTATTATCACTAGGGTTGATCCTGAAGTAATGATGTCATGCGGCAGGTTCCTCAAATGTAACTTTTGTATCATCGACGGGTCAAGTGGAGCAGATTCAAGCAACTATTATACCCAGTGAAGGATATAAATGTTGTCCTGTCATTACAAATGACAGATTTATCTGTTCAGTACTTTGGCTTTCCTTCCTGTTCTTCATTAGTCGATATCTCTTTTGATAATAAACCTGTCCTGTTCTCCTCAAAACTCAAGGATCCACAGGCGTGAGAAGTTGAACAGAGTAACTTGGCCAGAAATGTCCTATCCACAGGCGTGAGAAGTTGAACAAAGTAACTTGGCCAGAAATGTCCTAAAACTGCTATTTCATGATGGTATAGCTTAGGGATGAAAATTTTGATCCGACTTCTCATAAGAGTGACAAGACCAGAATCTTGGTATGAATGAATTGGAAGATTGAGTATTATGATGAATGAAAAGTAGATGTGCTGGAGGTGGAGGACCAGTATCTGTAAATACAGCAATTCTAGGATGGTTGAAAGGTCTAGTAAAGAGACCACTGTTAAAGATGTTCTTGGGCATCTCTCTCTCTCTCTCTCTTTTTATTGGGTGTCTCAAATGGGGTAAGTGTGTTCCATCTTTAGAAAATAAGTAAACTGAGAAGTCATATCTAGAAAAGAAGAAAAATTTACTCAATACACTTCAGCCTAGTGAACTCACTTTACTGGGCCATATGTGTTCATCTTGTCTTTTGACCCACAAGTACTGCATATGAAGATTCTCTCTTTTTGGCAATTGAGAGCAATTGATGCATCTCCTTTATCCAATGTTGTTGGTTACTTCCAAATTTGCACTTGAATAAATCTGGCAAGCCCTAATTTCTCCATTGGAAACTCCTCAATGGAACAACACAATGCAACATGTTTTAGCAATTTGTTTTTACAAAAAATAGTTTAAAACAGCAAAGTTTGTTTTCTCAAGTCATACTTGCATATGCAACTAGGTAAATTTTCTCAAGTTAGCAGTCTTTTCTTCATATAGAGTGAACTTCCTTTTCTCATAATCACAATTTGAGTCGTGTGTGTATGTAAATTGGACAACTATGTTTTCTTAAGTTAGCAACCCTTGCTATGATTCAAACCTCGTTTCTGTGCTCTTGTGAGGCTTGTAAGATAAACAATTTCAAACTTAAAGGTGCTGGAATTTGAAACGAAGTTCTTGAGAGAGCTTGCTTTTCTCTGTATCCAATGAGGAGGTAAAGACTTTTCACTTGGCATGTAAATCTCCATTTTACTTTTGTGACTTTTTTTTAAAACTGCTGGTGGTGGTTCCAGTGGTCAAGGGGCCAATTCCTTACTCCAGCATTTGGCATCATTTTGTACATGATGATGAGCTGAGAAACGGGAAATGCCACATTGTGTGACATACTATTCAGAGTATGTAAAATCGTAGTTTATATAAACTTGCAGTTTTTGAGTCTTGTAAGGTGGTAAAATAGATTGGCACCTTTGAATGAAACCAGTTGATCTTCCAAGGTGCCAATCAAGTATGAATATATGATCTGGCATGTATCAAGTAGGTAGGCAGTACATAACTTATGATATTCACGATGTATTGTCCTTTTGTATGTTATACAAGCATCTGCCAAGTAGATAGGCAGTACATAACTTATAATGTTCATGATGTATTGTCCCTCCATATTATATTCAAAAATCAAAGATGTTGGCTCTTTTTTCCAATCTCTACTAAATGAGAGTGCGTCGTCCTCTTATTTGGCTTGCACAAAGAAAAGGAAAGACGTCCTTTTTAGGTTATGTGTTGACATTCTATTTCTCATCTAATTTGCTAGTATCACAAGCTCTTGTACAGCTTAATTGGAATAAATATTTTAACAAAGGATTTTAGGAAGTGACTTGAGCTTGATCAAGTCCAAAGTGTATTTTGTGTGAATCCCCATAGTAATTTGACAAAAATTGAGAACTTAATAATATAAAGTAGTATGACAAGCTACTTGATTCAAGGACTACTTATGTTAGGTTGATAGATCTTTGCTTTTTTAAAAACCATAAATGAGTATTATGTAGATTGTTGATAAAGAAAAATAATGAAAACATCAATGTCTCCAAAACCAATCAAAGTGCAATGTTGACATTTCTTCAAATTAATGAAGTAGATTCTATAAAGACATGCAATTAATAGAATCATCTATTGTAAGGCTTTTCCACATGCGTATCAAGTAAGTATTGTTGAAGTCCATTTTTTTAGTTGCATGATGTTGTAGCCCCTTGCACTTGTGTAGTATTTTATATTTGTTGCATGGGGAAAAAAGAGAATGGGATTTGATGTATGATATTTATATTTTCACAAAGGATGAGAGTTTGGAACTATAGGTTGTAGTAAATGGGACTTATTTGTTTTTGTTGAGGCACCATGGATGATGTTAAATTCTAGTCTCGTCATTATGGATATGCTATTAGGGGTGAATCTTTTGATTAATTGATTGTTGAGATAATCAACAAGTTATCTCTTGCAAGGTAAAACATTGGCATAATTTGTCAAGAGTATAGTTTTGATTACCAAATGTACTCTATTGTGACTTGAATCTAATGTGTAGAAGAGCATAAGAGTTTATATGGGCTAGGGTTGGTGGTACACATCATACATGAATTGGGTTTTGTTGTACATATCTCGACGAATAAAAAGTTGCAATCCTATTATTAATTAGGAACCCTAATATGTGCTAACATTGAGTATGATAAGTTATATGGAATGCCATGCATTATGATCCAACATATGATATGGCATAGGAAGAGATTAGTGTGGGACACATGATGACACGTTTGTCAAGATTGTGGGAGAGAAGAAAAGGAGTCTCACTTGTAGCTTTCTTACTTGCACAATGGGGGAATATCGACACAGGTGGAGGTTGAAAACAAATTTTCTCTTCTTTGGTGTAAGCAAAAAAGAACTCTAGTACAAAGAAATAGAAGAGCCCTATATATGGGTCGGTACCAAACTCAACTAACTAAGGTAGCATATTAACTGAGCCACGAACTAGAGTAGATAAGGATAGCTGTCATCTAGCTGTTATTCATGGGCGGTGTACCAACCGCATCTGCAGCTAACAAGTTGGTGGCATAAATGCACAACGGTCACCCTGGCATATCACGAGTGGAGCTCGATAACTCAACGCTTCCCCTCGAGCTCAATCCCAATTCCTGCACACCAAGTAGGTCTCTAAACTTGCGCAGCTTCTCTGCGCCCAATGTCTTCGTAAATATGTCAGCTATCTGATTCTCTGTGCTGACATAAACTAGATCAATAAGACCTAGTAAAACCCTCTCCCGCACATAGTGATGATGCACCTCAATGTGCTTTGTTCTAGCATGATAGACTGGGTTATTTGTCAAGTGTATACTAATGTTGTCACAATAAATAACTGGTCCATCTGTAGGCTGATGCATATCATAAAGTAGCTTATGCAACCAAGCTACCTCACATGCAATCATTGCTGCGTCCCTGTACTCAGTCTCTATGCTCGACAAGGCAACTGTAGGTTGTTTCTTGCTGCTCCAAGTGACTGCAACACTCCCAAAAGAGAACACATATCCACTGGTAGATCGTCTATTAAAAATACTACCAGCCCAATCAACATCAGTGTATCCATGCAACTGTATCTGAACCCCAGTCTCATAAAGTAGTTCATACTGCAATGTGGACTTCACATACCTGAGTATGCGTCTAGCCGTATCCAAATGCGGTTTCCTTGGAGTCTACATAAACTGACTTACCAATCCAATAACATAGCTCAAATTTGACGTGGTAATAGTCATATAAATCAAACTTCCTATTATGCGTCTGTACATAGTAGGGTCTTCCAGAAGCTCACCTGCATCTGCGCTCATATTCATATTCTGCTCCAAAGGAACTGAAATAGGCTTACAGCCTGTCATCCCATATTTGGACAACATGTCCAATCCATACTTCCTCTGCAAGAGCCGTATCCCACTTGGTGATCTAATCACCTCAATGCCCAAGAAATAACGCAGCTCTCCCAAATCCTTCATCTCAAACTTCTGCTTCAATAGCATTTTCACATGAAGGATATCTTCATCATTGTCACCTGTCATAATCAAATCATCAACATAAATGACAAGTAGCATAATATTTTTCTTTGATTTTCTCACATAAAGTGAGAAATTTGCATTGGAAATCTGAAAGCCAATAGTGACAAGATACTGTCTTATCTTGTCAGACCATGCTCTAGGTGCTTGCTTCAAGCCATACAAGGTTTTCTTCAACCTGCAAATAAACTCAGGATGAACAACATGCACATAACCTGGTGGCTGCTCCATATAGACCTCTTCTTGCAAATCACCATGCAAGAAGGTATTCTTTACATCCATCTGATGTAAAGACCATCCCTTTGATACAGCCATAGCAATGACTGCTCTTACGGTTGCCATCCTTGCAACCGGACTGAATGTTTTTTCATAATCAATGTCATATATTTGTGCATACCCCTTGACTACTAATCTTGCCTTGTATCTATTCACAGAACCATCTGCATTGTGTTTCACCTTATAAATCCACCTACAACCAATTGCATTCTTATCTTTAGGCAAAGGTACCAATTCTCATATAGCATTTGCTTCCAAGGTATCAATTTCTTCATCCATGGCTTTCTCCCATTTTTCTTTTCCCATGGCTTGCTCAAAAGAAGTGAGTTCTGGTTCCTGTATCACTTTGACCATATAGGCATAGTGAATGGCTGTAAATCCATCATACTTCAGCCTATCCACAGGATATCTAGCTCTGGTAGACCTGCATAAAGTAGGTTCACTCCCATGTGCTCTCAAAACATCCCTGGTCTTCCTTACTTCAGATGTAACAATAAAAGGAATACCCAACTCATCATCAATGCTCTGTTCTGAGCCATTGGATTCACCATCCACATAAGAGGGACATGCATTCACATCAACCATGGGCTGATTTAACTTCTCTTTTCCTTTTTGTGAAACTTACATACCACCATTTGCATTGTTTTGAGGAGATTCTCCTGATCTCAATCTGCCTGTCCATGGCGAAGAATGTGAACCACTACTAGAGGACGCTCCAGGTCCACTAATATCTTGTGACTGCTGCTGTGAATTCTGTGCAGCATTACCATTTTATGCATCTACATTATCAATCACATTTACTGGTCTATACCAGCTACTCATCTCATAAAAAACATCTTTGCTCACTGTAAACTTACGAGTAGAAGGGCTATAGCATCTATACCCTTTTTGTTGCAGAGAGTAACCAATAAAGATGCACTTCTCAGCTTTTGGATCCAACTTGGATCTCAACTCATCTGGCACATGAACATAGGCAATGCAAAAAAAAATTTTCAAATGAGAAATATTTGGTTTTCTACCAATATACATCTCCTCTGGAGTCATGCCATGTATTGCTGCAGTGGGAGTCCTGTTCATTATGTAGACTGCTGTAGCAACTCCCTCAGCCCAGTAAAAATCTGGCAGGTCCTTTTCATTGAGCATGGCACGAGATACCTCTCCAATATGCCTGTTTTTTCTTTTTGCAAATCTATTTTATTGTAGGGTATGACTACATGAATATTGCTGCTTTATGCCATGCTCCTACAAGAACCTTGCCAACTCATTTGAGAGGTACTCTCCCCCTCCATTTGACTTATGCATTTTATTTGCAAGCCTGTTTCTTTTTCAACCATAGCTTTAAGAGTTTTGAAATGCCCAAAAATTTCACTTTTTTTTTTCATAAAATACACCCAAACTTTCCTACTATAGTCATTAATAAAAGTGACAAAATAATGACAGCCTCCAATAGATGCAGCTTTAGTAGTCCACACATCAGAGTGGATTAATTTCAATGGCTTCTTACTCTCTTGAATATGTCTAGGAAATGGTTTCCTTGCCTGTTTTCCAAATTGACAGGCTTCACATACCTTATGCATTTCTACAATCTTGAATTTAGGCAATCCTGCAACAATATTTTATGCTTGCATTGATTTAATTCGCTGTACATTAACATGACCAATGCGTTTATGCCAGATATCAATATCTGCAACTACACCAGTCCCATGTGCAAACATTGTTGCACTCAATTTAGGCATGTTTGCATCCAACGTAAATATTCTTCCCTTCTTTTTTCCTTTTGCTATCAAGCGACCTTTATTTTTCATATTCTCAACAAAGCATCCATGAGAATTAAATCTGACTTGTAAGCCCTGCTCAACCATTTGACCAACAGAAACCAGATTCTTGGTGATATTCGGGACATGAAATACATTCGACATGTATTTCTTTTTTCCATCCTAGATAGACAAAGGAAATTTTTCAATCTGCACAATAGGATGTGCAGTATCATCACCAGTCTCCACAAATCCTTGTTTTTCCAATTTCCTTGCATCTTGCATTCATTCTGCATGACCTGTTATGCGGTTTGATGTACCTGAGTCAACATACCACACATCGTTGCTTTCTTCTACACTTGTAACAGAATTGGTCATGTGCTGCACCATAAACAAATGCTCATTTCTGTCCATCACCCTGTCTACTAGGAGATGCATAATTCCCTTGTTGCAATTTTCCATTCATGATGTCATTCTGCTTTTTATAGCAGTCTTTAGCCATATGACCCATTTTACCACAGTAGTAGCATTCAACATTGCTGTTTGTATTTTGGCCTCTTTGCCATCCACCACGACCTCTTTGGCTCCCCCTGCCTCTAGAGTTACCATGTCCTCCTCCATAGGACTGGTTTTCTTGAGTTTGCTGCATATTCTGATTTCTACCACGGCCTCCAGATCGGCCTTCTCTACCTCTGCCTCTACCTCTTCCAGCATTTGAGTAGAAGGCAGCTTCTTTTGAAGTTCCTCTTGAAGAAGACGCACCACCATTTCTCTGCTCCTCAGAAATTAGAAGAGCAATCAACTCCTTAAAATCAGGAAATGTTTCACGGACGGAAATCGATGTTCGGAACTGTGCATAATCCTTTCCTAGACCATTCAAGGTCACAGAAACTAAATCATCATCTTCCACTGGCGACCCAATGAAAGCAAGTGCATCTGCAATCTTCTTCACCTTCATGTGGTAGTCATTGATGCTCATACTTTCTCTTTGCACATTGTGCAACTCTTGCTTGAGCTGCATTTTCCTGGCTTTCGTATTTGTGCTATACATTTTTGACAAAGTATCCCATGCCTCCTTTGGCGTACTTGCATCCTGAATATGCACAATCATAGTCTAAAATACTAATAGACAGCCAGTACATAACTTTTCTAGCTCTCTCATGCCATCCTTTAAATGCCTGCATTTGCTGTTGATTGGGAACATCAGGAAGAACTGGTTCTTCTTCATTTTCTACAACGAATTCCCAATATCCTTTTCCCATAAGGAAATTCGTCATTCTAAACTTCCATGCTTTGAAGTTATTCTTGTTAAGCTTTTCAGTGATAATCTGTGAAAGAGAATCAGACGCCATTACAGAACACTGCAAAAAATTCTGTCACTGCAAAAAACACAGCTTCAGCCTTACAAGGGCAAATTTGCAAAACTGACGAAAGTGGTATTTGACCACACAGTCACTTCCTAGTGACGATTTTGCATCAACAAGCAACAAGGATGATTCTGTAACTCCCAATGTCTTTGCGCACAGGCATACGATGCAATTTCTACAGTAACATTTCATCGACCTGTAGAACAGTGGTCGCACAGCAAAAAACATGGCCTTTTCCTGAGTGCGTGCGAAAAACTTCCGCCTCCAAAACAGGCACCGAGATGCTTCGAATAAAAAAAAAGGGTAACCAAAGGCTAAATTGCCCATCCTGCAGCATATACTGCCCTCTTGCTACACCACGAAGGGTCTCTCAATCTGAGACAATGCACTCTTGCACTTTCCGGTTGTGCTACCTGCAGAGACTTGCTCCCAAACTCAAAAAATGAAAGCAACACTGGTCCTCTTACCAGAACACCGCGAACTTGGTTTGCTTTCTTGAGCTCCTTACCACGAACAAGGCTCTGATACCATGTCAAGATTGTGGGAGAGAAGGAAGGAGTCTCACTTGTAGCTTTCTCACTTGCACAATGGGAAAATACTCACACAGGTGGAGGCTGAAAACAGTTTTTCTCTTCTTAGTTGTGTAAGCAAAAAAGAACTCTAGTACAAAGAAATAGAAGAGCCCTATATATGGGTCTCAAACCAAACTCAACTAACTAAGGTGGCATACTAACTGAGCCACGAATTAGAGTAGATAAGGATAGCTGTCATCTAGCTATTATTCATGGGCAGTGTACCAACCGCATCTGCAGCTAACAAGTCGGTGACATAAATGCACAATGGTCACCCTGGCATATCACGAATGGAGCTCGATATCTCAACAACGTCTATCTCGAGGAAGATCAACATACAAAGAGATTCTCATGTTTTTGTTTATGTATGGCTTCCACTTCAACCTATTGAGCTTCTTCTACCATCTTTTTTATTTCTTCTTTTGACTTTGAGTTTGTATTTTTTTAAAATCATGTGTTGTTTGTGAGACCTCTCTCTCTTGCATTTGGCATTGTTGGGTACATACACTAGAAGTTATGTTAGCTTCCCTATGAATGGCCAAATTTCTTTGTGTTTCTTCATATTTCTTGATCAAAGGTAAGGTTGCCTATTGTGTCTCAAAGTAATCTAGAACATTAGGCAACTTTTTCCTTAAAGCTATGGCATGCACAAAGATGCAACAAGGTAGCGGGAAGCATGATGAGAAGAAGAGTCTAATTTGTAACCATTGGAATGCTTTGGATTAATTGTTTCCACCTTACATATAAGGTGGATTCACTTACAATGGGCATGGCCAATTATTTCGTGGGTGCTTATAGCCAAGAGCTCTTTTCTTGTGCAAGTGTGGGTTAATTTACATGTTTGGTGCATCATGTGTAAGTAGTATTCACGACAACAATTTTACATTGAATGTTTGATCGAGGGGAGGGTCCTAAATCCCCACATAGCCTTAAGAGTGTGACATCTTCCAATTATTTTTTATTTTTCTAATTTGATGTGCTTTTTTACTAGATCTGGGCCACATCTATCTTGAAGTCCTAGTCTCCATTGCATCTTTGATTTTTGACTTTTTGGGCTATACACTAGCCACTTTTTCCACCTAGCTCCTAAGTAGCTACTGACCTTGAATAGGGTTGGCATTACCTCCCTGACTATTGAGTGTCAATCACATGGCACTCAATAAAATGCATGAGATGTATAAGAAATGGTGGGTGAGGGTAAGAGGTTAGGTTGACAATGTAGGGAGGGATCTTGATGGCTCTTCAAAGTTACCCTCAATGTACCTACTACAATACTACAAGGAAGAGTTATGTGCCTATGGGGGTGTCAAGTGGAGGGTGGGTGGTTGGTGTATAGTTTTCTTGGGTTGTCTTACTTTTGAGTACCTTAAACTTATGATGTGGGGAAAGGGCTAGGGGGTTGGAGATGGAGCTAATCAATAGACACAATTAGGCCCTTCCAACTTGATGACCACTAGGCATTATGTTTGTATATGCTCCTAAGTGGAGATTTTTCTTTCTTTTATTTTTCATTTTCATTTTCATTTTCTTTTTTCTTTTTTCAAAATTGTTTGCCTATTTTTTTCTTGCACATGTAAGAGAAGTGGGCTCAAAGACCCCTCCATGCACACCTTGCTCATGAGGTAGTTCTTCATTACTTTCTGTGTTGTTAGTGGGGGTAATGGATAGGAAGGGGTGATTGTAGTTGGTAAACTAGCTTTCATTCATGTCCTTTAACAAAATTGAGATAGTAAGTTGGTAGCATGGTGGCATGGAGGATCATCTCGATCATTGCATATTTGTCAAGACCTATATTTGTATTTAAAAAACAGTGGATGGAGGCCTTCTTCTTCTAGTACCCTTTGTTGATTTAGCAATATGATAAGCAAACTTAGATAGTTGCATGTGGTAATGAATGTTGGGTTCGGGCAATTTGAAAAATTGGACAAAGTTCTTAAAGAAAGGAACTAGGTTACGTTCATGAAATTTGAGATTGTCTTCTTCCCTTGGGGCTTTGAGGTTGAAGATAAGGGAGAAGTCATATATATCATACTTCTTTGGTTCATAATGCACCCTATGCCTTTATGGGCAAGGAAGGTTAGGTGAGGTCTCCTCTTTCCAATGTCATGGCATTGCAAAAAAGCAATCCAAGCTTTATTGTTCATGTCCAAAATGCTCTTTAACCATTTAGGTTGTGCCCATACACTACTTTTTGAACTTCAAAGATCCTGCCTACCTAGTATCCTTCCTAATTAGGCAACCGAAACTTTGGGTTCTTTGTTGCTTGGCCAAGGCGTCTTTGCCCTAGCGCTACTCCTACCTAGATAACTTGTTGCATTAGCATTGGAGGGAGCACTATTCATGAAGGTGAAAGTCATGGGTGTTGTTTGTGGATCCCACATCCTTAGGGTTGAGATATCCACCTCGAAACTTAGTAATAGTGGGCTCCCTAACATTATGCAATGGCATATCTAGCACTTGCTAGGGAGAGGCTACAAACTTTTTCGTGATCCCTTCTAACTTTTACTTTCTCCTCTATCTAGGATCCATTTTCAAGTCTCAAGAGATAGGTTCATCTAGCAATCTTCCAATTGGTAGCTCTTCTTTAAGGTCTAGTCCTAGGCCCTTTGTTGCCTTCCATTCATCTACATTCATGAGTGTGGATGACAACAATGGCTCTTCTTAGCTGATGAATCCCACCTTTCTAATTTCTTCATTCGTAAACCCCTCACTCTTGAGTTGTTGCATACAATCATCTCTTGCAAAATATGCTTGGGTTGAGGCACTATTGTTCCCATCCCATCCTTGGGAGCTTCTCTTGCTATTTGGAGCTTCCTTTTGAGCTCCTAAAATGTGTGTTCCTCACAAGGATCAATGACTTCAATTAGGATGCATGTGAAACTTTTTTGTTGGATCTCCATTAGATTCTCCACAACCTTCTTTCATTAGCCAAGTTTCTTTCATAGCTTATTTATGTTGATCTGGTTTCTAATCGCTAAATGGTCTCCAAGCTATGCTCATCCATTTGCTCAATCTTCTCCTATGCTTGCTCCAAGCCAATGTTTTGCCACTTAGGGTGGGTGTGAAGTGTCAAGTTTTGTTGCTTCTTGGACCGTTGCAACTTTTCATTCTCTTTTGTCAACATAGCTATTTCTTTCCTAAACTAGTATGGACTCTAAGTTTCTCCTTCTAGTTTTTCTTCTAGTTGTACTAGTGTCTTCTTTTATTATTTCACTAGCTCCATGTCTCTCATTAGATCCTTTAGATGTTGTCCTTATTCAACTCGTCCTCCCATTGAGCTTTTGACTTTAGAACAATTGCATAGGGTGCTTCCAATTGTATCAATTTCTTTATGTCATATTGTGCATGCATTTCCTCATATATTTTATCATCACTCTCCTCCTTTAGGATAGCTATCTCCTCCATAGGGATATATATCCCCTTGCTCATAGGGATATATATCCCCTTGACAATTTGCTTTCAATAGGTTGAAAAGGCCTCTCTCTCTATTTCTAAGGGAGCAATGCCTTTTTCCTTTTCTCATCCTTTTGGTCCCTTTCTTCCTCTAATCCCTTCAATAGATCTTCAAAAGCTCGAGAGGCTCTTTGGGTGAGTAATGGTATCTTGGTCCGTTTAGCTATCATCTCCTTTGATCTTCCTCGTGACAAGACCTTGAGTTGGTTCTCCAGATGACCAAGGGTGCTTGGATTGCGGGATAGTAGTGCTTCAATGAGTGCCTTCGCCTTGCCCTCCATAAGCTTGGGGGATTCCCTATTGGTGGTGCTCATGTCTTTCCATGCACTCTTGCTGGATTTGACATTTTCCTTTTGCTAGTATGGCATTGTGACTTGGGTCCATTATGGCTAGTTCCTCTACTAACTTTTGAATGTCCAAGTTCAAATCTTGTTCTTCTTTCTTTTTGAGTTTCTGTTCTTCTTCTCGGAGTCTAGCTTGTCATTCTTCTTCTAGTTTCATGGATTCTTCATTTTCCCTTTCTATTGTATCCTCTCCTTTTGAAGTTTTATTCTCTGCCTCTACATCCTCCTTAGAGGAATCATTCATTTTCCTATCCTTGGAAGGGCTCTTAGTCTTTCCCTTCCCTTACTTTCCTTCCTATGGGGTCTGTCTTGATTTTGCCTTTTTGGTGCTTTCCTTTTGAATGGCTTCCATTTGAGCCCTTTGGGCCTTCTTGGCTCTTTTCTTATTTGTTTTATCCATCTTTGCATTTACAGTAATCTCTTATTTGTCTCTATGGGCTAGTTGAGCACACTCCCTATACTGGTTGGCTTTGATTATTGAGCAAGATGTTTTCTTGTTAGCTTCCCTATGTGTTACAAGTTTTCTTTAGGTTTTCTTATATAGTTAAATGCTTACATTCGCTACCTCTTGAAGTTCTTCATTAGGTGCAAGGTCTAAGGATGCCTCTTCCATGGTCCACTACCACTTTGATTGTTGTGAAGTCACCTCTTGTACTGATGGGGTGTTACTATTTCTTCTCCTTTTAGGACTAGTTCTATTAGTGCTTGGGGTTTGTTAATGGCTTCCTCTATGATAGGCATTAGAATGCCTCTAAATCCCACCATAGTAGCCTTCCCAATCACTCTTTTCCTAGCTACTTGCTTGCTTACCATTGGGACATTGTCTAAATCGTTAGTTGCTTGAGCTTCCAAGATCTGTGTCTTTAATGTTGTATGGATATCATCCAGTGTGTAGGCATTGAAGGGCTAATTCTGGATATTTCCTATTACCAAGTCCTTCAACAACCTTAGGTGGATTCTATTAATTGTAGCAACATGTGAATTAATTTGGCCTAGATATTTAGAGTGGAGTCAAGAATGAATTTTATCTTACCTCATCATTAGTATTCACTTCTTATTTAGATAGTTTCAACTTGGGAAAGACATCCCTTGCGTTGGGTTGCCTTTTCCAACCTTTTTGACAAGTCTAGCATTATTTGCACCACATTTGGTCTTTTGGTATAGCCCTTGTCCCATCTTCATTGTTACTTTTTCCATTCTCTTCATGTGGTCATAGCTTGTTAGGAACTTAGTGCATGAGTGATCCACTCCCCCTTCAAATATTTCCATGTACCTCTATAAGCACATTGCTCCACTAGTTCCTTTGTCTTTAGGTCTTGAGTCATAACCTAAGCGAGGTTTTGGATTTGCTAATAGTGTAGGTTGTGGTGCTTCCAAATTTTCATATTTAGGTTGTACCTTGCTTGCCCCTCCTTGGGTAAAGGGTGGCTAGGGTTTGCTAAGACTTTCAAACATAGCCTTGTTGCTAGCTCCTATCATTACCTAGACACACATAAATTTGTGATGAGAGATCCCAAATCTTACTACAAAGCTAAAAAATTCATTTGATTTTTTGAGCCATTCTATCCAAAGTGTTAATCCTATAGTGCCTATTGCATGCTTAATTTTTTTCCTCACTCATTAGTGTGTCTAATTGTTGATTTTCACAATAAGATTTTATTTTCCACTATTTGGCCCCTCCACTACTACAGAAGATTAGAATGCTTCCTAGTGTTGCAAGGGTGATTAGTTGGTGAACATGGAAACATTTTATGGTGTTGATTCTTGGGTTACCTTTGAATAATAATGCATGCAATTATCTACAAAGACAATGTGGATTTATTTATTTACAATTGACTACTTTTGCAATAATCAATCAAAGAAGTGAGGGTTATATTCAACTAACATGTAATGATCCATGTCATATGGTCTTATGCCAATGTGGGTGATATAGGTCACATCATTCGTTAGGAAATCGCTTGAACTTATCCTACTAGTTATATGTAATTCATCATTGCTCAAGATTCTACCCAAATAAGGGTGCAACATGATATGGTGCTCTAATGGTTTGATACAGTTTAAAGTAAGCACTCTAAAAGATGTGGGAGGGACAGAGGCTGTATCATATTCATTTATCTTGATTGCTTTCCACTATTTAGTATTGGTCATAATTTGATAGTCGATCCTTTCTTGCTGTGCTTGTTGAGTGAATCACTTTTGTAGAAACATGGATATGAATTTTTCTTGTTGATCCAAATCATCTAAGTCTTTTGGCACGGTGTCTAGATAGCTAGACTTGGAAGAAGTAATCAAGTAGCCCTTGAAAGCTTTTTCTCTAGATATTTGTGCCGCTATTAATTCTTCTTAATTTATGGTGGAATTCCTAATGAATATGAATTCATACTTTTTCCATGAACATAGAAGCATTTCAACTGCCTCTATTGTTTTGTCATCTAGGAGACCTAGGCTCATTGCTATGGACAAACAAGATGAAAGTGTTATCGAGGAGTTTAATGTCATGAGCATTGTTTCATGTGTTGAAAACCATGCTAGTTGCTAGCTCCAGGATCAGAGGGTATTGCATCTAATGGGAGCAACCTTGTAGGTGGGTCTAGTTTAGTAACACATACTTGATGGTTATGATTACCTAACATCTTTGGAGGTGCTGATTTTAGACACTTGGTTGTTTTTTCCATGTCAAATGTGATCGTTGTCTCCTTTGGTTGTTATTATTCATTTTAAGCCTTGGTGAGGGGAGCAATAGCCTTCAACAATTGTGAATTTGGTGGACTCTGACTTTGAGAAGATGTAGGCATCGAAGATTGAGAAGCGTAAGAGGAAGTGTAGTTGTCGATGGTTTCTCATGGCTCTTTTCCTTACTCTTGGACTTGTTAGTTTATGGTGAGAATATGGTCGATGGATTGGTCGGTGCCTATTATTACATACTCAAGACCTTATGAACAAGAAACTAGGGGCTATTGGGGTTTCAAATTCTTGGTTTTCACCTAGTCTCTAACCTTAACTCAATGATCTGCATCTAATGGTTAGGGGCAATGTATTTTCTTATATTTTTCTCCCTTGATTTTGTATTTTGGACACTAAGATTCTTACTTTAGCGTTAGGGACTTTCCTATTGGTGCTTAATGTGTTCTCGATGTTGCTTTTCAAATTAAGCTACCCTCATAGCTTTTCTTCTTGTTCTTCTTATTATTCTCATTCCCTATTGAAGAAGCATCTGGATTGATCAGTCTTGATATTGACACTTATGTTTACTTTGCTTGCACTCTTGTCATTACATTGAGTGGGATTAATATTGTTTCCTCATTTAGGGATTCTATGCCAAAAAGATGAATGGGCATTGATGAAATTATTGTGTTGTTGATAGAAACTTTTTGCCTTGGGCAATCAACATATAAATGTATGACACCACATTCAAGGCACCTAAGTTTGGCCTTATATTTGTTGGCCTGTTCCTTTTTAGGGCATCAAGAAAAGATGTGCCCAAGGTTACCACAATCCTATTTGGTCGTTAGATCTTGAGGTTGTGTGCCTCCAAATCCTCGACCCCTTCATCTACCCACTATCATGGAATTGATTATAGTCCATAAGGACTAGGTTTTCCTCTTTGTCATATGAGATGTAGGGTTTTGGATATGGTTCTTCATCTAGTGGCTCCTCCACATAATGAATGAGAGCATGAATTTAAGGAAGTATTATAATTTATATGGGGGTCTAGGTATCCCTATTAGATTGTCTACACTATGTGTAGTTGGTCTCTACTTATTTAGTGCAAGAAGCTCCAATAGAGCTTCTCTACCATTAATCATAATCGACTTCAATAAACTACATGATGGATAGGTCCTTGAGGTTAGTGAAGTATGCCTTTTCATTTGCATCAAGTCATGTGAACCACATTCTACCCTTGTCACTTATGTAGAGATAGAAGACTTAAGCCTTCTTATCACATTGACTATGAGGTTGTGTGCCTTACACACCTGTTCAAATTGCTCTACAAAGCTATACAAGTCATCATTGACTCTATACTTATCTATTTTCTTAGATACCAATGGGATTTTGGCTTGCTTCCTCGATCTTGGCATGACTTTGAGTTCTACCAACAATGAGTTGGCCACATGTGTTTTGATGTGAAGGGCATATGAATTATCTAGCAACCTCTGCTATACAAGTTATTCACAAAATCAATAGAGGATATTGTTGATGGTCTCCTTAGATTCATTTATCTTAGGCAAAGGTTGCATTTAATTTTGATTAACAAATTGAATCTTAGTAGTGCCTTGTGCCCAATTAAAATTTTATTCTTTTTTCCAAGTAGTGTGATTTGTGTAATGCAAGTTATTTGAATAGTGCTATGCTAAATAAGGCTACTCCCTCTCTTTTTCCAAACAACTGTGATCTCAAGGACAAGTAATCTCAATGCCACATTTCACTTCCCAACTCGAACACAAAAAGGATGCTTTAACAACTTTCAAAATGATGCAGTTTCCTGACTTAGCAATCCTTTATCCAACACACATAAACAATTGGTCAATTCAAAAGTCGATCCTCCTAGGTGGTTAGGATAGTTTCCCATTGAGCCAGATTTTTGATGGAAGAGTCCTAGTTATGGGTCACTTGATGAGTCAATTGGTTGACAGGTTGGCAAGTTTTCATGGTATAAGATTGGCTAGTGACACATGTTTGAGTAAGCAAACAATGGATGTTATGTGTCATGATTTCTAAGGTTGAGTTGACAAAGTGTGGCTTGGCATTGATGAGTTCTTGCTACAAGGGATTGACAAGCTTCTATTCTGATGGCTAGACAAGTCTCATGTAGATGGATTGTTTAATTAAATGTTAGTACTTGATGGCTTGATGATCAGAGGGTGTCAAGTTGTCAATGGATAAAATCCCAAATCTCAAGTGTCAAGTTGACAAATGAGGTTCTCCCATGTTGGTGAGTTGATCCCAAGATGATTGGATGACAACCTTCTGAGTTTTGAATTAGTAGGTTTGGGTTTCAAGTTGACAAATTTATATTTTAGCCAATTAATCTGTTGAGTTCCTCTCTTGTTAACATGATGATAGATCAAAAAGTAGATGAGTTGACCATTTTTTATATCGATAGGTTGCAAGGGTCCTCCTGATGAGTGGTTCCCCTTAAGAGCCCTAGTTCCATTGACACCTTTTTCTTAAGAATGTGTAGTTTAATTAGCGTTGTGTTGTCACATTGACCAGTTTGAGCATCATGTGAAGTTGCCATTTTTCCAACAAGTTGATGGGTTTTCCCACAAGGTTGAAAAATTTTCCCCTCATTAACAACTTGACAAGCTAGGTTTAAGAAGTTTTCTTTGGTCGAGTAGGCTTAACACATTGGGATGGTTAGGTTTGAATTGACAATTTTGGGTTCGATGAAGTAGCTCAACAAGTTTTCGGTTGATAAGCTCATATTGACAAGTTTATCTTGATAAGTTGAGATTGAGAGATTGATCTTGATGATTTTTCTATTAACATGTTCAGGTTGATGGGTTTACATATGTGTTTGTTCCAATAGGGTTCAATTTGAGTAGTTAGCATTAGTAGTTCTAGCTTGATGAGTCATATTGTCAGGTTTTTAGGTTGATTTGATCCACGTTGATAGGTTCATGTCGATGAGTTCTTGTCAACCACTTTACATTGGAAAGTTTCCATTAATGAGTTTATGTTCGACAAGTTCCCATTAATAAGTTTATATTGAGAGGTTCTTATTGCAAGTTTAGATTGATAGGTGCAGATTAACAGATTGGCAAGTCAAGTTGGATAGATTGGATTGACATGTTGTCATTGATGGTTTTAGGTCAACAAGTTTGGGATCAATAAATTAGGATTGATAGCTTGGGATTAATAAATTTGAGTTGACAAGTTTTGGTTTGACATGTTGAGGTCAACAAGTGAAATCGAAAAGTTAAATTGATGAGTTTGAGTTGACAAGTTTTTTATCAAATATTCTATTTTGAGAGATTGGGGTTAACATCTTGAGATCAACAAGTTGGGGTTGATAAGTTTTGATTAGAAAGTTATTGTTGACAAGTTGGGATTAACGGTCCTGGGCTAACATTGTGATAGGTTTGGTTCTAGTTGAAAATTTTAGTTGACTTTTCTCGTTACCAAGTTTTTGTTGTTAGGTTTTCGTTGAATAGTTTGGGTTGGCAGTTTCACATTGATGAGTTTGTATTGATAGATTTTCATTGACAGTTTGAGCGTGACAAGTTTCCATCCACAACCTCCTTCTACTAATAAATTTTCATTTACAAGTTTCTTGGACAAAGGCACATTGCCAGTTTCACTTTGATAGTTTTCAATTGACAAGTTCATGTTGATGGTTTTAGATTGATGAGTTCATGTTTATGATTTTACTTTGATAGTTTCTGTCAACAAGATCACATTGACAAGTTATTTCCTATTGATAAGTTTCCTATGTTGACGAGTTTCTTACGTTGATCGATTGTCTTAGCAAGTTACATTGACAAGTTTTGTGTTGATAAGTTTGCTTCTATCAATCAATTTCTCACATTGACAAGTTTCTCACTGTTAATGAGTTTCTCCCTATTGTTGATAAGAATCTCACAATCAATGAGTTTCTCCCTATTGACAAGTTTTTCACCTATAGTGAAAGGCATTGAAGGGCAAAGAGGATGGAGAAGGTTTTAGAGAGTGTGCAAAGAAGAATGAGGAATGGACAGGAGTGGTGGAAGATGGGATGGGAGGAAGTGGGAGTGGTGAGGATGGAAGAAAGGTAGGGAGAAAGGGGGTGGTGAGGCTCATGGTGATTGATGGCTCACAATGGTAGATTCTTGCCTAAGGGTGGCTCAAGCACACAATGACTATACCTGACTTATTACAAACAACCACTCATACAATGCACTAAATCTCCTTGCGGATGGGTCATGGTGGATGCAAGTTGCCACCAATGACACTATTATGGTGCGATAGCGACGATGATTTGACACTCTATTCAGGCATGCGATGATATGCATTGCAATGAGACGATGATGTTGAGGGGGTGGTAGCAACACCTAGTACTAGTGGTGATGGAGGCTCCTTCAAGAAAGGCACATGGCAAGTGATGGCAGTGCAGTAAAAGAGTAATAATGGAGCAAGAATTACTGTAGTACATCGACGGTTCCTCCCTAAGCATAATGGTGTTATCCTAGCACAATGATGGCGAGTCCACAATAGTAGCTCACATCGATGATGCCAAGAAGATGGTGGTGAGACAACATTATCCCATTTGCCTTGAAAAGAAGTTATGCTTGTTGCAAAAAAATCGCCCCTTCAAAGATCCATCTCTCCTCTACTTGTAGGTTTAGACTATCAAGATTAGGCTTTTTTTTGAATTTAACCAATCTCCCTTAATCTTCTTCTACAAACCTAAGCCATATAAAGGTGATGCCTTCCATATTGTCAACTTTAGCTCCCTTGTCTCTATCTCTCCACCACCACCCCTTCAATAATCAATAGCCTAGCCCCTAGAAGTTGTTCCAACCAAAATTTGTAAAATTATTCCCCTCCCCTCTCTCAGCAGAAGATCTAGAAGCCTTTTTGAGTTGTTTACCACCTTTTTGTTGTTAAGAAAAGTGTTCGGCATATGGTCAATAGGTTGTAGCGAGATGATGTGGTAGTGTGGGAATGAAGCCAGGGTGGCATTATGGTAAATGAAGACAAGCATAGTGATGATGGAGATAAGCATCATGTTGATGGAGATAATAGTGGTGAAACTAAAAAGGGTGGGGAAGGGTGGGAGGGATGCTCAAAAAGCCATTACTAGATGCTATAATTTTAAAAGGTGGAGCAAGAGTGGAAGCACAAGTGGAAGGGAGAAAGAATCAAGAGCTATGGAGGTTCAAGCAAGAGAGAGCAAGATGGTATGTGAGAACTCCAATGGTCACAATGTGTGACCTGCTTCCCTTATTCTGATGTCATGTAAATAATAAATAATAAAGTGATAGTGATGGGCGGTCACCACGTAGAGTGTATAGTTATGTGGGCGGTAAATACAAGTAAATGTAGGCAGCTAGGCACAAGTGGCCTTTAACCCCCAACAACCTTGCACTTAAAGGTGAATGTGTTTGAGTGTGGAGAAAAAAAAAGTGACAAAGTATAATGCATATATATAAGTACAATAGGATGAGAAATAGACATAATTTCATCCTATGACCATCATCCCCCTAAGGAAGGCATAACATTTATGGGAAGATTCTTAGTCAGTAGATCTATAGGATTCTTGTCAATCAAGATCTTGACAAGCTCTATTTGCTTATCCTCAATCACCTCTTTGATGAAGTGATAACATACCTCAATGTGCTTGGTTTTTGGATGAAAAATTGGATTACATGCCAATTGACTAGCACTCATAGATTTCAAATGAAAAATGTCGGAGTCATAGTCATACCAAGGTTTGTAAACTAGATGACCTAACCATAGGGCCTTCATGCAAGCCTCAGTGGTGGCAACAATGTACTAACCCTCGGTATTAGACAAACGCATACATTTTTGCACCCTAGACATCCAAGAAATAGGACCTCTAGAAAAAGTAAAGACACTGCTAGATATGGACTTTGTTTAGTCTATATGTCCTAATAATCCGAGTCTGTGTAGCCCATAACTCTAATATCTTGGCCACCATAACAAATGAGCATATCTATAGTGCCCTTAAGGTATCTCATGATACACTTAACAGTGTCCCAATGTCACTTGCTATAGGTATTGCTAGATAACAAGCCACAACTCCCACTGCAAATGGTATGTCAAGTTTATTGGCTATCATGGCATACATCAAGCTGCCCACTATGGATGCATACAAGAACTTGGCCACCTTGGCCTTCTCACATCATCATTTGCCTAGTTGACCTTCACATGAGAAGGTAATGGGCAACCAATAGGCTTACCACCCTCCATTTGGTACCACTCAAGGACCTTATGAATGTACTCTTTCTATGACAAGTAGAGGAGTCCCTTTGGAGAGATTGCACATAATGCACATACCAAGTATATTTGAAGAATGTCCCATGTCCTTTATCTCAAAGCTATTCTTAAACTGAAACTTTAGAGCATCTAGCTCACCATGTGAGCACTCCTAGTAAAATCGGCATATCATCAACATATAGCACCAAAATGATAAGCCTACAATCATGGGCCTTCTTCCTGTAAAGATACGTATCCATATTATTATTACAGGAGTAACCCTGTGAATGCATAAAGGTATTAAGCTTATTATACCACTCCCTAGGTTCCTACTTAAGTTCATAAAGACTCTTCCTCAACTTGCACACTAGGTGTTCCATACCCTTTTTCTCAAAGTCCTTAGGTTATTGCATATAAATAACCTCATGCAAGCCCCCATGAAGAAGAGTCATTTTCAAATTCATATGATATAAGTTTGGGTCCATCTGCGCCAACATTAAGCATAAGGTAGCCATCTTGACCACATGAGAGAAGATCTCATCATAATCAACTCCCTTCTCTTGCTTAAAATCCTTAGTAACCAATTTGGCCTTTTATGCTGGCTTAGGGCGACCAAGGGAACTCTTCAACTTGTAAATCCACTTGCATGGCAATTCATATTTCCTCTAGGGCAAAGGAACCAAATCCCATGTATGATTTTTCTACAATGCATCATACTCAAAGTGCATGGCTCTCTCCCAAGATTGACTATCACCTTTACACATAGCCTCTTCATAAGTAAAGGGCTCACCAGAATCTGTCACCATGACATAATGCATAGAGGGATCAAAATGATCAAGAGGATGTAAGACTCTAGTGGAGTGTCTCAGACTGGCTATGGGGTCTATATAGCCTGCCCTCTCTATTCAACATCACAATCCCCTATATAATAGGCAAATCTTGGGTCACTACATCATTAGCTGCTACAAGCTATCTAATAGGGGCTAGCTGTACTATAATTGAAGGCTCCTCCTAAAAGATCACCTTCTCAACTACTTGCTCAAGTTGCATATGCATCTTATCCTTGTGAAACACAACATCATGGCTTTGTATATAACCTTCCAAGCTTGTGGATCCCAAAGGTAGTAACCCATCTCACTTGCATCACCATATCTAAGAAAGATACATTTGACATACTTCAAATCTAGCTTATTGCATTTCTCTTTGGGAATATGGAAGAAAGCCTCACATCTAAAGACATGTAAGTGTGCATATGAGGGAGGTTTATTAGACCATATCTCCTCTGTAACTCTACCACCAAGAGTAGTAATGGGGATCTATTAATCAAAAGAATTGCATTAGTAACTACCTTAGCCCAAAAGTGCTATGGAAACCTACCCTGACTAAGCATATTGTGAACTCTTTCTTGAATAGTCCTATTTATGCATTGCGTCACCATTTTGGGGTGGGTGTACAAGGCGATTAACTGACACTTAATATCCCTACTGTCATCACAAAACTATTCAAATGCCTTATAAACATATTCAACCCCATTGTTAAATTATAGGCATTTTAACCTATGCCCAGACTAGTCCTCAACTATAGCAAGAAAGTATTGAAATGTGGCTAACATCTCTAATTTCTACTTAACAAGATAGGCCCAAAATTTATGCAAATAATCATCAATGAATGTCATTAAGTACCTAGTGGTGCAAAAAGTAATCCGCAGCCATGATGTTGTGTTCCATGAGGACAAAATGCATATGCAGCTTGAGAAAGTTGTTGAGATACACAGGGTTATCTTTCAGGAGGAGCCCCAACTCCCCCACAACCAGCTAGACAGCTTACACTAGCAGCCAAAATTCATGGCCAAAATGTTAGACAAGATATTACACAGGATGTTGGACAAGTAGCACAGCCTACATTGAGGCGTTCTACTAGAGATAGACGACCTCTTGACCATTATGAGCCCTCCATAGATTATGTCTTAGTTACAGATGCACAAGAGCCTCTCACCTATGATGAGGCTATATGCAGGGGTGACAGTCACTCCTGGGAGAGGGCTATCTAGTTTGAGATTGACTCGTTGTATAAGAATCGTACGTGGGATTTGGTTTCCTTGCCTAGTTGCAAGCAAGCTTTGCCTTGAAAGTGGATGTATAAGTTGAAAAGTACCCTTGGACACCCTAGGTTGGCATAAAAGGCTAGATTGGTAGCAAAGGGTTTTAAGCAAGAGCATGATGTTGACTTTGATGAGGTCTTTTCTCCTATGGTTAAGATGACCACCCTACGCTTTTAGTCTTGGCTTTGGCTACACAACTTGGCTTGGACTTGTATTAGTTGGATGTCAAGATGGCTTTCTACATGGGGACTTGCATGATGAGATATACATGGAGCAGCCTAAGGGCTTTGTAGAGCCTGGTAGGGAACCCCTCGTGTGCAGATTGAGGAAGAGTCTTTATGGCTTGAATCATGTACCTAGGGAATGGCACCACAAATTTGCCACATTCATGCAGTCATAGGGCTATAGCCGTAGTGCTATGGATCTATGCTTGTATGCAAAGAAATCCCATAATAGTTCATTAATACTCATTTTGGTACTCTATGTGGATGACATGCTTTAGTAGGGAAAGCTCATGATGAGCTATATGCTCTTCAGGCTCAGCTCAAGAAGAGATTTGAGATGAAAGATCTAGGACATGCCTCTCATATATTTGGTATACACATTACGCGTGACAAGTCTCAGGGACTACTCTATCTATCATAGAAGGAGTATATCCATAAAGTCCTTGAGCGCTTCAATATGTAGGATGTGAAGCCTATTGGTTGTCCATTTCCTTCTCATGTGAAGGTATCATAGGATGATTGTCCACAGACAGATGAGCAGAGGGCCGAGATGGCCAAGTTTCCCTATGCATCCACAGTGGCAGTCTTAAGTATGTCATGATAGCCACCCATCTAGATATTGCATTTGCAATTGGTGTTATGGCATGTTATATGGCTACACATGGCAAGAGGTATTGGGATGCCGTGAAGGGTATCATGAGGTACTTGAAGGGCACTACTGATATGTGCATATGTTGTGGTAGCCAGGATATAGGAGTCATGGGATACACCAACTCTGACTATGTAGGACATGAAAATAGTAGGAAGTCCACTTCTAGCTATGTGTATTGGAGGTGCTGTTTATGGATGTCTAGGGTGAAAACATGGATGGCCCTTTCTACTACTATAGAGGTCGAGTATATTGCAGCACCACCCACTGAGGCTTGCAAAGAGGCCATTTGGTTGGGTCATTTAGTTGTTGACCTTGGTATTGCAAATGCTATCCCTACACTGCAATTTGGATTCTGTGAGTGCTATCCAGTTAGCCAAGAATCTAGAATCCGGTCTTCCATGTGAAGAAGAAACACATTGAGGTGAGATATCACTTCATTCGTGAAGTCATTGAGGACAAGTCTATTGACCTTATCAAGATCTCAACTAACCAGAATCCTATAGACTTGTTGATGAAAAGCCTCTCTATAGAGCGCTTTGCCTTCCTTAGGAGGTTGATGGGTGTTGGATGAGATGACATCTTTCCTCATCCAGTTGTATCTTCTCCTAGCCATATCATTGTCATTAAGCAGCTCCCCAAAGTTTCTAATGAGCTAGAATCTAAGATCTAGAGACTCCATATTGTGGGTTGTAAGTTGATCAAGAAGTCCACTCAACCCAATAACAAAAACAATACTATGACCAAGAATGAATCAATGATGCTATTGTAGTGTCCTTAACAAGCATCACCAAACCATAGCAAGGTTGAAACTATCTTCCACTCATCAATTGATTTATCAAACGGCAACACACTAGGCTAGTAAAATCAATCCCCCAATGGAAGATATTTCACTACATGTTCACTGATAATATATCTTATTTTTTCGAAACAAGGATTCCTAAACACCTCATAGAAGACATACTCATTGAACAACTCATGCCCAGATATCTAAATGACCTTTATATAGAAGAACTTCACAAACCTATCATCAAGGTGCAAAAAGCACTAATCTTTCTAAAACATAATGTGAGCTCCTCTCCAAAGCCAAAGGGATGGTCGTAGGCTTTGCTAGTGCCCTCACTAGGGTGATCAATGTGGGACTAGAACTCTATGATGTCGATGCACTACCAACCCTAGAAATAGTCACATCCTTGGGTAGAGCCATTGCCACACCATAGTTGTCTCATGTAGGGGGAACTAGGAAACACGAGAGAAAGAAAGAAAGGGAGCAAAAATAACAAGCTAGAAAAATGTAAAGAGAGTAAGAGAGCAAGAAAGAACAAGTCAAGTTTCTAGCAAAGAATAGAGCAACCAACATAGGAACCCTAAGAATATAGTTAGAGCGAGAGAAGGCTAAGATGGCTCTACACAAAAAGGACCCAAAGAAGAAATGACAAGCCCAAGAGTAATTAAAAATGGCTTGTGCTAGTCTACAACAAACTAGGGACAAAGTCTTGTCGAAGGAGTCTTCAGAACTAAGAATGAAGTAAGAAAGAACTTTCGAAAAGTATTGAAAAAGCTAACAAATGAATTAGTCAATTCACTAGCCAGAGAAAGCCAACTCAATGTGTATACAAATAAATGTGCATAAGTCTAAAATGTCACAACAACAAGAGCTCTACAAGAAGACCTTCCATAAAATCACCACCTATAGCACTGATGATGTAATAGATTGGCCAATGCAGCATTGAGTAACTTGGAATTTGGCCAAGTGCGTGATCTTCTAACCAACTAGAGAAACACAAGGAGTCATTTGAGGAGCATTGGGTGTAAAGAGAAGGATTTTGAGAGCCATGGGATTGGGAGGACCAGAATCTTTCGAATCAAAGATATCCTTTCCCATAGAGCCATCGAAAATCATGTCTTCCTTAGCATATTTTTTGGAGCCGTAGAAGTTTGATGAGCCAGAAGAGAGTGTAGATGAAATGCCTCAAAGACTACCGCCAATGGTGGATCTACCCTTGAAAGTGCAAGAGTGCCACCTAAGACTATCGACTACCCTAAAGTCTCCTTCGCAAAAAGTGATTGACTTGACTACAAGGGCTATGAAGAATAGTGAGAAAAAGCTTATCAACTTCAAAGAAGGCAAGAACCGAGGTGAGAACTTGAATTATTAGCCAGAAGAAATAAGGAAGCTTCAGCTAGAGTGGCAGTATGTCAAGAAGAGTGGTTGCACTCAAAAGTTGCACCACACAAAAAGATTTTCACCTTTCATACATTTGCGTTTGGATAGGATTTCCCACCTAAGTTGGCACACCTACTTTGATTGGTGGTCCTTTTCCTTTTTTCATATACTTGATATTTGTGGACATATTTTAGGAAAATGAATAGAGATTTCCCACAACCTTCTCATCCAATGCAAATCTTTTAGAGGCAACTCTAGGTGATATTACAATTTGCATAAGAGCAAGGTCGATTCTCACTAAATGTTACAAAATTACAATGATTTCTCAATAGTAAGTGACTCGATTAAATCACAATTGTGCTTTATGGAAGAGTAGTGCCTAAGTTGAAACAATGGAATTCATGAAAAAATGATCTCCTTTTAAAAAATTTTAATCACTTTGACTTTGTATTTTGATACCTTCTTGAGGTTAACATAGCTGTACTCTTAAGTGCCTCAACTAATACTACACTGCTAACTACAATTGCTTGAGTGCAATTGCACCTTGCCCTAGCTACAACTACCTCAATACAATTTCTTGAGTGCAATTGTAATCTTGACTAGCTTGTTGACTATAGTTGCACTGTTGACTATAACTAATTGAGTACAACTACTTGAGCCCTTGCCCTGGCTACAATTGATTGACTATAACTACATGAGTCCTTGCCCTGACTACAACTATAGTTTACCTTGATTATAACTACTAGAATCCCATTATCCCATCCTAAACTACACGTTGGGTGCCTGACTATAACTTCAAGTTGGATGCTTCACCACGACTATAGACCATGTTGATCATAATTACAAACTATAAACAAGTCTAGCTAATACTTCTTTATGCTTGATTGACTACTACGCACTAGGCATAGTTCAGAGCACTATGTTGACTTGAAATTCCCTTACAAAGCCATTACTAGACTTCCCAAAAATCTTCTCAATTTTGGAAGGATGGACTCCATAGAGTGCTAAATTTGCAAGCCATAGTTACCTACCCTAGAACCTAGAAACATTGAATAACCAACTTGAGTGCTCGAATCCTGCGATCGTGTGACTGTTGAATTTCCTTGAGGTTATTACAACTAAAAATTGTTGTTAAGTGATAAAATAGAAATGATTTCTTGTCTACAACCAAAAAAGATACATTTATTTGCAAATTTTAAATTGGTTGAGCATTGGGTACTAATGCACACATCATTCAAGTCTTGCATTGAATTGAGCATGCCAATGAATTGAGAAGGAAGAAACCCTAAATCTTAAAGGCAAATCTACAACAAAGTCTCTAAAACCAAGTGCGTTAACTTAAGCCTTACTCAAAATAAGGAATTAAAACTCAAAACCTCAAAAGGAGGAATGCGTCAAACACAAGAGTTGTCCTCTAGAACATAAGCTCAAAGAAGCATCCCCAAGGATTTGTAAAAATGGTAAACCTGAGATGAGACTTAAACACTTGGAAATAGAACTTAAGCTCAAAGAGTTGTCCTCTAGAACTTAATCTCAAAGAAGCATCCCCAAGGATTTGTAAAGATGGTAAACCTGAGATGAGACTTAAACACTTGGAAATAGACAAGGAGTGCCTTACTAACTTATGGGAGCTTTAGAAGCCCTAGAGCAATGAAACACTTGACCACAAGAAACTAGAGACTAAGTTGAAACAAAAAGATAATTTGAATAAGAAACCAAGTAGAAAGACTGAAACATACTAAGGATCAACTAGAGTAGACCCCAAACAAAGTTCTCAATAGAAGCAACCTAGGCCTACAAGAGTAAGAGAGGAAGTTGAACTCATAGTGAGAAAGCTTATAGGAGAATACCACTGAACCACCTAGCTATTTAGAGCCTAAATTAATTTATGCTACTACATGGGTGGCCTAGAGATCCCAACCCCCATGGTGACTAGATCTCCTAACATAGAGAAATGGCAATGATAGTGTTAAAACATCCCTATCCCTTAGCTAATTGACTAAATTATTGATGTAGTTTTCACACACCACATTGGGACCATGGATACACTCCTATTCCTTTAGGAGTTTCAACCTACAAAGTTGAGGCTATCTCTCACCTAGCCTACCCACACATGCACAAAACACACCACTAACCTACCAAAGATAGATCAATTCAAGATGGTCATTGAGTGCACTTACCAAAACCCCTCACCACATTGTAGTTGCAATAGGTCGACCAAGCATCACTCCATGATCCAGTATGTTGCTCTTCGTTGCTCCCACGATTGCCATGTGTGGGATGAGTGGTGGTATGCAAGCTTGGGGTAAGGACAAAAAAACAAAGCTTCTCATAATGTGTCCCTTGTTCCCTCACACTCTCAATCTCACGTACCCTTACACACACACACTCTCTCAGCAAGATGGATCATAGAGAAGAAGGCAATGAAAGAGAAAAGGGCTCACTCCTTGTCCCTTACCCTCTCACACTCTCACACACTTCCTCTTCTTCAATCACTCGCATCAACCATAGCAAGCATATAAGGAAAAAAAGTTTCCACACACTTGAATAGCTTTTCCATTCTCTTTCATTGCTTTTATACAAAAATTTAGGGTCTCTCAACCATTTGGGCATTTAGCCCATATTTGAGGTCTCTTAATCACCTATAATTATATCTTCAACAACTATGGATCTCCAAAGTTTGTAACTGATGTGCTCTTATTAGGGGTATGTTTACTCTATTTGTCAATGTTCATGCACATGCATTCGAGCTCCAAGATAGCTTGGAGCATTGTACCACACTTGAGGACCTAGTTAGTACATGGTTTTCTTATGTCGTGAAGGCTTAGGTTGATAGGTCTTTCAAGCAAGCGCGGAGTGTCCTACCCTTGATGTGCCCTGAGGTTGTGCTATGAAGGAAAGGGCTAGGGGGTTAGAAGCAAAGCTAGCGAATAGAAGCCACCAAATGCACCTAACTTGAGGACCCATAGGTGTAGTTCTTGTGTTGTGCATTGATCTAGATGGGAGCTTTTTCTCCCTTTTGATTTGATCTCTCTCTCTCTCTCTCTCTCTCAACAAAAAGTATAAAGGGACTCTATTCCTTTGAAAATGGTTGCAAGGTGAGGCCGAGACATCCCTCGCTAAGAATATAATATTTAACTACATCTCATAGTCTAATGGTAGACCCTAGGTAAAAGGGATAGGTACATAAGGTAAAGCAGTTGTCCACCATGTCCTCTAATAGTGCCACACAATAAGATGGGAGAAGAGTGGCACAAAGGTGTAGTTGTATCATGGCCACTCTGTCTATGCTTGCATTGATGTCCAAGAATAAAGGGGGTGCTCTTTTCTCATATGGTTTAATATCTTACTCTCCTAGCTTGAATAAAAGGCAAAGGTAATTACAACTAATGATGAAAGCACGATTAGGGAAGTTTTGGTGAAGTGTTTGAAGCAAGCAAAAAAAGTGAAGGTCGCAAGTCTATGGGTTGGTTGGAACAAGTAAAACATTTCTTGACTATTGCACTGATGTTGGGAATATTCAAAAAGTTGTATTTGCCAACCATGGACTTGTGGATCAAAATGTGCATATTCCCTGGCATAAGGATAGTAAAGCTCATTTTCCCTCTCCATTGTTACTCCATCTTTTGGAGCTCATACATGTATTCATTGATGCCCCTATGCAATCACACTAATGTTGGGTCTTATAATGCTACCATTCTAGTTTGATCTTGCATTTAGCTCAAACTATCAGAGCTTTTCATTAATGGAATATTTCAGGTAAGCATTTGATAGTCAAAGCTTATGCCGATTGCTACTTGATGCTACTGCGGTTATCTATTGGATGTACCGATATCTATGATGGATGCTGCATGCTTGGTTGTGCTCATAATATGTTAATGAGTTGATTTTGAAGCTAGAATACATTTGTCTAATTTTATGAAATGCATCTTTCTTGGTTATGGGTATGTAGGTGAGATGGGCTATCACCTATGGAATCCGCATGTGTGTAAAGTCATATGTAGCCATGATGTAGTCTTCCGTGAGGAGAAGATTCATATATAGCCTGAGCAAATAGTTGAGGCACATAGGGTTATATTTTAGGAGGAGCCTCCTACTATCGTATAGGTAGTTGGATACCCTATAGCAGTAGCTAATGCTCATGACCGTGATGTATAGACCCCACAGCCAGCTTTGAGGCATTATACTAGAGTTAGATGTTCTCCTGAGTGGCACTTTAAGTCCTCCATGGATTATGTGATGATGAAAGATGCAATGAGCCTATCACTTATGATGAGACCATGCATCATGGTGATAGTCACTCTTGAGAGAGGGCCATGCATTCATAGTTTGACTCTTTGCAAAAAAATCATATGTGGGATTTGGTTCCTTTGCCTAGTGGAAAGCATGCTTTGCCATGCAAGTGGGTGTACAAGTTGAATAGTACCCCTAGCCTTCCCAATCTAGGTACAAGGCCAAGTTGGTTGCTAAGGGTTTCAAGCAGGAGCATGGTGTGCATTTTGATGAGATCCTTTCTCTATTGTTAAGATGACTATCCTATGCTTGGTATTGGCTTTGGTTGCTTAGTTGGACTTGGATGGACTTGGATCTATATCAAATGGATTTCAAGATGGATTTTCTTCATGGAGACTTACATGATGAGATCTATATCATGTAGCCTAAGGACTTTGACAGAAAAGGCAAGGAACACCTAGTGTGCAGATTGAGAAAGAGCCTTTATGGCTTTAAGTAGGCACCTAGGGAATGGTACCACAAGTTCAATGCTTTTATTCATTCACAAGGCTATACATGCAATGATATAGATCCGTGTTTATATAGAAGAAGGCTCGTGATGGAAGCCTTTTGATTCTAGTACTCTATGTGGATGATATGTTGATTGTTGCTGGGAGAGCTCATGATGAGTTGGATGCTTGGAAAAGTCAGCTCAAGAAAAGCTTTGAGATGAAAGACATGGGACATGCCTCTCATATTCTTGGGATATGCATTAAGTATGATCACTCTCAAGGGCTCCTTTACTTGCCTTAAAAGGTCCTTGAGTGATTTCATATGTAGGATGTTAAGCTTATTGGTTGTCCTTTGCCTTCTCATGTGAAGGTAAGTCATGTTGATCGTCTACAGTTTGATCAACAAAAGACCGAGATGGACAAGATCCCTTATGCATCCACAATGGGCAGTTTGATGTATGCCATGATAGCCACTCGTATTGACATAGCTTTTGTAGTGGGAGCTGCAACACACTATATGCCTACACTTATTGGGATGCCATAAAGGGTATCATGAGGTACCTAAAAAGCACAACGGATTTGTGCATATATTGTGGTGGCCAGGATACAAGAGTCATGGGGTATATTGAGTTTGATTATGCAGGATACATAGACAATAGAAAGTCCACCTCTAGCTATGTGTTTAGCTTTGATGGGGGTATTGCTTCTTAGATGTCCACAGTGCAAAAATGCATAGCTCTCTTTATTACTGAGACCGAGTATATTGCAACTATTGAGGCTTGCAAGGAGGCTCTTTGGTTAGGCCATCTGGTGGCAGACCTTGGTATGATTGATATGGTCCCTACATTACAGGATTCTATAAGTGCTATCCAATTAGCCAAGAATTTGATCTTCCATATGAAGATAAAACACATTGAGGTGCATTACTACTTCATTAGAGGTCATTCATTGAGGATAGGACTATTGACCTTGTCTCAAGATCTCAATTGACCAAAATCTTATAGATTTACTCATAGATCCCCAAGAGGAACACCAAGGAAAAGGGGTTTCTACTGCAAGAAAATCTATCTTGTAACATCAACAAGCTTTTATTTCATTCTTTTGATGACCAAAACAAGGAAAACAACAAATCTTCACGCAGCATCACAGTAGATATCTCCCACGGATTTGATAGAATCAACCATAATCTTCAACATCTTCACATAATCCATCAATAGAACAAGGAACATAAAAGAATACACCATTTTTGAATGGAAATCAATCACGTAGTATACCATCTTCAATGTCTTCACAGTTCGCTCTCTATCTCTCATAGTAGATACATTGTTTTTTTTAAAGGCATAGAATTGAGTTTTTCTCACTTCTCTCTCTCACATACTCTTAGTCTCTCAATAATACATCATAGACTCACTAAAATACTCAAGAATGGAACTCAATAATCCTTCTTAGGTCATGGATGCACCTCTCAAGAGGTATGGGAGGTATGAAAGGGCACCAGAGCCGCTACAGTGTCTCTTCATAGCTCACTACTGTCACTGTCACTCCAATTTGCTCTTCAGTCTTCAGTAGTTGCTTCTTCCATTTGTTTTAGCTCTTTTAGTGAACTTAGATTCATCCTTTCCAAAAGCTAGAAAACTTTCCCAAAGTCACATATACATTCTACAGAATAGGAACAGAGCAGAGACAAAGGCTCTATAGAAGGTCTACAGAGGGTTACAAAAGGTCGTCAAAGAACAACAAATTCTCATAACTCATACTAGAACCATTCCAAACTATCAAAAACTATTCAATAAGCTTTAAAAATACCTCAACCTTCATCAATCTCATCAATCTATGCTTCACGCAGAAGAAAATCAGAATAAAACAGAAGCTAAACAAAAGGTATCATAACCAATCAGAACCTCAACAGAACCTACCAGAACATTACAGAGCTTCATATTTCTACTAAGAATCATCATGAGATTCCAAAAAATAATCAATATCATCCAAAACACTCTCAAACACTTCCAAAAATAACCAAACATCACTCAAAATCCATAAAAAATCAACCATTCAGACCTCAAAAACAATAAAAATCAGTCAAAAATTCAATCTTTTTCCACTCTCAACATATATTCCCACACTTAGAAAGGAAGCGTCATCGCGACCTAAGGAAAAAAAAGAATGTTAGTTTAGTAAAGACCTCAATTTGATCTTCTTTAGTATCTTCAATAATCACCCAAGCACGACCCCAACTTATCCCTTGTATCTAAGAAAGAATATTACTAAAGGAAAACATCGTTATGTATTAACACATCTTATAAACAATAGAAAGTCATGACAAATTCGTAAATGATATAAGGGGTTCCTCAGCTTTGCATCGTAGGCTTGCCATCCATCATCACCATCAGTGTCAATAGTCAAAAAGAGAGCTCTCGAACATATTATTCAACCAGCACGAACTCATCACATAAAAATTAATACATCACAAACACAAAACAACCATCTGAATGACACCTAAAAAAAAAAACATTAAGAAGCATAGAAGATACATTCAGGGGTTTCAATGAAGATGATCCCTCTTGAAAGCTTGATGATTACGAAAGTGATCCATGGATAAAGACTCATCTACAAAAGATTTTGGAGGATTATGAAAGAATTGAAGGCAACACATCCGTTCTAACAAAACAAGGTAAACAAAGGGCATGAAAATATAGGGCATCCAATTTTTGAGAATCAATGTTGACATTGACATTCATACAAAGCTTGGGAATGGCCTTTTGATCATTATGGGAATGCCTATGCATATATGCTAGGTACCAGGCAAAATGGGCTGTCAATCTCACTAAAGGATCGAGAGATTGTGAATATTGTTGGGAAAAATGGAGATAATTTTGGTACAATTGACTAGCAGTTGTCCAGTTCCATGGAATTAATGGCCAATTAATCTATGGTCCCCTGAGAGAATCAGTTAAGCTTCATCCTCTTCTTCTTGGAATCTGCTGATGAAATCCTTCATACTCACTAACCAACTAAGGGGGTTGAGAAATAGAAGTGGTAGGAGATGAAAGAGAAATGAGTAAAAGAGGATGAAGAGATGGGTAAGCAAAATCATAAAATGAGGAATAAGCTAAAGAAGGATTAGTTGAAAATTTAGGCAAATCAGTTAAGAAAGATGTTAATTGATAAGCAGGAAAAGTAAAAGGTATATGGATAGATGGGGAAGGACAAGGCGGAGAAGGGGAAAAGACTCGATCTTCAATGAAAGAATAATAGGTAAAGATTGGAATTTGAGAAAAACCCTGAGATTGGAAAAGGAGAGGTAAGGTGGCTGCTGAGTTGGATTGATAAAGGGAAAAATAAGCATAATAGCGATGGGCCATTTGTTGATAATACAATAAGCTAGGAACATAGGAACCTAAAACCGATCGTCGATGGTAGGCATCAAAGAAGGATGAATCTAATGGATGGTTCTTGGAAAGATAAGCTAAAAGATCCACCTCAATTGGTTAGTGTTCTGCACATGAGTAGAGGCTGTATTCTATTGTTGGTTCAGGACTACAAAATCAATCATTGAATGCCATAAAATGTCAGGGAAAGTAGCCACTTTAGAAGAATAGCACTGGAACATTTCATCTATCCTCAACTCCAAATAGTTGACATATAAGACAGCTTGTAAGACCACATCCCCTACATATCAAGCCAGATCTACATCATCTGAAATTAATAGATTATCTCGTAGATACATATAAGACAGCAGCATGATATCCAAAGTCACAGAATCTTCAAAGACCATACTAACAACTTTTGTTAGCAAATCAGAAGACCAGGTGCCACTGCAACCATCCTCTGGAAGAGGAAGATCCATCGTTGAGAGCTTAATATAGAAGGCCAACTTCTGCAGCTGATAGTGGACAAAAAATGAATGGTCGGGAGGAACATACTCCTGAAATTGCGCAAATATAGACCATAATAAATCTATCCTGGACTGCAATCTTTCCACTTTAGCTTGAAACAACGGACATAATGTGGCCTATCTCTAGAGAACTGCCAAGTCCTACGGGGATATAGAAGGAATCATGGGGACACTGGGACTTGCAAGGATGGACTGTGACTGCGCCAGTTGGTCTTTCAACTGTTTAATTTGGGAAGCTTGGGATTCCATTGTATTGTGAGCAGTCTGCAAAGCTGACATTTTTGTATCCAGAAGAGTCCTAAACTCTTGAGCTTCTTTGGATATTTTCTCTTTCTCTTCCGAAACTCTAGTGATCTCTGACTGAGCTTCTGCTAGCTAAGTTTTCAAAGAAGATATTTCTTCTCTCTGGGTCTCAATCTCCATCTGCTTAAACAGATTGGAAATAGTGACTTTAGTAGAGGCTAGCTCTGTGGTTGCCTTATGCATCTGGTCTTTGGATTGCATCAGTTCTTCCTAGAAAGAAGAATACAACTATTGAACACAAGCTGTCATTGAGAGTTCAATAGAACTTAGGATGTCGTTACAAAGGAAAGGAATGACATCCCCTATCACGAAGTTGTTTAGTGAAGGAATTGATACATCCAAAGAACCCTTGCGATGTGCCCTGAATAAGTTGTTGCATGTGAGGTAGGTAGGGAGGTCACTTCCAGAGGTAGCAAGAACTGACACTGAAGGAATGACTGGTGGAATTATCTCTGCTACACGCTTCAAGCGTTTCCGCTGAATGACCAATGGAGGAGGGGATTTAGTATCCTCTATGTCAATGGCTTCTAAATCTTCTAAAGGTGGAGGGGGAGGGACTGGATCAGATGGCGGAGGAGGTAAAACACCCTTCTTAAGGCCTGAATATGTCAGGAAAGCATACAAATATGAACCATAGGTTACATTGGTAACATTCCCTTTAGTTACCTTGACAAAATGCTGGTCCATCTTTGTAAGAAGGTAAATACTCCAATCAATGGCAACCCCTTTTAAAACCATCCTGGAGGCTGTGAAGAGCTCCTTGGACAAATAGTGAGATGGTATCTTGGCAGGCATGAACTTGTCTTGGAGAAATTGACAAACTAGCTTCCAGAGAGGATCAATGATCATTGAGAAAGACACTCCCAAAGTGTTAATCACCTTCTTGACATCAAGGACCTCTTTAGTCTGCTTTTTTAACAGCTTGAGGATCTCTTCATTTGAGAATAAATGTCCGGCTGTGACAAAGGGTTCTCCTTTGTAGGGAAGAGACAAAGCCTTCCCTAACCCTCTTAGTGTCAGGATCATGGAAGTACCACGAGCCAAGCCCGATTTCTTACTGTATAACGTGAGAAACTCATCACAAAGGGCTGGATCGTTTGGAATCAAAGGGAGTGGAGCACCCACAAAAGATGCAAGACCAGCTTTCGCAATAGGCTTCAAAGTCAGTAGTAGGGAAGAATAATCCCTACTGACTAATGGGACATACTGAACAGGAGGAGGAGCTTGAGATGCCATTCAGATGGAATACACACACACACCACACACACAGACAATCATAGTGAATGCCTGTAAAACAACAAAATATCTATAAAAAAGAAATCGACCAAAATAAACACACACAGACGTGACTAACCAACTGACCACCCCAAAACAATCCACATCTTAGAAAAAATTCGGCATGACCCCTGCACATATGCGACCGAAATCTTCATGCTATATAACAAACATGCACCCGAGACCCTGGAGTCAAGCAGAAAAGAAAACTATAGACCGCACCCGTAATCGTATCATACAATCAAACCATAATACCTCAATAACCCTCTCAAGACATAAGTAGAACTTCTATAAGCAATGACAACTTGAAAGATTGCACGTACCCATTCCACGAAACATATTTATTGAAAAGGAAAAAAAGTGCAGTGAGGGGAATGATTTTAATGAAGGGTTCGTTTTAATAAATTATTAACAATGGTTGAATTTTTATTTGGTTGTAAACCTTAATAAGAAAACGGTGGTTCATTTTTAAATTATTAGTTACAATTTATTAATGTGAAATTGTGCTTTTAACAAATCCCGGACTTCAATACTCAGACTCAGGTCTCTAAATACATATTCATTGATTAAAAATTAAGTGTGTGTTTAGCACTTTTGTGTAGTGCGTGCACTTGTGATGGCGGGTTTATTTTTATTAAACTTAAATGTGTCTGTAGTGCACAAAGTGCGTGGTAAGTGAACGTCGAGTTTATTTTAATTTATTAAAAAAAGGCGTGTTTGGTGCAAGCACGCGTGCCATGGTGGTGTTTAGAATTCATTTTAAGAATTAATCGCGAATTTTGGGGTAGCAGAAAATAAAAAAACAGGAAGGAAAAAAGAAAAGTACTTGGAAGTGGATATGTGTGTATGCAATGAAATGGAATGTGCACGTCTTAAGTCTCAATCCCAAGATGCAAGTCAGCAGTCTAGAAAGGAAAAAAACCACGAACTGAAAATGATGTGACATGTCAAGGCAAGGTTAGTGGAGGTATATTCGTTTGGTGTGCACGATCTGTTTTGTTTTTGTTTTTGTTGATTGTGTTGTTAGGTTATTTTTAATATATATATATATATTAAAGGTGATATCCGATGTTTATTTGTTTGTTTGTTATTTTTTTAATATGATTAAAATGGGATAAATGGGACACATGAACATGTTGTAAATTTTTATGGTGAGGTTTCAGTAGTCCACCATGAGTGAAAAATGGACCATCAAGATTCAACAATATTTTTGGATTTATCCAATATTTTCCAGCTTATTTTCGGAATTGAAAATGATTTTTCCATGAATTTAGGTATTAAATTTAGTATTTTTTTCCTTAAAATAATAGTTGGACCATTTGACAAAGCATTTTCAGTGTATGGAATATTCTAGCAATATTCAGAAGAGTTGATGGATTTTTTTTGAATTTTTTTTGAAATTATTTCTGATATTTATTGATTTTTAAATGAATTTTGTTCAATTTTCAATGGATTTTGAAAGGTTTTTAATATTTGTAATTTGTCTGCAATTGATTTTATGCATTTCAACTAGGAAAATAAACCAAAAAATTTCCCAATTTGGTAAATTATTTTTTAGCTATTTTTTATTTTTTAAATTAAATTTTTATGACTTTTTAAAGAATTTTTAGGATTTTAGGTGTTTTCTTGGGTTTTTAATTGGGTTTTGAAATTAAAAATAGGTACCTGGGGCTGTGTGTGAATAGCTGCGTGCAAACGACTGAGCACATACCACCGCACGGACAAGCCTGGACGCGCATCCTTGCGCATGAACGCTTGCTGGCAGCTCACGAATGCACGATCACGCCTCTACATGTGAACAATTGTGAACGTGAGAAACACGGGGTAGATACGCGCAGGCACAGAAGCACACGCAAACAAAGGCGGAAGGCCCGTCAATGGAGAAGGGTGGGAACAGGGGCTATGGGGCAACTGGGGGAGGAAACACGGGGTAGATACGCGCAGGCACAGAAGCACACGCAAACAAAGGCGGAAGGCCCGTCAATGGAGAAGGGTGGGAACAGGGGCTATGGGGCAACTGGGGGGAGAATGGGGGTTGGGGGGGGGGGCTTGGGAGGGGGATAGGAAGGGGGGTTTAGAAGGGGGGTAGAAGGGGGGGCTTAGGAGGGGGAGTAGGAGGGGGGGCTTAGAAGGGGAGGTAGGGGTAAAGGTGGTGGAGGAGGTGGCAGAGGAGAAGATGGAGGAAGAGGTGGTGGGAGAGGAGGCGGGAGGGGGAGAAGGAGGTAGTAGAAGAGGAGGAGGAGGCGAGGCAGGAAGGAGGAGATGGGGGAGGAGAAGGCTAGCAGGGTAGAGGAGGTGGAAGAGGGGGAAAGTGGCGGCAGGAAGTAGGGCGGTGGTGGGAGATAGGGCGAGGCGAGGAGCAAGGAGGCGAGGCGCAGGGCGGCCCCAGCGGGAGAGAAGAAGGCGATGGCGAGAGACAAGACGGGAGGGCACATGGAGAAGGAAGGAGGAAGAGGGCGAATGAGGCGGGGAGAAGGAGGAGAGGGGAGGTGGGGGAGAAAGAAGAAGAACAAGAACAAGAAGGAAGAAGGAAGGAGGAGGCGAGGGAAGACAGTCGACTGGGGGAGGAAACGGTTTTTTTTTGTTTATTTTTGAATGGATTAAATGAAATAAGTATTTTTATTATTAGGTTTTTTTTCGTGGTTTTTTTGTTTGTTTTTTATTTTTTTTGTTAATTAAGGTTTGTTTTTAATTGATTTGTTTTTTGGTTTTATGTTTTTTTCTTGTTGTTTATGTTGTGTTTTTCATTTTTAAAAAAAATTAAGTTGTGATTATTAATTTTGTTTTTTTATTTGTTGGGTTGTTATTTTTTGTGTTTTGGTTTGTGAGTTTGGTTTTGTTGTGTGTGTGTGTGTTTTTTTTTTGTTTTTTTTTTTGGGTTTATTTGAAATGAATTGGGTGTTGTTTGTCTATATGATTTGTGTGGTTGGGTGGGGATTAAAAAAAAAAAAGGAAATGTAATAAAAGAAAAGCCCGAAAAAGGAGAATGCGCCCACATCCTGTGTGTATGCATGAGGGGGTAAAAAAATTTTACATTGACAGGATTGAACATGGCAAGGACGTCGGTACGGACGTCGGTACGAAAGGGCTTGAAGGCAAGGGGGCGTCTCGAGGCGCATAAATTCAAAAACGCATGCCTTTATGCACGAGGCAAGGCACGCAGAAACACGGCAAAACAAAGAAAATTTAATAACTCACAAACTGTGCATCGGAACACAATGTGGTAAAAAGGGAAACTGGGTCAAAAGTTGAGGGGGAGATTGTGGAAAAGTACAAAGGGCTGGCTGGGATCAAATCAGGGCGTTCCCATGGAAAAAAGGTAAAAATAGGCTCGAAAACCCATATGACAATTAATATCAAAAAATCCATTCGCCGAAATGAAACATGAGAAAAATGAAAATTGTGAGAAAAGTTATACCGAACAGGTCTATCATGTCAGAATTTAATTTGATAGCAGTGTCCATCCCACCTTTCCCCACCTTTTTCATTTTTTCTCCCCCTCTATTCTCACCGCTGGATTTTTAGTTATTAATTTTTCCATGTGTTTTCGAGTGTCTTTTTTGCATTTTTTGCATGTAAACCCCTCCTAATTCCCCGAAAACTGCGTGTTGATATGCCAGCCTTATGAATCCCCTTCCCACAAAAATTTTTCATTTTTATTGCCCTTCATTTCGGTGACCCGATCTTTTTATATTTATTTATGTATTCTGTTTCGGGGTTGCTTTGGAAGGCAGGGGCAAATAGGGCATGCGCACATAGAAAAAATGTAAAAAGTATGCACGAAAATGTTCGAAAAACCCGCAAAAATTAATATCAGACCAACCGTGCATCAGAATGACACAGAGTAAAAGCAAAAAATGTCAAGGGGAAGGTAGTTGTCAGGGTTGTCATGTTAAATCATGGTTCCAAAGCAATAAAGACACGCTCACATGGGAAACCAACGAATTGACGCGAAATGTGTCAAAAATTAATATCTCAAGAACCGTGTGTCGAAATAGGGGTTGGTAAAAATAAAAATTGGACAATTCGAAGGGACGAACAGGGCTATAAGGGTGGATTTGGATTCCGGTGAACATAGGATGCGTTTACATGCAAAACATCAAAACAAGGGATAAAGGGAAATAGTGAAGGAACGGCCCCAAGGGTGGGGTAAAGTTAGATGGGTGGATGGGAAAGAGACCCCAGGAGGGTAAAAATAGGTTATGGCATACATGCATGATCAACTAGAGGCATATGCAGGGGGTATGCATATCAGATGTGCAAGGACGTGTCCCCACACTGAAAACCTTAATGGACAGAGTAAAATGCATCGAGACAACGTCAACCAACTGGACGCTAACATCCCCGCACTTAAAACATTACATACGCTTGCAATCATAAAGATAGGGTTAGAAAAACTTGACCCGTTTCACCGAGCATTGCAGTTGATGATTGATGTCACGTCCTATGTCACAGTTGGCTTTGCAAGAGATACTAAGGTGTCTTCACAACATACATCCAACACGGCAAGGACCACGCAACAGCACCCAAGGAGGTAGCTGGATGGTAAAGCTAGTCTTGTAGGTGTCGTAGACGAAGGATAGTATCTCAGCTCGCAGCACTCATATGGAAATGAACGAACAATCACTCGCCCCACTACGAACATCACTCAAGATAGTATTGATGGTAACCCAGATCTCACACTCGGTTTAGAAATCGACAAGGGAAATGGTGTGGAGGGAGTATGCCAAGGTACACAGTTGATGGTGCATTAGTGCATCCAACTCTGTATGGCATAGATGCAAGCAAGAAGGCCAGGGATCCTTGTAGTGCAGTGTGTAGAATAGGGTGACGTGTCATGTGATGGCGGCAGAGATCCATCCCGTGTGTGCTTAGGGAAACGGAAACGTACCTGACTCCAGGTGTCATAGTGCCCCTCAATCTCACCTCTCGGAATTGATTGAGGAGAAACACCAATCACACTCAGTCCACCCTCTGTCTCACACTCTGTTGAAAGATACAGAGGGCAGCCCATTCTTGAAACCCATTGATGTAATCCTCACATTCACTTGTGCAGAGGTTGTATGCCTTGTCCGCATTTGATGGTGCAATAGTGCATCTCGCCCTGTGCTGCCATACAATGCAAGAAGGAAGGCCAAGGAGCCTTATGGTGCAGTGCATAGGAACAGATCGTGTGTTGTGCATTGAGAGGCTCAACCCGTGCGTGCAACACTCCATTCACACATCTCGCCTCTCATTTGATTTGAAGGAAAAGACTGGTCACTCAGCCCACCCTCTGTCTCACACTCTTTTGATAGATATAGAGGGCAGCCCATACTCACATCCCCATCCTATTAGGATGAAAGCTTGCATCACTCAAGGGGGTTGGTGATGAAGATCGTGTCAGTTGCTCTTGTCACCAGAGTGTTGAAGATGATGCGTACCCAGGGAGGTAGCTGATATGTCTAGTACTTCAATGATTTATATGAATGATTTGCTGTTAAGGAGGGTAGATGGATTGATGTTGCAGAGATAGCGCACTAAGGAAGGTGGATTCAAATTGCTTCTAGAAAGGTTCTGCTAGTGAATTAGCTATCCTGAACTGCGGGGTGTTACCACCTTTCCCACAGTCAGTTTTTCGCCCAAGGGTGTTTTCACCTTTTCTTGGAACGAGGCCTGCTATTACAGGGAATTTTTTCCTTTTCTCCCATAATAGTTTTTTTTTTTTTTTTTTTTTTTTGCTTTCAGAAGGGAAATGGTAGGAACACCATTTGTCAGAACCATCCTCTTCACCGCGGTAGCTGATTGAAAATAAAGGATAAGAGATCAAGGGTAGAAGGTGGACCGGAGGGGATAGAGGGTTGCATGCACCTCTTCAGGAGTGGTAGAAGAACGGCTATCAGAAGTAGCATCAGAAGAATTACAGTGCCACGCCAATGGGGGGAAAGGATGGGGTGACTGTGATTGTCAAGATCCCCAAGGAGAGAAGTACTTCTTCAGGTAATAGCCATTAATCAAGAAGGGATCATCAGAGGCATCAATGGTCTGCACTTGGATAGAGCCATTAGTATTGACAGCGAGTACCTTGTATGGGCCCATCCACCGTTGTCTAAGCTTGCCAGGAAACTTGCCAAATCTCAAATCATAGGCTAGGACAAGATCACCTTCTTTGAACTCCTTATGCTTGATGAAACTGTCAAGATAGGCCTTATGTCGTGCTTGAGTGGTTTCTATGCACTGCAAAGCCATCCTACGAGTCTAGTCGAAACGTTCCAAGTGCAGGAGACATCATCGTAGAGACTCATCATCCCCCAAACGCTCTTTGATAGCCACTCGAAGAGAGGATAACTCTTGTTCAACCGGGAAAATAGCTTCTGTACCATACACCAGTTGGAAAGAAGTTTGTCCTGTAGCAGCCTTATGGGAGATTCTATATGTTAAGAGGCCCTCTGTAAGTCGATCGCCCCAATCACAATGATGTGCACCAATCATTCTTGTCAAGATTGAGCAGAGGATGCGGTTGGTGACTTCAACTTGGCCATTGGCTCTGGGGTAGTAAGGAGTGGACTTGCGATGGCAGATCTTATACATCCCTGTCAGCTCTTCCATGATTTTGTTAAGGAAATGAGTACTTATGTCACTTACCAGCTTGAGGGGACTGCCAAAATAGGTGATAATATTCTCATACATAAACAGGGCTATGCTGTTACCATCGTCCCGCTTCAGAGCTTTAGCTTCACATCACTTTGTGACATAATCCGTATATACTAGGATGTATATGTTCTGCTTCCGTCTGGTAGGCGGATCCACGAAATCAATCCCCCACTTCTCGAATGGCTTTAGGGAAAGAATAGGTTGCAGTGGCATGGCACTTGTTTTGGTGGGTTTCCCTATTCTAACAAGCATCGCATCTCTTGCAGTAGTCGTATACATACATCCTTGTGGAGGGTCGGCCCACCAGTATCCTGCTAATAGAGCCTTCCTGCCTGCTGCTTCTCCTACAAAGTGTCCACCACATGGTTCGTCATGGCATACTTTCAATACTATGCCAATTTCTTCTCCTGCAACACATCTTCGCAACACTTCATCTTTGCCTCTCTTATACAGTGCACCGCCTAGCAAGGTGTAGGGGGCTGATTCTAATATAAGGTTCTTCTTCTCGCGGCTTAAGATACCAAGAGGATACTGTTGAGTTGCCAGGAGCTTGGCTATGTCTACATACCATGGAGTAACTATTTCGACTAGAAACAAGGAAGCATTAGGAAGAACTGGACAATCCTGTTCCTCTTCTGCGGTTTAAGGGATGGATCCGTGACAAATGATCGACTAGGACATGGGAATGCCCAGGCTTAGTGACCACTTCAAAATCAAACTCTTGGAACATGAGCAACCATCTCATCAGTCGTCCTTTGACATCTACTTTGTTTATCAGGAAGAACATGGCTTCATGATCCATGTAGAACTTGAAATGCGTTGACACTAGATAGTGTCGAAACTTCTCCAGTGCAAACACCATTGCTAAGCACTCAAGCTCTGTTACTGTGTAGTTCCGCTCACAATCGATTACTTTTTGACGTGCATAATAGATTGGTTAATCTAATTTAGAGGGGTCCTTTTGACATAGAATAGCACCTAGCCCTTCAACTAATGCATCTGTGTGCACACGGAACTCCTTCGTCCAATTAAGAGGCTGCAAGATACGTGCTTAGATGAGGTACTATTTTTGGATATTAAAGGCTTCTTTGCAGTCATAAGTCCAAAGGAAATCCACATCTTTCCTTAGGAGCTTGTGCAGAGGGGCTGCCTTGGTTGCAAAATGTGCAATAAATCTTATGTAGTAGCCCACATGGCCAAGAAATCCTCTCAGTTGCTTGAGGTTTGTTAGTGCTGTCAAGGCGGAAATCTTCTCAATCTTTGCCGGGTCTGTTACAATCCCTTGTGTAGAGACAATATGGCTCAAAAAAAACTCCTGATGAGACGCCAAAGACACATTTGTCGAGGTTGAGAGAAATCCCAAACTCTCGGCATCTGTCAAAGCATTGCTCTAGGTGTCCCCAATGCTCTCATATTAAGGTATAGACACAGAAGTCATCAAGATACACCTCAATGAAATCATGCAGATGATTCTGAAAGGCAGCCATCATTACTCGTTGGAAGTGGCAGGAGCATTATAGAGCCCAAATGACATCACTCTATACGCATAGGTCTCCCACTCTATGGTAAAGGTTGTTTTGGATTGGTCCTCTTCTATGATTTGGACTTGGTTATATCTGTTGAATCCATCCAAGAGGGAATAGAGCTCATGGCCTGCCACTATGTCCAACAGTTGGTCTGTGAAAGGGATAGGGAAACGATCCTTCTTTGTCTTTGAGTTTAGCTTACAAAAGTCCACACATATTCGAAGTTTCCCATTCTTCTTGGGTACTACCACAATGGGTGAAACCCATTCATTGTTAGCCATGAGATAAATGAACTCTGCTTCAAGAAGCTTCAATAATTCAGCCTTCACCAGAGCAAAATAATTAGGATTCATATGCCTTTGTCTTTGTTTCACAATTTTGGCATTAGGCTCTAGGTCAATGTGATGTTGGCATACTGTGGGATCAATCCCCTTTAGATCTTTATACGACCAAGCAAACACATCTAAGTTCTCCTTCAGTACGTCTCGCAGGACCACTAGTTCTTCTTCTGGAAGATTGAGATCCAGTTTCAGGTGACGTTGAGTACCGTCAATATCCAAGAATGTCACTTGCCTTTCACTTTCCACTTCGCGAATAAATGTCCCACGGATTGCTTTTGGAGAGAGGTCTGACTCTTGCAAGGGAGTAGTGTCATCGTCTAATATTCCACTAGAACCAGTGTCCTCCTTCTGAACAGATGACTCATTTGTCTGTTGAGATTGTTGGAAGGGTATCAGAGCTTTGTTTGTTTCTGTGTGAGTGGTGATTTCTTCTGGACTTAGGGATTCATCTTTAGAGGATGCGTCCAGGAATGTCACATAGCACGGACCTTCTATAAACCGTGGCTTTGATGGCTCTGGCTTCTATTGACAAGGGGCATCATCATCATCTTTTCTCCAGAATGAATGGTCAGGGCGATAGGAGTAATTGGAAAACTTAATTTTTATACCTTTGATCCATTGCTTATGCAGATTTTGCATACTTTGTGGTCCATTGGTCAACCCAAATGAAACCATGGTCATTTCATCCAACACTCCGAGATCTTCGGCCTCTGAGGTCTCTATAGAGACATCAACAAGATCGTCCGCTATCAGAGGAATGTCTTCATCTACACTTTCATAACCTACATTTTCTTCCTCATCATTTTCATCCTCTTCCTCTGGAGGCTCTGTCTCTGCTTCTGTAGAGGCTTTGTAGGAGAAAAACAAATATTATGCCTCTGCGTCTACTTCTGCTTCTACTTCTGTCTCTAGCTCTGTCTCTACGATTGCCATATAATAGGGAGAGCAATACATCCATGCTTCTATTTCGCTATCAAAGGTGATTTCAAAATTCAATTCGGGTTGAGACAGGAGGTATTCTCCCATGGAAAAAGACTTTGCTTCCTTTGGTAGTTGGCTTATAGTGCCCACTCTTAGGGACTGTGCCTCTATTTTCTTGGGAAAGATTTGTTTAATAGCCTCTTCGTCTCCTGATGTACCATTTGTTACTTCATTGGAGGAGTTTTTATTACTTCAATGGATGTGGATCCATTGCCTTTTTGCGATCCATACAATTTCAACACCACTTTATGGGGTCCTCTTCCTAGGGTTAGGGTTCCTTTGAACCAGTCAGTCTTGACTCTTGCTTCAAAAAGCCAAGATATTCCCAATATCAGAGGGTATGAGGTCCCATAAGAATTTGGTTTGACCACCAAATATGTCAACCAATAGTCTCTTCCAGCAAGGGTTGTTTTTACATATGGGAGGATGCCCAACGGTTTAATTATGCTTTGGTCTGCCAATCTGATAAGCCATTGTGTAGGCTGAATTCCTTGCAAACCTAAGTCCTTCATTGTCACATCCATCATTATGTTTACTGATGAGCCTCCATCAATCAATGCATTTGAAATAAAGCATCCTTCTATCCATACACTAGTCTTTGGGGTTCGAGGATCTAGGAAGGCGTTAGCCACATCCACTTTCTGCACAGGTTCTAAAGCTATATTGGACTTTATTATTGTTGGGGGAGCAATCCTTAGTTTGCGTCTTCTTGTCAAGATGCTTTTGAATCTTTTTCGATAACTGGGACATAGCATCAGCAACTGTCAGAATGTTAGGTTTGGTTTAAAGGTGTCTAGGTCTTTGACCAAGTCATAATATTTGATAGGATCCACAGGCTTCAATTGACTGGGATATGGGGCCACACCCACTTTTATTTTCCCTTTTTCTTCAAGGAGGAGCAACATATGTGCTTCATCCTCACGAGGATGGACTTCTACATTCTCTATTTCTTGGACCTCTGGCCCTGCCTCTGCAACTGTCTCTGTAGCTCTCTATGACTCTGTGGTGATCTGTAATTCCTTATTTTGGATTGCATTGTTTTGTTTTTTCCAAGGGAGGTCGAATTTCACCGTCTTTGTAGAAGGAATATTCTCTTTTGGAACTATGGGTTCTCCTTTCTTTGCTCGCATTATTGCGGCCACTTCCAATTCCACCAAATTGGAAGCAGGTTCTTGGGTCTTCTATTGGGTATCAAAAGTAGATTTGATAGGGGTTGGACTTGGACAATCAATTGCAGTATGGCCTTCTCCTTTGCATCGACTACATAAGGGCTTGTAATCCACAGATCTTCTAGGGTTTGGACAATTCGGTGAGATATGACCCTTCTCTCCACATCTGTAACATTCCACCTCTGATCTTTGACTATCATCCTTTTTGTAACTTTGAGAGGGAAACCTCCTTGGGCCAAAATTAGGACCAAACTCCCTAGGCTTTGGTCCAATGTCCTATGTTGTCATTTTAGATTCTAATAAGTTGAATCTTGTGTTTTCATCTTTCTATCTTCGTTCATGCATCTCTTTCAGAGAGAAGATATCCTCTGTATGGTTCTTCCTCAAATAGTAGGAACATAAGACTCCAGGAATGGTTGGTTTTTGGGTACATTCAGTGGCTAAATGTCTTGCTTGATGGCCCTTTCCGCACCATATATTAGAACGCATCACATCTCTCCCACCTCCCATAGAAGTGGATATATTGGCGGTATTCACCTTCAACGTCTATAGGTGCTCTGTAATCACATCCATAAGCTCTTTCTTGATACTTGCGACTGAGTTGGATAAGTAGTCCTTTAGATTTTCACCTCCTGAAGTACTTGTAGTAGGGTTTTGGGAAGCTTCTATAATTACTGCATATACAGGTTGGGTTGATCCAGAGGGTCCTCTGTTCTGGTTCTAATTTAGAGCTCTTGTTGAGACTTGGGGTTGTTGATTCCAGTTGGTAGGGTTTCACTGTTGTTGAGTCACCATTAGAGGAACTATTTGAGGCCACTGATGTTGTGATTGAAACATTATTTGAGACAGTGTCGTCTATGGCCACCACTATGGATTAGGTACACTGTACTGCGGCACTGTTTACATCTGGGGATAGGGGTAGGGAACTATCCCTAGGAATGCATTTGGTGGGTATACCATTCCTGGCATGGGAGGAGGTAAGACTCCTCTTTCTGGAGTCATTGACAACCTTGCTTCAACTTTGTCATACAATCTTGCACCTTCCACTCAACTTGCAGATTGACTGGTCTTCTCAATTCCACAAACTTGTGAACTTCTGGTTGTAGGTCTCTAAGGAACACTCCTTTCTAGATACCTTCATCCAAATGATGGTTGGTCCATCTCTTCAAGATGGATTCCATTTGCGAGACATAAGATTCTACTCTTCTCCAGAGGATTGACTTAGATTCATGAACTCCTCTCGCATCCGCTCTTCAAAACCTTCACACCTGAATTTAGTGAGGAAGGCCAACTTCAGGTCCTCCCATGTGCCAAAAGCTCTTGCTGCTTGTCTCTCATACCATTGAAATGCCGCGCCTTTAAAAGTGGCAAGAAAGATTGCTAACCAATGCTCGAGGTTTCTGGCATTGTTAGCCACACATGCTACCATAAACTCTGCTACATGAAGATCGGGGTCTTCATTGTACTCTCCCTTAAAAATTGGCAATGAGACTACATTTGCTGGCCTATCATCAATATTTCCAGGACGAATCTAACTAGGAAGGGGACCTTGAGTTGCCATAGGAACTTCTGTAAAGAGTGCTTTTAGGGTGTCAAAGGAGGCTTTTGCTGCAAGCTCATTCTCAGCCTTGATTCTTGCATTCTCTCTTCTTACGTACCTCTGGACTCGTTCTAGCACTTGCCTCTTGATTACGTCATTCATCAAGGGGTTGGCTCCAACCAGTTGGTCTATACTCAGTAGAATAGAATCAGAGAGAGGCTTCAGTCTCTGGAGGATTCTTTGGCCAACATCTCTTCTACTTCCTTCTTTTCAACATCTTTGAATTCGGCTTTCAAACCACTATAGAGGGGGAGATATTCCATTCTGAAAGTATAAAAACTCATTCTTCTTAGAATCGTTCTTGTGCCATCATTATAAAAATGCCAGCTTCTGATGGTTTCAATAGTGTATGTTGTAAAGAACACTCTATCTACCAACTTCTAGTGAGTTCTAATTGGACACCAGGCATCCCAATATCTTGCTGTTGAGCATCCACAAACAAATTTCAACTCTTTTTTTTCTTGCTTTCGTGAACCTCCATTGACCACGACTCCTGAAGCTTCTTCACAATCTCCCACTTGATGATGTCTGAAAACTTCTCAATGAATGTCAAATCTTCCATGGATGGTCATTCTCTCTGTTTCTACCCTTCAGTTTGTTCCCAAACAATTTGCCACCACGATGCAAGTTTCTACTACTTCAACAAGAAGATAAAATAGTCCACCACATAGAGCTTGCATCATGATGATAATATGTTTCTGCCATTGTGGAATGAAATTCTTGTAGAAAGTGGCTTTGGCAATAAGAATCTCCAACTCTTCAGTGGAAAAATGAGCTTTGCAAACATCCATTGAATTTTCAGCCTCTTCTGATGCTTGTTGATGGCAAGTTTCCTCGGCTGCGCACCAAAAACATGGAGCCCCAAGAGGAACACCAAGGAAAAGTGTTTCTACTACAAGAAAATCTATGTTGTAACGTCAACAAGCTTTTATTTCATTCTTTTGATTACCAAAACAAGGAAAATAGCAAATCTTCACGCAGCATCAGAGTAGATATCTCCCACGGATTTGATAGAATCAACCATAATCTTCAACATCTTCACAGAATCCATCAATAGAACAAGAAATACAAAATAATACACCATTTTTGAATGGAAATCAATCACATAGTATTCATCTTTAATGTCTTCATAGTTCTCTCTCTATCTCTCATAGTAGATACATTGTTTGTTTCAAAGGCATAGAACTGAGTTTCTCTCACTTCTCTCTCTCACATACTCTTACTCTCTCAATAATACATCATAGCCTCACTACAGTACTCAAGAATGGCACTCAATAATCCTTTTTAGGTCGTGGATGCACCTCCCAAGAGGTATGGGAGGTATGAAAAGGCATGAGAGCCGCTATAGTGTCTCTTCATAGCTCACTACTGTCACTATCATTCCAGTCTGCTCTTCAGTCTTCGGTAGCTGCTTCTTCCATTTGTTTTAGCTCTTTTGAACTTAGATTCATCCTTTCCAAAAGCTAGAAAATTTTCTCAAAGTCACACATACATTCTACAGAACACTTACAGAAGATCTACATAACAGAACAGGAACAGAGCAGAGACAAAGGCTCTACAGAAGGTCTACAGAGGGTTACAGAAGGTCATCAGAGAACAACAGATTCTCATAACTCATACTAAAACCATTCCAAACTATCAAAAACTATTCAATAATATTTCAAAAGACCTCAACCTTCATCAGTCATCAATCCATGCTTCACAGACAGAACATATCTGAACCAATCAGAACATACCAGAACATCACATAGCTTCATATTTCCACTAAGAATCATCATGAGCTTCCAAAAAATGATCAATATCATCCAAAACACTCTCAAACACTTCCAAAAACAACCAAACATCACTCAAAATCCATCAAAAATCAACCATTCAGATCTCAAAAATAACAAAAATTAGTCAAAATTTCAGTCTTTTCCCACTCTCAACAACTCATGAAAAGTCTCTCAATGGAGTGTTTTTCCTTCCTTAGGAAGTTAATAGGCGTTGGATGAGACGACCTCTATTCCTCATCCTATTGTACTCTATGTACATGTTGCATTTTTCTTTTTTCCTTTTAGTCCTCACTCGAGACACATTCACCTTCTTTAAGTGGGAGGTTGTTGAAGGTAAAGGCACATATGCCTAGTCATCCATGTATTATTACACTAACAATACCTGCACATCTACACAGAAGTACAAGTGGCAAGTGTCCATCACTATCACTTTATTCTTTATTCTTTCAGTGATATTTAAATAAGGAAAGGTCAGTCGTCACACATTGTGACTATTGGAGTTCCCACACACACACACACACACACACACACACACACACACACACACACACACACACACACACACACACACACACACACACACACTCTCTCTCTCTCTCTCTCTCTCTCTCTCTCTCTCTCTCTCTCTCTCTCTCTCTCTCTCTCTCTCTCTCTCTCTCTCTCTCTCTCTCTCTCTCTCTCTCTCTCTCTCTCTCTCTCTCTCTCTCTCTCTCAGGGCTCATATGCTCCACTCATAGCTCACTCCCTTCATTAAGAAAATTCAATAAATTAGTTTATTCAAATTTAAATGAAAAAATTATAATATTAATTTTCCTTGTATAATTGCCTCCCATTGATTCTCCCTCATAAAATCATCTTCTTTCTCAATGAATCATTTCCCATAAAGTGACCTCCCACCTCCCCTGAATTACTTCCCCATGAAGTGACTTTTCACCTCTCTCAATTGATTCCTATCAACTCAAAATTTAACTCTCTTCTTTTTAAAGTACAAAAAAAGATAGGATATTCCTCCCCATTTATTCACGTGAATATTTTTTACATATTCATTAAGAGATGTCTTTTTTATTATTCTCCATGAGTGAGCATACCATTATTCTCCACTATTTCCAAGAGATGTCTTTTTCCTCATGTGGGTTGTATGCCTTTACACACATGAAATAAAAGTCCCCCTCCACCACCATTTTGGTGATCGACACCTCTTCTTCCCCCTAATCATGAGGATAAAATCTCCATCTCTATCATCTATTTGATCGACACCTCCCCCTCCCCCTCCCCTACCCATTTAATCCAAAATGCCAATGACATCATCGGCATCTTCTCTGCCCCCCCCCCCCCCATTCCTACAAATCGAATCCATGGGCAAAGATAGAAGCATGAAAAAATTTAGGATCCGAAAGTTTGAGTCCTTCTAAGAGAGAGAGAGAGAGAGAGAGAGAGAGAGAGAGAGAGAGAGAGAGAGAGAGAGAGAGAGAGAGAGAGAGAGAGAGAGAGAGAGAGAGAGAGAGAGAGAGAGAGAGAGGTTGTGATGGGATAAAATTGGATGAATGAAGACATGTTGAGTTGTAACTCATGTGAAGCTTCAACTTCTTATCCGTTCCTTCTCTTTTATCCTTCCCATTTCATCCCCACAATATGCTACAATTATGGGAGTGTGGGATGATGCGACTTGATCAAAGCATATCAACACTCTCCATAAAACCTAGGTTCTTTTCTTGTGCCATTCATTTAAATAATTACTTAAAAATATATTGCTCTTAATAATGGATAATAAGACATGACTAGTTACTATGAAGGGACTAAGATTGGTTGTTTTCACTAGGTTCTCTCAATATGCTATTTTCATAAAGGGATTATGCAATGGTGTCAAGTTATATGGATGTGATGTTGTCTAAGATAGGGAACATGCAATTGTATCGAGTTATAGATACCAACCTTGAGTATGCATGGATGCATCATCATAAAGACAATGAGTTTTTTCTATGGCCTAAATATGTTCTTATGTAGGCATAAAGTGTTGTTATGCAAGAAATGCTATGATTAAAGTGAGTTTGTTAAAGTGGATTATTGGATGGAAGAGACATTGTGGTATCATGTTGTGACATTATGATTGGAAGCTAGTTGTCAATGCGGAATTATTGTTTCATGGAAAATGTTTTTGCCTAGTTATACCTAGTTATGGATTACTATTGATAGACACGTTTGCGCCTACATATGGCTAGTGTTAGGCAACATGCGCTCAACATTTTGGGATGTTGGGCACCCTCTTATCAATTCAATATATTTGAACATGTAATGTGATGAGTAGCTCTCACCTAGCCTCTTGCACATTGCAAAGGTCCTATCTATTGTAATGAGCTCACTTAGCCCACCTTCACGCTTGAAGGTCACACTTGGCAAGCTCCACAATCTACACATGCACTCCTTTCCTTCTTTGCCCTCTACAACCTTCATGTGCAAGGAAGTACCATGGGCATAGGCATGAGCGAATGCTCAAGAAGAGTATAGAGGTTTCACCCTTGGTCCCTCACCCTCAAACGCTTCCTCTCTCAAACTCTCTCCCTCACTCACAATGGAACGTGAGAAGATAGGTACAAGAAATTAGCACATATGTGAAAGCCTTTTCTATTCTTTTCCAACCTATTTATAAAACTTTTTAGGGTTAGGGTTTCCCATCCCCCTTGGGCATCTAGCCCAATTTTCGGGCCAAAGACTAGTCTTCCCTCAGAGCATACACCTAGGTCTATTGATTTACTTATTTTCTAATCCTAAGCACTACTTATTGTGCCAATACAATTTGCACATGCCTGACTCTCACTACGACATTTGATATAATGATTTTTCCTTCCAAAACATGGTCTTTCCCAAAACTCTATGGCCTTTCATGCTCCTCGTTCTCTTCATGTCATTAACATTTTCCTCTCCTAGACAAGTGTGAGTCCCATGGCACTCATGCTAGTAGGAACATAGTGCAACTGAAAAATGGTATTGGAATTGTTGATGCAGAGGTCCTAGTGAAGTGGATGCTTGGATGGTGATGAAGGAAAAGTGGGATTGATATATTAGATCTTCCTTGGTGTGCTCCATAGCAATGAGAAAATTGATCCCTTGAATTTGCTCTAAGCCTTCTAAAGTACTAGCCACCAATCATAGTCACAAGCTTTGAGCTCTTCAATGTTCTCTATTTGCAAAATTTGAGTCGTTAAGGTAGCTTCTCTAAATATTGCATGTTGCTTTAGCATTGTATGCTTATATGCTTCAATTTTCACTTTATGTTGGCTTTCCTTGTACATTGGTGTATCCAAGTCATTGGGGATTTTCATGAGGTTTTCTTCATAAAGCTTCTGAGAGTTTGACTTTCTTTACTAAACTTACAGCTCCAATTAATCTAGTGCCTATGGTTTCTTGGAGGCTAGCACATGTGATCTTCTACTATCCCTATATTTTTTGACATTCCTATTTATCTGTGTCTATGGTTTCTTGTAGGCTAGCACATGTGATCTTCTACTATCCCTACATTTGTTGACATTCCTATTTTTCTCTTCCTCGTAGTGCTATTTTTGTACCTCTTGTGGTAGTTGGATTTTGACATATGAAAGTTTGTGCTTTATTTCTTATAATTGTTATTGCAACTCCATCATCTCTTCCTTCTTTTCATGAAGGGTGGAATTCCATTCTTGGAGTTGTTTTTGAAGGTTGTACACATGTTCCTCCGACTGAATGATGAATTTTTTGTAAGATTCTTATGTCCCATTCAACTATTCTTGACATTCTTTCCTGATATAAGAGATTCTAATTTCTCCTTCTTGAGTTCCTCATAGAGTTTTTCAAGGCTTCGAGGGCCCCTTTTGCACTCATTTTTGTAATTTGAATGATGGGTAAAGGAAATAATGGCCATTGTAGTAGAGACTCGCAATCCAACATGGGCAAGTCTAAGTCTCATGGGTAGTCATGCAATAAATCTTGTGGTGCTAAGTCCTCTCTTACTTATCATTTTTGTAGGCAGCAAGGTCACATAAGGCCACAATGCTATAAAATGCACAATGACAAGCATGAAAAAGAAAGTGGAAAAGTATAGGGGAATGCTAAAGTTTTCTAATGATTGTAGGATTGTTCAGACCACCGTAAAGGTTGAGGAGATAAATGCATTAGGGGGATAGTTCAGATGATTATGTCATTGCAGCTTCTTCACTTGATCCTACCCAGTTGATTGATATTTAGTTCATTTACTCTTAGTGTTGGCTTCTTGATTCGAGATCTTTCTTTCATGTAACCTTGCATCGTCATTGGTTTTATACATATCACACAATTACATGTTCAAGTAGACTAGGGGATGATCATGTGTGTCATGTTGTTGGCATAAGTGATGTGAGACTACAATTTGGTAGGGATAATTCATTTGTATTGCATGATGTATGCCATGTCCCAACTTTGATTAGAAGCCTTATCTCAATTGATAATTAGATGATGATAGGTATTATGTGTCTTTTCGTGATTCTACATGGAAAACTACACATGGCAATCTCATTTAGCTAGAGTTGCCAAGGTTGGCAACCAATATCCCTTACTTGTATCTAGATCTATTGATCATGTTTTGGCCATGGCTAATCTTCTACATGTATCTTTTTGGCATATACCCACAAAGATAATGAAGAAAGGTGTGTGCCCTCTTTGGGAAGATATTTGGGACTATTCTAGTCTTTCTTTCAAAGCTATTCTTATGATTCAAGAGCAATTTCGTCTATCTAATAAAGAAGCCAACTTTGTTAAAAGAGTATTGGACAGATGATTGGCCTTCTTCTAGAGTCACTTCACAATCCAACATTATCACGTTCTTGAGAGCATGATCTTGTAAGCCTCTATGGAAATGCAAGAGAGAGAAGGATTTTTTTTTAATGACAAGAAATTCTTGTTGAAAGCTTCTAAGTACTAGAGAAAGTGGTTCCCGTGTAGTAAGAAACAGACTTGGATCAAAAGGCTCAATAGGGTTTGGAATTTCTCATCATTAAATAAGCTCAATTTTATGCTTTGGAAGGTCTGTATGAATAAGCTTACCATGAGGGAGAGATTAAGCAAGGTCTTTCTTGCATCCCCATATTGTGTTTTCTATAGAAAGGAAATAGAAACAGTGAGACATTTGTTTTGAAGTGTAAGGAGGTGAAGCCTTTGTGGAAGTAGCTCAAATAGTTGGTGAGGAAAGCAAGCTTTAATGAGACTATGGATCACAAACTAAATTTATTTGGGGATAAGGGTAAGTTGGATGTTTAGACTTTGGGTTTTTGGAATGTTCTCATAGCTATTTCTAAGCAAGAAATCTAGAAGTTGGGGAATGACAAATTATTTGGACAACTTCAACATCCATTAGTTCCCAAAGACAAGTGATTTAAGTTAAAAACTGAAATCTTGATGGTGCTTAGGAGCCTCAAGAGGTCTAATAGTTCTTTTAAGGTTTTCTGTAAAGCATTATCTAAGTTCTAAAGCTTTGTGCTTTCCATTAGCCTTAGTCTAAGAGGCTATGTAAATATATTTCTTCCTTATTTATAATAAATATTATTTTCAATGTATTTTAAAAAAACTACTTCATATGGAGATGATTTTAGCGGTCGCCTAATGCCAACAGGCATAGTAATGGAACTTCTTAACAATGTGTATTTTAATAAGACCCAAAAATATTTGTTTGCCAATATAAATAAAATTTATATTTTTCAATAATGCTATATGAGTAGAATTAACATAAGCTAGTTTTAAATTTTTTGTAATTTATTATTATGTTGAATGTGCAGCAACTTAATTTTCTTTACATGTTTAACCATTATGAATCATTACAATTATCCAAAGTTCATAGTTCTAAAAATTGAATTATCCAATGATGTTTTAACACGTGCAATCTAATGTATATACTTAATTAAAACTCATATAACTTGATTAATACAAATGCAAGACCACATTGATTATATAAGATGAACTTGTTCATTCAAGAGTTTTGAATAAATTTGGTTAACTATGTCTTACCTAGATGCTTGCACTCTAAGCTTTAAATCACTATCTCAAACCTAGTAGTTTGCACTCTAAGCTCTAAATCATTGCACTCTCCTCTCATGATTCCCATGAAAGAAAGTTCAATGACTCAAGAAATTATGGTAGATACACCTCTCCAATACCTTATCTTCTAGTCTATTCTTGAAGAAAGATGTAGTTGGTCACAAATACTCGAGGATGCCCTTCGCAAGCCAAGCCTTTGATCCAACACCTTTGTGCCTCCTTCCAAGCTTTCAAGAGAATCAATCATAGGTAATGATCATTCACACACTCAATGATCTTAGATGCATTATATAAGAGAAGAGGGAGTGGATAAAGAGAACAATTGATGCAAGGGAAGGTTTTTCTCCATCGAGTCCCACGCTTGCTCTCACTCTTTCTTTTTCTCGCACTAGCAATGGAAGTAATTGATGCAAGGGAAGGTTTTACTCATTGAGTCCCACTCTCACTCTCACTCTTTCTTTTTCTCACACTACACACAAGAATGAGCTTTTCCATTCGCTTTTTTTCTTTTATACATTAGGGTTAGGGTTTTCACCAAAATTTGGTCATCCTAGCCACTTTTATGGTCCTTTAAATAATGTGTGCATATCCTCTAGGTTAATTGGACCTAATCTAATGGAGATGAATAGATGCAAGTTATAGGGAGTGTGCCTAACTCTCCAAGTATTCCAAGTTGATATTAGCATGATATTGACATCTTATTACATGTATCCAAAATAATGTGATGTAGTCCAAGAAAAATACATGTTCTTGAAAAAATAATTATGGCACTTAGTTCTTTATTTACTTGGATTTATCATTCATATTTCTCAATTAACATTTACCCCTCTCCTAGATGAGTGCCAATATCTAGGCACTCAACATTGAAAGTAGCATGTTGGAGCTTGCACCATAGATGTCTTATGCTAGGGATAATCATGATGGGGTCTAAAATAAGGAAGTTCCTTATAAGTGTCTTAAAAAATGAGGTAGGATTAATTAGATAACTAGAGCAAAACCCATATATATATAGTCCATCCTATGGTTGGGTGGGCTCGATAAGTTGGAAGGCTTCTCCATGATTGAATTTAGGATGATTAAAACCAATGCATTGATTCATAGAGTTTATGATTTATTAAAAGGTGGAACCAGAGTGATAGCACAAGTGGAAGCAAGAGGATATAAGAGCTATGGATGTTCAAGCAAGAGAACTCCAAATGTCCCCTTTGACTCAAATTTAGGCTTGCAGGGAGGAGATGATTGTGCATGCCACAAATGTCTGCTATGTTGAGAAATCATTCACTCTGTGCTTTTCTTTCTCTTCACTTTTCAGGTATTATATAGTGGAAAGTCTCAAAAAGGGTGTGCACGCCCACATTCAAGGGTGCCATCCTAGACAATATTTGCCTATTTATATGTCGTCTCTCTCCTCATTCCAAGTCTCTCACACATATCATTAGTCATTCTCCTAACACAATCTTTCCACCATCTCCGTTCTCTCTACTTCTAGGTGCCTTGTCTCCTTCTATCAGGCTTGCATTTGGAGTATCGTCCTAGCTGGCATCATCATCCCCACCTAGTGACAACTCATCTCCATCAAGCATCAGCTCTCCTCCATCAGACGTTACTATCTGCCTTGTGTTGGATAGTTTGGGAGGCTCATCCCCATCTGGCATCATCTCCAAAGACTACTAGGATATGTGTATTGCAGCTTGGCTCCTCCTCCTCTACCTAGTGTCACCCCACAACATCAGGTGTCATGAGGACATGTATTTTTGAAAGCTCACTTAACACGTGGATTAATTTAGCCCAAGGTGATAATGCCATAAGAATATATATGGGACTACATCCACTGCGAAAATATGGTCAACTGACCCATATACAAGTAAGGGATAGAGAGTGTTGGACTTAGCACCACGTGCAATGACAAGATTTCCACGAGTAATCTTCCATGAGGAATCACCAAAAGAAACCACATAACCTACATCATCCAAAGTGCCAGCAAAGATAAGACTCTTCATGAGAGCTAGTACATGATGTACATCATGAAGAGTAAATATGCAACTTGAACCAAACTGCAGCTAGACATCACCAATACCAACTATCTCGTTCATTACCCAAATGGACAGATCCAGTCAAATTGCAATAGTAGTAAAGCCACTCTCTATGAGGGGTCACATGAAAGGAAGCCCTAGAATCTATCAAAGCTAACACTGAGTATACCCTAACAAAGCATCAGTTAGTTATGAAGTATCAAGAGAAGAAGCTATAAGTATGAAATCATTATCAAAATCAGTATGCACAACATTAATCTCTTCACTCTTAACACCTGACTTGCTAGGGACAATGCTGCAATCATCGTTTTGTCTTATACTTTACCCTTTCCTTTTTCTTTGCACTTGTCCTCATGCATCTTGTGGCACAATGGTCAAATATTCCCTACTTTCCCATAGTAATGACAAGTCAATGAGGACTTATAACCACAGGACTTACCGTGAGATTGTCCACGTAATTGAGAGCGAGATTGTTGAGAGTCTCTCCCACGGCAGTCATTACTTCTCCTACCATTATTGCCTCTAATTGTCAAAGTATGAGAGATGCAGGAAGCATTGATATTCTTTTGTTAACCTCTTCAGTCAAGAGTGCATCCTCTACATCCTACAACTATAATCCATCAATAGGTATTTTGGCACACATAGTAGTATGAAAGATATCCCATTATTCAGGCAATGTAACTAAGAGGAACAAGGAAGAATAGTACCCTTGAATCCAATCCCATGTGAAGACAAATGACTAATAGTGGAATGAAACTCATTTAAGTGAGCTAACATAGAAGTGTCCTCCTTCATGTGAAGGTCCATGAGTTGCTTTAGCCCCAATATATCTAAGAAGTGGGGCTTTGCTTGTCATAGACATTGTGAGTATTTTTCCATAATTCCCATGCAGACTACCCATCAAGGACAACATTATAGAACGCCTACTTATAGAGGGATAATATGATGGTGGACTTACATAGCTCATCTCACTCAACCCAATCCTCTACATCAATAAATTCAGGCTTGACATCCTTATGTTTTAAAGGCCTAACCTACATTTTTTGCACTAAAACTTGCCAAACTTGGGTCTTCGAATAGCTGTAGTTGGTGCCATCCAACTTGTCAATATTAAAGATAGCACTATCACTCAAGCAACTAGCCATGATGAAGGCAAACAAGTGCACAAATTGTCAAAACATGTTTTTGTAATTACTACAAACAGCCCTAAAACCATTGCCAAAATCAAGTTGAAAATAAGGGGTACTAATCAAGTAATGAGCGTGCACAATCTCAATGCAAAGAACTATCAAATGAGGGTGACTACTCGCATAAATAGTACAGTAAACTGCAATTACAGCATGCTAAAAATGAAACAAATTAGTAAGAAGTCAATCCCAAAGAGGGGCAATCACTGATATAAGACAAACTGCAACTACCAGGGAATAGCTCCAACTAGCAGTTATTGAATATGCGATTGGTAGTGAGAACTGACAAACAACTAATGTGTCAGACTGAGATACATTCCATAGGCATAACCATCATGCATAGAGTGGGTCTCATGGGTAATAACTAAAGGTACAATAGGCCAAGAAATGTAACAAAAGCTCAATACATAGCCAACCAATATGTTATACATCACTAATAATAGCATGGCAAAGATAGGTGCCAGCCTAAGAGTAATGTCAGATCTGTCCACTAAGCATCAACTGTGTACATAAAGCATGATAAGAGCATGTACATGTCACTAAGTCCCATGATCTCACTATAAGACCCTCAAGCTCAACTACATAACCAAATGCTCAATGTAATATCCAAGTGTCAAGTAGTGGCTCCCATTGGAATAACAAAAGTCAAATACTAGACGAGCGAAAAAAGCTCAAAGCATCATATGGAAGGCATCCATACATCCAAGATCCAAGTAGCATATATCCGAGAGAATCTCACCCACGTAACTTGCAAAGCGCTTATTGGAGCATCAAATAACCATACATAATAGTGAATGACAACCAATATCAATATTCAAAGCTCCAATCTCGGCTCAAAAAGCAATCCAAGAGCATAACCAAGCATGTAACATGAACCATATGCATTGAAACATCACCCTGAATAGTTTGTAAGCACATATGCTTTCACATATAAAATAAGCTTCAGCTATGTTATAAATAGCAATGAAACAACCTCTGTAAATTGATCCAAGTGAGTTCAATAGAAGCCCAAGAAGCATCCCAAGCATCAAGCTAGCATATGGACATCCATGTCAAGCCCCAAGAGCATCAAATAGGTAGAGATAAGCTCAGTACTTGTTGTCCACATGTAATATACAATAGACCACTATGAATACACAATGAAGAGCTAAAATAGGAAGGCCCAAATCTAACTCCAGGAGCTAGTAACTAATGCCAAGGTGCCAATGGGTGAATGCCCAAGAGTTATCCAAGGAGTAGAGACCCAATGGGAGGCAAGACAAGTACCTGATGAGGTAGGAAGAGGGGAAGGGGGATAGTAGGCACAAAGACACTGCCTGCAACCCCTCTTGTTGTAGCTATCACTGCCCACAATGGAGCCCAAGGAAATGATTGCTGGGGCGAGGGGACGGCTTGGAGTAAACCTCAACAAGTCTTCTATCACTAGGAAAAAGAAGAGCACTAGCTATTGATATTGTCTCCCAATTTCCACAAAATGTTCAAAATCATTTTGACATGAAGATGAGGCTTGAGGTTTGCCAATCAAGCATGTACATCAAAAGCAATAAAGTAGTAGAGATTGTGAAAGGAGTGGACATCGCAAATGCCTTCCTAGATCATGGCACCCTAGAGACCAGTATATGGATAGAAGGTTTCTTCATTGCAGATACATTGATAGATAGAGGTTCCTCAATGATAGATATAACAATGAAAGATCTTGGCCTACAAGGCATGCAACCTACTCTCACTGGCTCATTAGACTAGCGATCAAAGCAAAATCAAGTCCTTAGGCATCCTCCCATATGTCAAGTCCACCTTGGCAAGATGAGATTATTGGCTCACATATATGGTGATCAAGCCAAACCCTTATGGGACATCTTACCCTCTATTGTTTACTAGAAAGACCATGGCTATTTGAAGCAAGAGCAAGGATTGATTGGTTCCCCGAGAGATCCGGTTATAGAACATGTAAGATACCACCTAAGTTTAAAAGAAAGGGTATTATATTTAGTAAAATTTATAGGATTATATTTACAAAATAGATTTTTTAATTACACTTTGAAAAAAATCGTAATTTTAGTAAAGTAAAAGTGGTCGTTTTAAGGCCTTATAGTATGTAAAGAAAAGGTATTTCTTAATATCCTTTGAATGCAGATTATAAATATGATTTTACAGATGGATTCTGTGGGATTGGTTCAAAGGAACCCTAACTCTAGGCATGGACCCAATAAAGTGGTACTAAAGTTGCATGGTTCTCAAAAATGAAATGGATCCATCTACATAGAAATCTTGTTGTTTGACTCTTTCAATGAAGCTACAAATGGAACATTGATAGAAGAATACATTATCAAACAAATTTTCCCAAAGAAAACAAAGGCACAATCCCTAACAATGGGCATTGTGAGCCAACTCCTAAAAGAAGCAAAGTCTTTATCAATGGGTGAATATCTCCTACTTTAACCAAGAATGGCTTCAAAAATTAACTCTGATAGTGAGATAGAGGCATGAGTGTACTGTTCTCCCTATTAAATGGCTATAGCAGAACCAGAGATAAAAGCAAAAACGAAGCACTGAATTTATTCTTCTCTTATAAAGCCCCTAGAAAGGCAGAGACAAAGTCCAAAGAGGACAATGATAAAAGTGAAGAGTAAGATTATGAAAGCAAAGTGGAACAATCCATCCAATCAGAAGAGGATACAAATGAGGAGGAAGTCCCGAAGGACACAAATGTTGAAAATCCCATACTGCTGGATAAATTGACTATGGTACCCTTCGAACAAATAAATGAATCTCATCATATGCAAAAGAGTTATAAGAAGTGGATTAAGCAAAATAAGCCTTTTCTTTAGCAGTGCCTCTTGTCACCCTAATCTACCCTTCTCAAGGAAAGATGATGAAGATGCACCATACCAGCAAGCACTAGTCCCACAACCCGAACAAAGCTCAGATAGTCCCTATTATATGACATTCTTGGACGCGTCCTCAGAAGATGAGTCCTCAAGTCAAGAAGTAATTTCACCTCAAAAAATTTTAGAAATAGCCCTAATACCATTTCAATATACTAAGGGGCCCGATGAGTCTCCACTAAAGGTCAAAGAAAGTGGTTCCAATAGAGCGTTAGAAGAGGAGGTCACTCCCTTGAAGGAGTCATATCTATATCAGACAGCAGTCCACATGACCTTCATTAAAAAAGTGAAAGGTAAAAAGAAATTTTTGTGGATACAAATGGCACTGAATATCATCTTAAACTAGGTAGTAGCCTTCCAGAAAAGGAGCTATTGGACTTGCATGACCTATTGAAGGAGAACTTGGACGTATTTTCATGGTCTTATAAAGATCTAAAGGGGATTGATTCCATTGTGCATCAGCACCATATCAACTTAGAGCCTCATGCTAAGACACTATGGCAACATCAGAAGTGCATGAACCCAAATTACTTAGCCTTGGTGAAAGCAAAGCTGTTAAAGCTCTTAGAAGCCAAGTTCATTTATCCAATGGCCAATAGTGAATGAGTCTCATGCATCATGGTGGTACCTAAGAAGAATGCAAAGTTGTGAATCTGTGTGGACTTCCAAAATCTGAATTTCAAGATAAAGAATGATCATTTCCCATTCCTTTCATAGACCAATTGTTGGACACAATGGTAGGAGATGAGTTCTATTCCTTACTAGATGGCTATGAAGTCTAGATAGCAAAAGAGGACCAATCCAAGTCACCCTTTACTACAGAATGGGAAACCTATCCTTACATGGTGATGCTATTTGGACTATGAAGTGTCCCTACCATTTTCTAGAATGTGATAATAGTCACTTTCTAAAATCATTTGCACGACTTCATTGAAGTCTACCTGGATGACTTTTGTGTATGTTGTTTGATCGCAAACATTGGGGGCACTTAGAGCAGTACTTTGGTCAATGTCGGCAGGCTATGGGATCTCCCTCAACCTCGACAAATGCATTTTTGGAGTCTCTTTAGGAGTTCTATTGGGCCACATTGTCTCTACACTGAGGAGGGCTATTATAGGTGGTCCATTACACATTTTGCAACAAAGGCAGCCCTATATAAGCTCCTAAGGAAAGATGCAAAGTTTATTTGGACTAGATGATTATTAAGAAGTCTTCAATACCCTCAGGCAATGTCTCATCAAAGCATCCATTTTGCAACCTTCTAATTGGACAAAGGAGTTTCATGTGCATATTGATGCATCAATCAAAGGCTTAGGTGCAATCCTTTACTAGAAAGGCATCTCAAAGCTAGATCAACCCATCTATTATGCAAGCTATAAAGTCACTGATAGGGAGCGAAACTATATAGTAATAGAGTTAGAGTGCCTATCAATGGCATTTGTGCTAGAGAAGTTTTGGCACTACTTACTATCAATCCACTTCAAGTTTTATGTGGATCATGAGACATTGTCCTTCTTGATGAACAAGGTAGATATGAAAGGCAAAATGATGATATGGTTACTACTATTCCAAGAATTTGATTATGAATTGGTCACAAAGTCTATTGCTCCCATATAATAAATACTGGTCGATCATCTCTCTCGAATTCTTTAAACTGAAGAAGAGGGACAACATGATCCGGACCTTTTTTGTGCTTCCTTGTTTTTGGTCAAGAATATAACCCCATGGTATGCAGACATTGGCAATCTCTTAGCTACATAGTAATATCCTCCTGGTAATCTAGTCAAGAGAAGAAGAAGCTTTTATTGGAATCAGCCCCCTACACCCTGTTAGGCAGTAGATTGTACACAAAAGGCAAAGATGAAGTGCTACAGAGATGTGTAGGAGACAAGCTAGGGATCATACTAAAGACATACCATGACAAGCCATGTGGTGGACACTTTGTAGGAGAAGGGAGAGCCAAAAGGCTCTATTCGTAGGATACTGATGGCCTAAGCTACATAAAGATGCTTACAACTACTACAAGCCTTGTGATGCTTGTCCAACAAATGGAAAAGTCTACCAAAACCAATGACATACCCCTACAATCTATCATTCCCTATAATAAAACCCCCTTTTCTATGACCTACAAGACCCCCCCTAAATCATTAAAATTAATTGATTTTTTTAAACTTCCCCCTATTGTCAACGCCGCCAGTTGGCCGGAGGGAGGAAAGTAGTAGATGACGAAGATGAAGATGACGATGATGACGATGATGATGTCGATGGGGAGGAGTGGCACACGTGTGCCTCCCCCCCAAACTATCTTTTTCCTCCCCCAAAGTAGACTACATGGCGATGGGCCAATCTGGCTGCCTAGGTGGAGGAGAGTGCCTCCATCATGCCCCCCCCCCCCCCCCCCCATAATAACCCTCCTCTCCCCTATAAAACCCCCTTGGAAAAAAAAATGATCGATGCCCCCTCTCCCCCCACCAAAAATTGTGCCGAGATAGAGAGAGTGTGAGAGAGAGAGATAGAAAGAGAGAGAATCTCTAAGAGGAAGGGAGAGAGAGAGAGAGAAAGAGAGAGAGAGAGACTCTGAGAGAGAGAAAGAGAGAGTCTCAGAGAGAGAGAGAGAGAGAGAGAGAGAGAGTAGTTTCCAATCCCCCCCTTAAGAGGGGTTCCCATGCAATATTTTCTCTTGTAAGGAGCAAACCATCCACCAAGGATGCATGTGCGAGGAGCAGCTTCAAGCTACCCTGGTTGAAGATTATTCGAGTCTTCGAATGGCCCCCAAGCAAAAATCACCTCACACTGATGGAAAACCCACAAACCTCAATGGAGTTACCGATCAAGGCAATACGAAAAACAACAACTCAAGTTCGGGTGTAGACAATACATCCTTGAATAATCAGGTGCTATCGATAATTTTTCCTACGTAGAAATAGTAGATAAAGGAAACAGTTTCAACTTATGAAAGATCGTACTTCCTTGCACTGAAATGGTCTATTGAAATGATCATGTTATATTGTATAAAATTGAATAAATTGGTACATGAAATTAGAGTTAATTTGGCAGAGAGCTACATATAATTCACGGCTCATTCTCACTCATAAAATCACACAGCTAGCAATGCTTGCATTAAGCCGCCATGAAGAATAGATATATGTGTTAAAAATCTTCGTCTTTAACTTATAAAGTTGTTCTTCTAGGTGTATGTGCTAATACCTCTTTGGTTGTAAGATTCATCTTTAGAATTCTAAAATTGAATTATTGTAAGGGATGGTATCTCAAGGCGTTCTTAAAAGAAATATCTTGCATAAGCATGAAGAAACTTGCATTACATGGAAAACATGCTCTCAGGGGTGTTAAAAACTTGCATCCTGATTTTTCTCGATATCATAGATATAACTTTGATTGTACTACACATAGGACATGGTCTTCATCGTAAAATTTATTAAAGTTTTTACTAAAGTTGGCTTGTAGGAGGAAAATTTACCAAGTCATTCTTTTGACAGTAATCAACCAAGAACCAAGCACAAGGTAGATTGAAAAATGATACAAACCCGAGATAGTTTTAGTCGAACAACATTAGTGAGAGGATTAAACTCGGTCATCAGTCGTTACTAGATTCAAGAATCCCTCTAGATAAACTTCATGGGCATGATATCACTTAAATTGACGCATCTAACGTCAAGGGAAGGACCTTCTCCACTAGTCTAATATCATACATAAAGCTTGCAATTGGACAAGAGATAACTAAAATAAACTAGGTTATCCTTACCCTTGCAAGAGGATTGAGCAAAAGATTTTCATCATGGAACCCTAGAGGAGAGAAACTCTTAACGGAAGTTGGAGTGGAATATAAATTCGTAATAGAATCTCAAGAGGGTGGAGGCACCCCCTCAAACATACCTTTGGGATCCTAGATTGGATTATCTAAAATCATGCCAAAAACCCAACTCAACGTGTCTTTTAGATCAGACTCCCGATGGACTACTAAAGCATGTCAAGGAGCAAGCACGTTACAGTTGGTATCAGAGCAAACCAAGCAAACAATCAATATAAGAATAATCGGGAAGAGTAAAGTGATGTTTCACTAGAAAACATTTTTTCTTTTACTCACTTTTGGGATTGTTGCTGCTTCCAGACCGTCAACGAGACATGGAGCAAGTTTCTCATATTCCATATCATGTTCAAGTCTGCTATGAACTCTTCAAGTTATCATAGAAGAACCGACATGATGAGGATCCTAGATTAGTTGTACAACCCTTCACCGATGTATGCGGAAAGGCATTGGACTTAGAGTGCAGGATACTGCTACATAGATACCAACTGGCTTGCCTATTTTCAAAACAATCTAAAGAGGCTAAAATGGCTGGAGGACTTGAAGATTATCAAATTATTCAACTTCCATGAGGCACGTGTGAACTTGATCCTACACATCGGACGCCGACAGGTAGAACAAACTCGCTACATCTATGACGAGGTGGTCAAAGTCTTGCCGCTAGTAGATAGAATTAAAATAATGGGACGAAATGAATTTCATGGCTATAAAAAATGGGGATTTCCTGAACTTCCCATGACTTACCGCTTCCTGAGAATCCATTCCCTAAACCCATATTGCTATTATGTCCCTATAGCTAAATCCAATAAAGAATTATTAACCTAGTGTTGATGTACCTCTTGAAAGAAAAATCATCCTAGCCTATCTCTATCTATCCCCAAATAATTGTACTTGAGGCTTATTCTTTTTTATGAATAAATAAGAATTTTATGATGATTTGATTTGTTGCACAGTATTGATGAAAAATAATATGCGCATTGAGATAAGTTGTGAAGAGATGTATAAATGCAATCTTAATGCGAAAGTTTAAATTGAAATCAGATACACCCCAAATGCAGAACCAGAATCTTGTTCCCACACTAAGCTCGATAGAGGCACGAGAGAAGAAGTTTCTTCTCAAACAAATCAAACCGCCGAAATTTGATGGGAAAGGGAATGCTGAAGTATGGATTGAATCCATGGAGGATTACTTCAGTGCAGTAGGAACATCACCTGCAAACCAAGCTATGATTACCAAGCTGAAACTCACCGACGAAGCTAGGCTCTAGTGGAAGCAATGGTGTAAAGATCAAGTAGTCACGGAAAGCACGGTAACTTGGGATAAGCTAAAACAAGTAGTACATGGAAGGTACATGCCACCCTGCATACAGAACTCAAAAGATGAATGAGTTCTTTAAGTTGAAATAGCTGGGCCTTGTCTCTAGAGACGTACTACTCAAAATTTGTCTCCTTGTTAAAATACGCCCCGACAATGAGTATTTCCCAACGAGTCTCTAAGTTCTGTGATGGGTTGAATCCACCAATGAACACTCGATTGGAATCAATGCATCCTTTGGATTTAGAAGATGCATTGATAAGAGCAAGACCTTTGCCTAAGAAGTCCACGCAAGGACAGAGTCAAAGCCAACGGAAGAAGCCGAGGGCAAATGCAGTTAGTGACTTTGTCCCCACTCAAAGAAACGACCAAATTCTGCGATGTTTTTACTACAAGGAACCTAGGCACTTCAAAAGAGAATGTCCCAAACTTGGCGAAGATCATCGTTAAGGAAAATTCAGTGGCCAAGCCAAGGCTACCCATGGCCGCAGTCATGCAGTAATGGGAAGGGCAAAAACTTCCAATATTACCATTAAGGGAATCAATGAAGAAGAAGACCCCTCCATGAAAGCTGAGATGAGAGGGCATCAGTTCATACCACTCTCCATATAAAGGGCCCGAATCACCAATTTTCAATGATCTAAACTCCATCGATTTACCAAGGTAAGAAATTCAAAACCCTAATTGACTGCTTGTCGAATTGGCAAATGGGCGAGAAATTGCTTGCACTACACAAACTACTAAGGTGGAATTTCTACTCGAAAAAGAGTCCACATCTGTTAAGTTCAAGGTAATGAATCTAGGAGTCCATGAGTGCCTACTCGGGATGGATTGGCTAGTCCCCAACAATGCTCACATCCATTTTGGGAAGGGCCAAGTCTCCTTTCAAAATCCTAAAGGTGAGTCAATTACAACTCAAGGACAAGCTGGTAAACCAAAGATCCAACTAGCCAAAGCAACGCAAATAGCTCAAGGAATAAGGAAAGGATTATCTATCTATCTGATCAAGCTAAACAAGCCCAAATAGGTAGAGGACTCCAATGACGAACTGTCATGGTTAAAAGAGTACACGGATATATTCCCAGAAGAATTGACAGAACTACCACTGCCTAGGGAAGTGGATCATGAGATTAAGCTAATACCAGAGGTGTTGCACTAGTTGCAAAAAGGCACTACAAGATGTCCATTCCTGAAGCTACTGAGTTAAAAGAACAACTCAAACAGTTATTGGACCAAGGGTACATACACACTAGCAGTTCTCCTTGGGGGGCTCCGGTCTTGTTCCACAAGAAGAAGGATGGTACACTTCGCCTTTGCATCGATTATAGAGGCTTGAACCAAGTAACCATCAAAAATAAATATCCTATCTCAAGGATAGACGAGTTACTTGATCAATTGCAGGGAGCAAAAATCTTCTCCAAAATTGATTTGAGGTCAAGATACTACCAGATCCGCATCAAGGATGAGGATATTCCTAAGATGGCATTCAATATCAGATATGGTCATTTTGAATTCACAGTAATGTCCTTTGGATTGACTAATGCCCTTGCCACATTTAATAGGCTAATGCAAGATATTTCTAGACCATATCTCGATGATTTTATACTTGTCTTCTTTGATGACACCTTGGTTTATTCCAAGGAAGAGGAGGATCATGAAACCCAAATTCACATCGTCCTCCTTGAGACCATGAGGACACACAAGCTCTATGCTAAGAAGAAAAAGTGTGCCTTCCTCAAGAGACAGATCGAATATCTTGGATTTATTGTGTTAGAAGAAGAAATCTCCGTAGACCCTACAAAGGTTAAGGATGTCCAAGATGTTGAGATGACAAGCTCAACACATGCGGACATTGATGATGGACCGCCTGGCTAGATGGGTCCGCACGTCTACATTTAGCACATTGGTATCCATTATGACACTCACATGGCCACTAATTTATCACTTATTATATTTAGTTTGTTACACCTACTTATAGCTGGCAAAGATATAGCGCCAGTCCATTAGTGTAGTCGGGTATGCACTGTTTGACTTAGAAGGGCACTTTCCTTTATGTTGTATCTTATTATACTTTGTGTACATTGTATAATGTGTGGAAGAAGAAGAAAAAATCAGCAAGAAAACGTTTTGGCCTCCATCTCTCTTCTTCTGTTCTTGAGTGAGCTTCATCATATGTATACAGTGTGTGTTTGGTGCAGTAGCTTAAGCAAATCCACCCATCACGCGATTCTTGACACAAGAGTGGCCTCCACCAACCACTATCAAAGAATTGTGTAGTTTTCTTGAATTAAATGGTTGGAATAGGATCTTCATTAAGGAATATGCCTTAATCGCAGCACCCCTCACAAATCTATTAAAAAAGTAGGTTGCTATAGTGTGGATGCCCACCGAACAATCAAGTTTTGATCAACTCAAACATAGCTTAGTGACACCACCAATTTTGACACTCCTTGACTTGAGCAAGGAATTCAAAATTGTCACGAACGCTACCTCACTTGCCCTAGGCTGTGAACTAATGCAAGAATGTCATCCTATAGCATATTCTTCGAGGAAGCTAAAAACCTATGAAAAGAACTATGCTACTCATGACTTGGAGTTGTTAGCAATTATTCATGCTCTCAAAATTTGGCGACACTATTTTCTTGGCAATAAGTTCTCTTTGGTCACAGACCACAAGAGCCTCAAATGGATCTTCACCCAGGCTGCGACCTCAATATGAGGCAATGTCATTGGATTGAGGTTCTGCAAGAATATGACTTTGAGATCAGGTGTAGGCTTGGTAAAGAGAATGCAGTCGCTGATGCCTTAAGTCACAAGGCGTTCCTCAACTCTCTTATTATGGAGGAACCTTAAATGGGAGAATCATTAGAGACTATAGTGTCAATGCCTAGTAAGCCTGTCCTTGAATTAGCTAAGGAGGAAGCTAGCCATGACCCAGAATATCTAAAGATGATAAAGGATATTTGGAAAATGACCAAAACCCCAGACTTAAGATCAAGTATCAAGAATTCTCTATTAATGGGGGACTTGACTATTTTAGCACAATATTATACATTCCCTCAAGCAAGAAACTCAAATAGACAATACTCTGGGAAGCACATGACTCCCCCTTTTCAGGCCATCCCAGATATGTCAAGACCCTCAACACGATCAGGAAGAGTTACCATTGGAAAAGGCTTAAGGGAGATGTACTCAAATATGTCACGAAATGTTTGTCTTGCCAGCGCATTAAGGCAGAGAATTTCAAGATGCCTACCTGCATAGTAGCCTTGTGCTTGCAACAAGGCCTTGGGAACCATTATGACTTGACCATACGTCGATGTTTGTAGTTTCGTCTCGGCCTCCTAGGTCTTGAGTATGGATCCTTAGCCTTGTGAGGCCATGGGTTTCTATTCCTAGGCTGCACTCTCTATTTAGGTACCCATTTGAACTGGGTTCATGGGCTTCAGTAGTGTTGGTTCTAGTGGGTTTCTGGCCTTGAGGCTAGGTAGGTTGTGACAAGTCCCAACCCCCCTCTTGAGACTTGGCAGTGGGTTTCTCTACCGATGACTTTGTGGACTTGGAAAGAGTCAGACCGCCCTTGCTGGAAGTTGTAACTATACAAACATTACCCATGGCTAGGTGGATACATTGCGACTCATAGTCAGCATGGCAAGAGGCTTGCTTCTTGAAAGTTTGTCCTAACAGCGATTACGTGCTTGCATTCTTAGTGTTGGGTGACACATAGAAGTTTATTGGCATGCTTTCAGACTTGATAGAAACTGCAGCCTTCCACTTTTCCAAAAGTGTGTAGGGTTGGCCTCCATAAGGGGTGAGATTAGCAATAGTGGGATGCAACTGCGGTTTGCCAATTTGGGTCCAATGGTCATGAGTCAAGATATTAAAATCAGCTTCCTCATCGATCAAGGTGTTGATGGTACATGTGTATTTAGCAGTGACCGGCATGCTTCGGTAAGCTTGTGGTACTACTTCCTCATCCTCATCGTCCACCTCGGTGATAGTGGCTACTCGTACATGGACAAGGGGTGCTAGTATTGGGGGCTCATGCAATGGGTGAGTGGGAGTGAAGTACTTCTTTATGCGGCTGCCATTGAATAAGCTTCTCTATGGTTTCGAGTTCTACGTTGCCAATTCGGCTGTTGGTTCGAACCTTAAAATATTCTAGCCGTCAAAACTTCAGCTTTTGCTTATGTCCCTTGACTGAGTACAACAGTACTAAGTCACCCTGTTCGAATTTGCACTACTTGACATGCTTGTCAAACTATCTTTTGTGTCTTGCATTCTCGCATATGAGCGCATGGGTGGCTAGAAGGTGGATTTCTGTTAAGCATTCGAGTTCAATCAAGCGTTTCATCCATGTCCCCCTTCCCATCCCATCTTTCTTGGAAGGCGATCCTAAGGCTTGGTACGAAGAATTCCAAGAGAAGGATTGCCTCCGTGCCATATGTCAATCTAAAGGGGGTCTATTCTACCGTTGTCTTGTAAGCCGTGTGGTAAGCCCACAAGGCCACCATCAATTTGTTATCCCAATCACTACGTGAAGCAGAGATGACCTTGGTCAAGACATTTATTAGGATTTTATTTTTCGATTCAACTTGACCATTTTTCTGTGGGTAATAGGGTGAGGATTTTCAATGGATGATTAGGAAGGAGGACAGGAGGTGAGCTATTGCTTCATTGATGAAGTGTATGCCCTGGTCACTAGTTCGATGGGGTAGCCAAATCGTGAGATCACTTGCTCCCATAGGAACTTAGAGGTGGTCCTAGCATCATTCTTTCTCGTAGCTCGTGCTTCTGCCCATTTGGTTAGATAGTTGATGGCCACAATAATGTATTTAGCCTGTGAATATTGTGTCCCAGGACTAGTGGATTCGATGAAGGCAATCCCCCATTTCTCGAAGTGTTATCGTACAATAATTGGGGTTAGCTCCATGAGATCTTTACAAATAGGGACTTTAGTTTGTTGGCACTCATCAAAATTCTTCACAAATTGCGTTGCATCTCGGAAGAGGGTAGGCCAACACAGCTGGGACTACAACACCTTGTGGGCTATCACATGTCTACTAAAATTTCCTCCTGCAAATTCACCATGTGCCTCTGTCAGTACATTATGCATATTATGCTCACACACGCATCTGCGCAACAACCCGTCTTACCCCAGCGTATAAAGTTGGCCAACTATCAATTGATAGGGTTGGATTTTTAGGATAAGCCGCCTAAGGTGACCTTTTCTATCAGTCGTTCCGGTAGTCCATGCTGAAGCACTTGAACTATGTCATCTGCCCAATACGGCTTTAAACAAATCTTTTTTGTTGGATAAGTAGAATATGTGTGCTTCTGGCAGTTCATACACAATGCCTTGTCCAGCGACTTCTCTCGTGGGGATACGAGACAAATGGTCAGCCATGTAATACTGCTTTCCTTTACGCACCACCATGGAGAAGTCAAATTCCAAAAGCAAAAGTAGTCATCTAGCAATGCATCACATAGTGCATGGTTTATTAACCAGATACAACAAGGCTTGATGGTCAATGAAGAAAGTAAAAGACGTAGCCAAAAGATAACATCGAAATTTATTCATGGCAAATACCATGGCCAAGCCCTCTCTCTCCATTGTCGAGTAATTCATTTCAGTCTCAGTGAGTCATCTACTAGCAAAGCTCACTAGATAATCTAGGTTGTGTTCACCAAGTTGGCACAACATAGCTCCTACGGCGAATTTCGAAGCATCAATGTGCACATGGAACGTGAGTGTCCAATCTGGGGCTCGTAGTATCGGAGTAATGGTTAGAGCCTTTTTTAGTTTCTCATATGCGCGTTGGCACTCCACGGTCCATTTGAATACAATCAATAGCTTATATAGAGGTTTAGCAATCAATGCGTAGTTTAACACAAACCGTCAATAGTACCCCGCATGTCCTAAGAAGCACTAAACACCCTTGTAATCAGCTAGGGATGGAAAATCGACAATGACCTTGATCTTTGAGAAATCTGTGGCAATGCCATTCCTTGACACCACGTGTCCTAGGATACATCCATGCTTCACCTAGAACTGGCATTTCAAGGGGTTCAATGAGGGACAGTATAACCAGCATCGTTCAAAGACCGCTCGAAGCCTGCCTAAGTACTCTCACCAAGCGGAACGCACAAGTCATCCACGAAGACTTCTAACTCCTTCCTTATCATGTCTTTGAATATTGTACACATCCATCGTTGGAAAGTGGCTAGTGCATTAGTCAATCCAAAAGGCATGACTATGTAGGCAAAGACTCCCCGTTCAGTGGCAAATGTCGTCTTATGCCTTTTGTATCCTGAGAATCCATCTAGAAAATTGTAGGCTTCTTTGCCAATCACTCTCTCTAACATGTGCTCGATATAAGGTAGTGGGTAATTATCTCTTTTTGTAGCTGTATTTACCTTATTGTAATTGACACGCACTCGAATCTTCCCATTTTTCTTTAGGATGATGACTATGGGCGAGACCCAGCCCATGTGTTCAATTTTGTAGATGAATCCTGCTCCCATAAATTTTTCAATTTCTTTCTTAACAGTGTGAGCGTACTTTGGATTCATGGGATATGATCGCTACTTAGCCGGTGTTGCATCACATGCCATGGATATGTTGTGAGTCACCACACTCGAGTCTACCCTCTTGAGCTATTCTAGGGACCAAGCAAAGACATCTACATACTCTCGCAAGAGAGTGATGAGACTTGCTTCGTCTTGCTCAGCCAAGTCATCGCCTATAAAGACAGGTCGTGGGGTCGCCCCTTCCCTGACCAAATCAACCTCCTTAACCTTGGCGGGTCCCTCGATTGGTTCACTTGCTTGCCCCTGTCATTTGGCTCCCATCAAGATCACCACCCTATCTCCCTTTTTGAACTTCGTGAATCGTTTTGGCAGGTATTGTGGTTATCGTTGTTTGTCTGTCCACGTTTCTTTGCTCAATGCCTATCATTCCTCCTTTAATCGTCGGTGTCAGAGGTGGACGGGTAGGTCCCCCTTAGTGTGTCGAGTCTTGGGAGGCCGAGGTATTTCTAGGTCACTATTTGATCTGACTTCTGACTCGGAATTGAACTCTCCCTTTTCGCTAGAAGAGGGGCTCTCCCCTGATGATCGTAGCTCAGAAGGTGAGTCCATTTGCAGCAGTGGTGCGTCACTTGGTTGGGCTAGGCCTGCTTGCTCATAGTCGATTGTGCCCATGTGCTCCAACCAAGTTCAATCACAATTCTTGTGTCTGACTCCTTTCCCTACTCTAAGTGTACTCTACTTACGTGATCTGGAGTCTACTTGTATTTGTTCAATCATATGCCCCTCAGTGTCATACTCTAGGGTATTGACTTCCTTTTCGCTCTCTTCACTAAAGGAACAACATTCCTCATATTCATCATCAAAGCTATCTTTGTCCAGTTGCTCCTGATTCTCCTGGTTCTAACTATTCCCTTCTTGTTGGTCAAGACGTAAGGCCCAATTGTACTTCAAGTTTAAATTGTGCACCTTGGACCATCACCATTCAGGCTCATCCAAGAGAACTTGGAGTGGTTTAAGGTTCATCGTTGGATTGCCAGTCAGCTTGTTGGTTAAGTATCCTAGGATCTCTTGGAGCTCGCGTCTATTGCTCGGGACTCAAAATGCAACATGAGTGGGTCTTCCATATAAACTTCCAGTCATCATATAGACCGGCATTGAAGGTGTATCCTTGAGCTTTTCGGTTGCCTTGGTGGCTTGTTCGTACCCCTCAGTGTCTGAGAATGGTAGGTCAATGGTGGAAAGAACATGCATCAATTGAGATGGCAAGCTCAACACGTGCGGACATTGATAATGGATTGTCTGGCTAGATGATTATGCACGTCTACACTTAGCACATTGGTGGTCATTATGATACTCACATTGCCACTGATTGGTCACTTATTATATTTAGTTTGTTACACCTACCTACAACTGGCAAAGATATAACGCCAGTCGATTAGTGTAGTCGGTTATGCACTCTTTGACTTAGAAGGCCACTTTCCTTTATGTTGTATCTTATATATATTTTATGTACATTGTATAGTGTGTGGAAGAAGAAGAAAAATCAGCAAGAAAACGTTTTGGCCTCCATCTCTCTTCTTATGTTCTTGAATGAGCTTCCTCTTGTGTATACAGTGTGTGTTTGGCGCAGCAGCTCAAGCAAAGTCCCCCACACTCGATTCTTGACATGGTATCAGAGCCGTGCCACTGAGAGAGGCTGATTTCGAAGGCTGAAGTGAAGGAAAAGAAGCAAGGTTCGAGCAAGCAAGCAACAGCTAAGAAGCTCTCCTATTCTTCCACTCTCTCTCTTGGATAGTGCATGTGGAGGCACCAGAAGCAAGGTCGAGCAAAAATCTCAGATTCCTGTGAGATTTCGTGTGTGAGAAGATCACTATATATTCTGCAAATTAGGGTGCATCTAATCATATGACCAGTCATGTTGAATGGTTTAGAGAGATGCAGGACTTACAAAACCTAGGTTATGTGCAGATGGGTGATGATTCATGCTACCCAATTTCACACATTGGAAAGGTTCCCTTGTCCTTATATGATGGCCAGACAAAGAGTCTGACAGATGTATTACATGTGCCATCAATTACAAAGAATCTAGTATCTGTTGGCCAAATGCTAGAGCAGGGGTTGCAGGTCCGATTCAATGAAAAATGTTATTTTGTAGAAGACTTTAATGATAAGTGCAGGTTGGTCGCAAAAGGAAGTAGAGTTGGCCGAATGTTCACTTTAGATGCTCGAATTCCTGCAATCAATGCTGCTATGTATGGGAGCAGTTGTATATATTGAAATATGGCATAAACGTATTGGACATGCAAATGTGCAAAGGCTAAAATTAGTGGAGTCTAGAGGATCGGTTACAGGGTTGCCTTCTTTTAGAGTTGTAGAATTGCATAAAGTCTGTGAAGCATGCCAGTTTGGTAAGCAAGCAAGACAACCCTTCTCACATGACAGAGAAGTGAGTAGAAAAATACTTGATGTAGTGCATACATATGTTTGGGGGGCTACACAGAATGTATCTCTTGGTGGTGGCAGCAAATATTTTGTCACATTTATTGATGATTATTCAAGGAAGTTATGTGTATACTTCATGAAGGAAAAGAGTGATGTGTTGGAGCACTTCAAATCTTTTAAGGCAGCTGTTGAAGGAAAAGAGTGATGTGTTTGAGCACTTCAAATCTTTTAAGGCAGCTGTTGAAATAGAAACAGGCTTAAAAGTGAAGTGTTTGAGATCAAATGGAAGGGGAGAGTACCTCTCTAATGAGTTCAGTGGCTTCTTGAGGACTCATGGGATAAAGAGACAATTTACTTGCAGGTATACCCCACAGCAAAATGGTGTTGCATAAAGAAAAAGCAAGCATATTGCACAAGTTGCACGGGCATTAATGGTTGAAAAGAATATGCCCAAACTATTTTGGTCTGAGGCTATCCATACTACTATCTACATTATGAATAGAACTCCCACAGCTACAGTTCATGGGATGACTCCTAAAGAATGTTTTACAGGCAAGAAGCCCGATGTATCGCACTTGAAGGTATTTGGCTGTGTTACATACGTTCATGTGCCAGATGAGCTACGGAAGAAGCTTGATCCAAAGGCAAAAAATGTATTTTTATTGGATACTCTTTAGAGCAAAAAGGGTATCGATGTTATAACCCTGTCACAAGTGAGTTCAGAGTGAGCAGGGATGTTATCTTTGATGAGATGGGAAGTTGGTATACACCTGTTGGTGATGTTTTGGATGATGATAATGATCAGGACAGCTATATGCAAAAAGATAAACAAGAATCACAGAGTCTTAGTGGACCAAAAATATCATCTGATACTACATCTACAGTGAGCCCTTGGTCTAGGAGACTAAGGAGTAGCCCCACATCTTCAGGTGGATCTATAAGTGTTACAAGGAAGGACAAAGGAAAGAAGAAAGTGTTGGATGGTAATGATGCATCTACCAGTAATTTGGGAATTGATGGAGATTCTAGTGGTTTGAAGAGTTTGGATGATGAGCTTGACATTCCTTCAGTCAAGACATCAGGTATACAAAGAGCTCATAGTAATGTAAAGGCTCCATTGAGTGATCCAGTGGTACACAAATCTAGCAGGATTAGATACCCTATTAGAAGATTTGGTTTTGAAGGTTATGCAGCTCACCATTATGCTTATATGGTGAAACTAGTTGAGGATGTTGAGCCCACTTGTTTTGAGGATGCTGTTGGTCATGCTCATTGGGATGCAGCAATGGATGAGAAGATGGCTGCATTAGAAGCTAATAAGACTTGGGATTTGGTACCCTTACCTAAGGGTAAGAAATCTATCGGCTATAAGTGGGTTTACAAAGTCAAGCATAATGCAAACGGTTCAGTTAGCTTGTATAAGGCTAGGCTGGTTGCAAAAGGCTATGCTCAAACATATGGCATAGATTATGAAGAGACATTCAGTCGAGTTGCTAGGATGGCAACTGTTAGGTGTGTGATTGCCTTGGCAGCAGCCAAAGGTTGGAGTTTGTAGCAAATGGATGTTAAGAATTCCTTCTTGCATGGTGAATTGCAAGAAGAAGTGTATATGGAGTAGCCAATAGGTTATGAGGATTTAGAGCATCCCACATATGTGTGCAAGTTAAAGAAGGCACTCTATGGGCTGAAGCAAGCACCTAGAGCATGGTCTGACAAGATTGGAGAGTATCTTGTCAATATTGGATTTTGTATTTCTGATGTTGATCACTCACTTTATGTGAGAAAGGGAGATGCAGGTTTGGTCATCTTTGTCATCTATGTGGATGACTTGATTATTACAGGTGACAGTGACAATGGGATTACTGAAGTTAAGGACTTCTTGAAGAGGATGTTTGAGATGAAAGATTTGGGTGAGCTGAGATACTTTCTTGGTATTGAGGTGATCAGATGTGATGATGGTATATGGCTATCCTAAAGGCAGTATGGCTTGGATATGTTATCCAAGTATGGTATGACAGCATGTAAGCCTCTTTCAATACCATTGGAGCAAAATGTGAAGTTGAGTGTTGACAGTGGGGATGAGATAGAAGACCCTACTATGTTCAAGAGGATAGTAGGGAGTTTGATTTACATGACTATCACTAGGCCAGACTTGAGCGATGCTGTTGGCCTTGTCAGTCAGTTTATGCAGATGCCTAGAAAGCCTCATTTGAATGCTGTTAGACGTATATTGAGGCATGTGAAGTCCACTTTACATTATGAAATTTTTTATGAGGCAGTTAAGGACGTACAGGCCTTTGGATACACAGATGCAGATTGGGCTGGTAGCATGTTAGACAGAAGATCTACAAGTACTTCATGTTTTCCCTTGGTAGTGCAGAAGTTACATGGAGCAGCAAAAAGCAACCTACAGTTGCTTTACCAAGTACAGAGGCTGGGTATAGGGGTGCTACTATGGCAGTATGTGAGGTGGTATGGCTGCAAAAGTTATTAGGTGATTTGACTTACAGGGAGATGGTCTAGTTGTCATTCATTGTGACAACATGAGCAGCATACAACTAGCTAGGAATCTAGTGCTCCATGCTAGGACAAAACACATTGAGGTGCACTACCACTTTGTGAGAGAGAAGGTACTTGCAAGAGAGATTGACTTGGTATATGTCAACACACAGGATCACATAGCTAATATTGTCACAAAGGCATTGGGTGTAGAGAAGCTTCGAAAGTTTGGAAGCTTACTTGGAGTTGCAAAGATAGAATTGAGCTTGAGGGGGAGTGTTGAGATGGCAAGCTCAACACGTGCGGACATTGATGATGGACCGCCTGGCTAGATGAGTCTGCACATCTACACTTAGCACGTTGGTGGTCGTTATGATACTCACATGGCCACTGACTTATCACTTATTATATTTAGTTTGTTACACCTACCTACAACTAGCAAATATATAATGCTAGTTGATTAGTGTAGTCGGTTATGCATTGTTTGACTTAGAAGGCCACTTTCCTTTATATTGTATCTTATCTATACTTTGTGTACATTGTATAGTGTGTGAAAGAAGAAGAAAAATCAGCAAGAAAACGTTTTGGCCTCCATCTCTCTTCTTGTGTTCTTGAGTGAGCTTCCTCTTGTATATACAGTGTGTGTTTGGCACAACAGCTCAAGCAAAGTCCCCCACCACGCGATTCTTGATAGCATCCAATCTCGCTCATCCTCAAGGCACAAGATATACTTGGTAAGGGCCCCATAGGATCTCCTATCTGTCCCTCACCCTTCAACATGGTGGAGATGGCATCTAGATCAACATGTGTAGTCTTCCAGGTGTCCATCTTTACTCTCACAACCTCCATTCAATTGCCTAAGAAGATGAGGCCATTGCCACAATCTTCTACAACCCTCACGTTGCGCATCTAGGGTCAGCCTAGCAAGATGTCGTAGTCCACTCCCTTCATGACTATGAAGTCAACAGAGAATTGGATCCTTGAAATCTTTACTAGCCAATTTGTTAACACTCCGAACTGCTTCACCTTCATTCCATTTGCCAGTGTGATGTTAAATATAGCAAACTCGACTATTGGGTTACCCCAAGTTTAGAGTATTGTCAAACTTACCACACTCACTCATGCCCCTGTGTCCACAATCCCCTTTTTGGTGACGTCCCCTAGTGATAAGACTGGTAGGACTACATGCTTTTCCATGCCTTCCCAAAAGGTGTTGACATGCAAGGACTTCGACATGGAGTGCAGCGTTAAGCTCGGTATTTGAGTTTCTGCATCATGCTTAGGCAAGTCTGCAACAATTGGCGCATTTGGTTCTTCAACCTGCTACTTCAGCTCTAGCCATAGCGTTGGGTGCTGCCTAAGCAGATCGCCTAAGCTTAGAGTTATAGGGGTGGCCACCAATGTATTGAGGAGGTTGTTAGTCACTTGTCTCTCTCCTAAGTCTGCAGTTCTTGGCCAATGGCCTTGACTGGTGTGTTGGCCCGAAGCAGTTAGACTTTGTCTAGGCTGCCCAACTTGTGATTACCTCCCTTGATTTTGGTTGTGGGAGAGAAATCGGGGTGCCTATGCTTGAGAGATCATCGATCTCATCCTCCAGTATGGGTTTAGCATCCTTTAGGTGCTCCTCGCCCTCCCTCACCCACTCTTTCACCTTCTTGATGGCTTGGAGTTGGCACTTCAGATTGGGGTACTCCCTGACCTTAGCACTTTCCTTCTCAGTCGTCCATGGAGCCAACGTTTCTTCCTTAGCATCAATGACTTTCCTTCCAATCAGTAGTGTTGTGGCACTTTTGATTTTAAGGGTGATCTTAGCATCTGGTCTCTTCTTCCTTCGTCTTTGACTCCTTTTTCCAACTGAGGTTACGTCAAGGTTGCTAAGACCTGGCAATGATATACTGGCTTGCTTCATTTACGCACGGGTCATGACATGCAACAAGATAGGTGTGGCCTCCCTGTCAAGTGTCTTGACACCGAACAACCCCAATGGGACCGATGGCTCATTTGCTGAATTGGAGGATGGTCTTCGCCTAGGGCAGTCGACAAAGAGATGAGTGATTCCACACTCAATGCATCTCAAATCATCCTTATCTCTATTCGCTTGCTCTCTCTCGAGGCAGTACGAAGAAATATGTCATGGACCGCAAGCCCAGCACACAATTGGCTCCTAGGGTTGCCCTCCTAGGCATGTGCCTCTCCCTCTTCCCAATGTCATCACCGGTATTGGTCAATAGTCCATGAGCATAGCATTGCCTTCCTCATTGTATGACACACACGGGTTTACATACCACTCATTGTTGCTAGGCTCGTACACATAGTGGACCGGGGCATCACTTAGTAGATGGGTCATGTAGGGTCCATGCATTCTAGGGATACTTGTAGGGTTGATTTCCATCCTAGGGCTGGTAGGTTTAGTGTCATTTGGTGCTGAAACAGCCAATGGGGCTCCCGTTCCAAAGAAATTTGGTGGTCTATTCACAGGGTGGAGTTGACCGTCAGGTTGCAGGTATGGGAGCCTCTGAGGTAATCGACAATGTATGGTTTCATGATCGAACCTACCACAATTACCACAAGGTCATGGCCTAGGGTCTTGACACTCAGTTGGTAAGTGGTTCCCACTACAATGCACACATTGGACATGTGGGTGCGTTGGTCATCTCATCATCTCCTACAGTTTGGCTATGTCCATCCTAATCTTTGCTAGCTCTTGTCCCGTCTCAGTGCCCTTTCCTTTGTCCTAAGTGCTTGAGTCTATTCTCTCACTCGGCGTTGAGGCTCTCCCGGAACTCCTGGCACTGGACTATTCCTGATTCAAGCCTCTAGAGCCTCTTTCCTTGAGCTAGTCGTCCACTCTAATAGCTTCTTCAAAGACCCTTGCCAGTGCATCTCGCTGCAAGCTTGAGTTGCTGGCCAAGGCTTTGTAGAGCTCCTCGCCCTATATTCCATTGATGAATACCATATATACCACCCTTTCGGTTGGTCTCTCACCCAGGGGAATTCTCTTAAAGAGGCTCCTTACGTGGGTCACAGAATCTCGAATGTCCTCTCTCTCTTTCTACTTGACGTTCATGAGCCGTGCTGACAGGTTATCGGAGTATCCCGGTTCCAAATATCTCTTAATGATGAGGTTTTTCAAGCCTTTGAAATCAGCACGCTCCACAGCATCTAAACTTGTGTACCAGGTTCGACCCTTGTCGCCTAAGCACAATCTGAAGGCTTGGGAGCGTTGATAAGTAGGATTAGTGAGGACGTTGGCTTTGCAAACCTACTCAAATTGCTCTGCAAAGCCATATGGATCATTGATTGCTTGTATTTATCTAGCTGCTTTACTACCATAGGAATTTTTTATTGTCTCCTAGAGTCTTGGTTGACTCCTAACCCTATCAATAGTGATGTTACCAATGCTGTGGTGCTTTGTTCTGCGACCATGTTATCTGGAAATCGCTTTGTCAGGAGCTCTCTCAGTATGAGATCTCCTTCTAGAGCTCTCTCACGCTCGCTAAGGCTAGCACTCTCTGGATCTCTTGCATTTCTAAGCTCTAGCATAGGTTCCTAGTTTGCTGATCTTGGTTATACGCAACTAGGCCTTGCAGAGCTCTGCGGGGGCCAGTTTTCTTTCCTCCTCTAGGTCTTCCATGATGTCCTCGACTGGTATGTCGTGATGTTCTAATCGGGTTTGAGCGTTGTATTTGTACACTAACTATTAGACAACCTCAGGAAAGTCTCCTAGATTTACCTCATTGTCGCTTCTATAGCTTGAGCTGCCTCCTTCCATGTCTAGGACTTCCTGTTCTGCCAAGTTGTCGATCAAGTTGATAAAGCCGAACAAATCCACTTCCACTGTATTGTCAGTTCTTGTGGCATTTAGATATTTTTGGTCATGTTCTCCGCTTGGTCGTACCTTTTGGGGATTCGATATCCCTTCTATATCATTGGGTCTTCTCTTATTGGTAGGTTCCTTCAAGTCTTTAGGTCCACGTGTGTTCCTTGTTACTTACAATCAACCCTCAACTTACCCTCACTCTGTGTGTGGGTATGCGTGTGTGCTCTTTTCTGTGCACTGTGCAAAATCTGGCTTTTAGCTTTCCTTAATTGAGCTTCGAGTGGTGGAACTCAAAGTGAGTGAAAAAACAAAGTGCACATAGCTCCGGTGCTCTTATCTATGGGTTGGCTTGATAGCGTCATGTGTTTAGTTCCTGTGCTATCTCGTTCGGCTCAATCCGAGTTGAGTTGGGGTCTTGCAATCAACCCACAACCAAATACACAGGGAATCAAAGCTTTATACAGCAAATTTTCGTGCTGCCCATTCAACGCTTCAAGCATTTCACTGTTGTAGACAATCCATTACTGCATCAAAGCAGAGCTTGCACTAATATAGCAATGGAAAATCATGATGAATTTCATGGAAAACCGAGTTGGTGACGTAGATGCTGCTAAATTCACATGTTTCATCATAGAGCACAGAAAATTGCCTCATAGCGCATTACATAGAACAGTTCATAACTTTCTATGCAGACCTCAGATCGCCAAGATTCAAAAAGGAAAGTTGTAGCTCTCTTTCTAATTTATAACTTTTTAGAACAACTCATAGTCAGATTCCTTGATCTACTATCCTAAAATAGCTCTGCACAGTCTGCAATCCTAAATTCTTGCATGCTCTATACAACAAACACAACTTCTTTGTTCCAAAAGCACAATCTTGCATTAATGAAGAGTCACGGGAGCTTCAAAATTTATGAACTCTGATTCATTATTTTCTTGGCTGCAAATGTTTTTAGATTTCCACTGACTCAAACCCGTGCATTCAACACTTGCTCATTATAGATATTATGTGTCTTATACCCAATTTCAGATGTAGAGACCCTTCACTTCCATTCTTCTCTTCTGACGGGAAGCATCATAATACATATTTCGTGCCTCATACCCAGTTTTAGATGTAGAGACCCTCCACTTTCATTCTTCTCTACTGATGGGAAGCCTCACTCAACAACTACCAAACATCATTCTCAACATGATGAAGAACAACCCTCTGTTGTCGTTCACTCATATCCATACACCAAAACTAATTTGCAAACTCTCTGCCCCACAAAGCAATAGAAGAAAACAAGAAAAAAGGAAGACTCTTATTACCATCATCTGAAAATTGAGAACTCGCATCAGCCCATTGACTTCAATAGCCTTGCCATCATGCTCCACGGCTCCAATTACTTTAGCTTCACGGTCTCTTTCTTCTGACAATTTGTTCTTCTTCTTCTGAGCTTCAAATTTCTCCCTTCTTCAGCCTGCAAGATTCTTCTTCCTACAAGATTATTATTATTATTATTCTTCTTCTTCTTCTTCTTCTTCTTCTTCTTCTTCTTCTTCTTCTTCTTCTTCTTCTTCTTCTTCTTCTTCTCTCTCTCTCTCTCTCTCTCTCTCTCTCTCTCTCTCTCTCTCTCTCTCTCGTTGATTGTCTTGTGTCGAACACTTCTCTTTTTTTTTTCCCAAAAAAATTACTCACGTTTTTGCTTTTCCCCTTAATTTTTTAAGTTGCCCCTTGCTTCCCCTTAATTGTTAGATGGCAAACATGCCCCTTGCCACTTAAAATTCCACTTGGGTACTCAAAATTAGAAGCGACAATGCATTTCCTTCTCTTCATATATGAAGCACGTGTCTCAAAACTGAAATATCACAACCATGTGTCGAACATGCATAGTACCACTTGGGGATTTTCATTTATCAACCTAACTCCTGCTACGGGTAAGTGTTAGAAAGACAAAAAAATGATATTTTCATGTGTTGCCCCACTTGATTTCACACAACATCATGTCCCCAGTCGCTCATTTTCACTCACCACCATTTTTGTTTCCCTATCCACACACTAGATGGGCCTCCACCATCACTACACACACATCACTCTGTTTGGTGCACTCCAAGGGTTTCTGGCCTTTCTTCTCGCACCTATGCCACATAGGTTGGGATGCACTAATAACTATCAAGTGTGCACGTTGACATACTTCTTTTGAACCATCCCTCTTGTTGATTTCTAAACCAGGTGTGAGATACGGGTTCCAGTTATTCTCCTTGAGTGATGTGAGCTATGGGGCAGCGCGACTGATCTATCATTTAAATATGAGTGACTATTGAGATTGAGTATTATATTCTTCCCTATCAACAGCTTATCGAATCTTCATCAACAACACTACCTCCTTGGGTATTGTTGCATGGTCTCTACTATGATAGAAGTGTCGTGTGGTGAGCCTTGGTACCTCTTGTGGATGACTTCGCCTCCCTAGTCCCACATATCAATGATGACCTACATCAACCAACCAAATGGGCCATGTGTTTCTAACCCTACCTCTTGCGTTCACTTATGTATATGTCATGTTTTAAGTGTGGAAACACATGGATACGGATTGTGGTCAGGTATTAGGCCCTTGTTGCTTAGTCAACCTGATTTATTCATGTCTTACGTGTGGGGACACGTCCTTGTGCATCTTGGTTGTATACATCCATGAACATGCTATTAGTTTATCCTTACACGATATCATGTTTTCTTTATGCCCTAATGCGGTCCCTTCCCACTCAACCAGCCTATTTTCCCCCATTCTCGTGGTCCTTCATTGACCTTTTGGTTGTTGTACCATTTTCTTGCTCCTCCATGTGACTATATCCTATGTTCACCAAAATTGCAATCTATCCTTACAACCCCATTTGTCCCTTTGAGTTGGCCACTTTCCTTTTTACGACCCTCGGTTCCGAGCAATGGTTTCTAAGTTATTACTTTTTGAAGAATTTTATGTGACTCCGATGTGTTTCCATGCAAATGCACCTTTTTTACGTTGAAACTGCAGTTTGATGTGATAGCCCTACTTTTTCCTTTTCTTGGAAACTTTTCCTTTTTTGTGGCCCCTCTTTCTGATGCATTGATTCACTGTTATTTATTTTTATGTGTTTTTTTTCATGTGACCCACTCTTTTCTCATTGGAATGGCATTTTGTTTAGATAGCCTTGAGTTGTTAGTCCCCTCGAAAATTTCTCCTTTTTTCTCCCTTTCATTCTAGCCTACCGATTTTTTGTTATTAATTTTTAATTGTGTTTTCTTATGCATTTTTACCCCTTTTTCATGTGAACGTGCCTTTCTTCCATCAAAATCGTATTCTGACCCAATAGTCCTCTCAACCATTCTTCCTTGGACATTTTTCCTTTTTGTTACACCTTTTTTTGACTTGGATTGTTTGGAATTAATTTTTGTTTGGATTTTCGAATCTGTTTTTATTGTTTTTTCCATGCAAACCATCCCCTTTGCCATCAAAACCATGTTTCAACTACACAGACCTAACCAACTTGTCAACACAAACATTTTTCCTTCTTGGTATATTCCATTTTGACTTTTTTTTTTAATTATTACCTTTTTGGGATTTTATTTTTCTATTTTTTCCATGTGAATGGGTTCTAGTCATGCCGAAAATATTCTGATGTGACAAGTCTGTCCAACTCCTCATTATGGACATTTTTTTTCTTTTCGCATTTTGTTTCGGATTGACAAATTTTACAAAATTAATTTTTGCATGCTTTTTCATGGTTGATTTTTCATATTTTTCTATATGAACCCCCTATTTGCTGTCGAACATGCTAGATGCATTGTCTGTGTCATTCCTCCTTGCCCAGTTTTGATTTTTATAGCATGTGGATTCGATGTCCCTATCCCACCGAATTAATTTTTTTGTCTAAATTTTGTTTCCTTGCCCCCCGTGTATCGTGTAAACGGTCAGTTTTGCCTCATAATGCATGCCAAGAGTTCGTTGTGTCGCATTTGGCCTCTCCAATCTCTCGTCCACTCCCATCCATTCCCGTACATCACAAATTTTTTTACTCCCCCACCCGTGTTGGTGCACGAGACACGGAGGGCACGCTTTTTTCTAATTACCACAATTTTTTAACAAATTTTTAAACACAAAAAAAATATTTTTAAAAAAAATTTACCCCCTTCCTCAACCATCATGTCCTCTCCTACCCTCTCCTTCTCTCTCTTCCCTCTCTCTTTCTCTCTCCTTGAGCCTCGTGTTCCTCTCCTCTCACCTTTCCCCCTCCCTCCTCACCTTTCCCCCTCCCTCCTCCCTCTCCTTCCACCTCTTCCCCCTCTCCTTTCTCCCCCTCCTCCTTCTCTCCCTCTTCTTCCTCCCTTTCTCCTTCCTTGCCGCCGTCATCGAAGGTCGGCATCGCCACCATCATCACAAAGGTCATTGCCCGCCGTTGTAGGTGCCGCCTTCGTCACCCGGCCGCCATCACAAAAGCGCCACCACCCACCACCGCATGGCTGCCATTGCACAAGCGCTACCACCTGCAATCTTTGCCACTCAGCTGCCATCGCAATGCTATCACCCACTAGCCCACCTTCCTCTGCTTCCTTCCCTGCCCACACCAATCCCCCTTACCCCCCACCCCTTTCAACCCCCTTTTTCCCCTACCCTCCCCACCAATCCCTCTTGACCCCCCTTCCCTTTTTTCTTTAATAACACCAAACACCCATGTCCCCTCACGAAATATTTATTTATTTATTAAACAAATAACACAACAAAACAACACCCCACTTCCCACCCCCTTTCCAAGTACCAAAATTCATCTTTTCGCCCCTTTGCTCTGTTTGTGGTCCTTTGTGTGGGCGCGGTTCATAGTTGTTTTCACGGTCATTCATACGCGAGAACGTGCGTGTGCTCTTGTTCATGCGGTGGCGGGATTGTTGCTATTCATATGCGGTCCAACCCCACGTACATGCATTTTTTAAAAAAATTAATTGTGACAACAAAAAATCATAAAAATTACACAAAAGTAGTAAACCAAATGGTAAAAATTTTTGAAATTTTTTATTATGTTAAATAACTAAAAATAAAAAACAAACATTAAGTTAAAAATAAAATTCTCTTAAAAACCCCAACATTCATTAAAGTTTTGTAAAAATTCTAAAAAATAGCCAAAAAACTACCTAAATTTTAGAAAATTCTATTAAATTTCCATGATTAATTTTTAATCTCTATCTTATTGATTGAATAATACATATTTTCTAAATCAAGTATACTTAAATAAAATTGAAATTAAAAAATAATTTAAAATCTATCTAAAATAAAAACCAAAATATATCAAACAAAATATACATGGGTTATGGTGTTTTCACTTATGCTGAAAATTTTTCAACTAGCTCAAGTGTATTTTGGACTCAATCATGGTCATGATCATTTCTCATCCTATCAATTGATTTTTGTGTGCATTCATATACACTTGCATTCATATCCCCTTTAGTTACCCTATTCTTTTTCTTGTTTTCTTTTTGCACCAAATATCACAACTACTTGCTAAAAGGAACCAGTTGGCCATATTTTTCACACACATCAATGATATATATACACATATGATTTAAATAAACCAATCGTTCACGTAGTATGCACTTCATGTGCTAAACACACATGTTTAATTTGTAATAAAACTAACCCACCATCACATAGGCACGTGCTAAACGGAAAGCACTACACACACATTAGATTTTTTTAAAATGAACTTGCATTTAGAGACCTTGAGTTAGGAATAATATTCAAGAAATGTTTAAGCATTATGAAACTTAATGATTTTTAATTAATAGGTAAAATGAACCACCATTTTCTTGCTAAGATTTATTGTTTAATAAAACTTATCCATTGTTAATTAATTATTAAAACTTATACTCAATTAAATTTTCATTTCCTCTCACATTGCACAATTCCCCTTCTAAATGGAGCGCTACATGGGGTGGGTGATGTGGTTGTCAGTCTCAATCCTTGTTGATCATCTTAGTTAGGTATGGTCTAGTTATCAATGTGTTATCATTTGGTTTAGTCCAGTTTTCTTTGGTCATGTTGATTTGAGTCAAGATACGATGTGTATTATTATTATTTTTGCCTGATTATGGGGATGTTAGGTGCTTGTATGTCTGCATAGCAAAAAGCTTTCAATCGCATAAGTGGAGAGGTCATTACAAATTTTTTCAAGATGTGGATTGCATGGGGTGGTCAGTCGATAATGTCTATAAGAATCATTTCTTTTGTGGTTATCTTATCAGTTGCTATTATGTTGTTTTCCAGGCATTCCTTGTTATAGTTTGTGTGTGTGTGGTGTGTATGATCCATCTGAATGGCACCTCGTACTCCTCCCCCAATCCAATATGTTTCATTGGTTTCCCATGATTATTCGCAATTGCTAGAAGCCAAGTTATCCAAATTTGTGGCCCTTACACTGCCACTTGTCCCTAATGATCTTGACATGTCTGATCAATTCTTAACTTCTTACAACAAGCAACATTTTATCCGAGTCATGAGAGGTAATGTGACTAATGTCACATTTGGTTCCTACCTTTATGTTTTCTTGATATATGCTGCCCCTGCGAAGGAAATTCCCTCGCTACCAGTTGTTCCTCCAATGGTCCCTCCTCCTCCTACTGAAGATCCTAATGTCATTATTATAGTACTGGTCCTTCTCCTTTAGTCATTTAGAGGAAACGTCTTAAGCGAGTGGCTGAATCAGTACAAGTTTCCACTCCTTCAATTCTAATTCCTATCCAATCTTGCAGTCAGCTACTTGCTTTCCTTACAATGCCCAATCTTTTCAAAGCACACATGGATGGTACTCTAGATATTTCAATTCCTTCTGTGCAACGTGTGGTGACAGGAGATGCAATTCCATTTTTGGGCAAAGACATTCAAAGCTCTATTGAACTACTGCTTGTATTCAACAACTATTCTTATTTTTATGAGGTGATACATTAGTCTAAGGAGGAGTTGAACAAGTCTAATACTAAGCTCACCTCTGCCACATAAAAATTTTCTGACCTCTGTACACAGGTGGAGCAACAAACCAAGGTCATTGATGCCCAAAAAGAGGAGATGTCTACTTTGCAAGCTCAATTGGCACATACCAAATCTAAAGTAGTTATTCTGACACTAAGGTAGTTACTATGACTAAGGAGAGGGATAGGTTGTTGAAGGAAGCCCAAGTGATAAAAGCTTTGATAGTTTTCCAAACAAAAGAACTCAAATTAGTCAACACTATTATCAACTAGAATAATACTCAAATTCAATAGCTTAAGGAACAATTGGCTCAATCCCATTGTTCTTCTTCATAGAGTCCTTCTATGCAACCAATTCCTTCCTTATCCCCTGCAGATTTAGTTGTTTTTCAAAGAAATGCGACATTATATCCTTTATTCCGAGCCAAGGTGGAAAGGCTTCAATCAAGAATGGATTTTTTGTGGACTTGTTTTGAGCAATTCTAAGAATTTATTCCTCCAAATCACTCCTTCTTTGTGCACTATCAACAACATGAGCTAGCATTTTATATTAAGCTTTCCACTATAGATTTATCTCCTCTAGAGGATAGCTAGAGTGGAGCTTGGTGTTCATAGTCTTTGAAGATTCACTGACTCCAAATACCATGCTTATGTCATATAGGTCCTTGCAAGATTATTTGTTGATCCTTGATGATGAAGATTTATCTTAGTATATTGGAGATGTGGTATTACAAGTTGTTTTATATGTCAAACATTTGGAGTTGCATATAGATCAAATGTTCCAATCATATTCCTCTCCAAAGTGGCTCATTGCCCTAAAACTTTTGTGATTATGTGATCTTGAATCGTGAGAACAAAGCCTCTGCTCATGTGCAAAACACTGACCAACTTTGAGGGTGGATCTCCTAGCCCACCTTTTGAAATAACTGCCATTTTGTTCATCTTTCTTTGATGCCTATCATCGCAGATCTGTGCTAGGACCATCATTGCCTTGTTTATCTTATTATCAACAGATGGCCCATAGATATGAAGCCTACCTTTCTATGTATCAATCTACTCCACAAATTATTCAACCCCTTCTTTTTCAACCCCAAGATGCCCCTCAGATCCCTATTTTCACACATTGTTCTTTTATTGAGGATCATGTCTTTTTCCCTCCTCCTTGTCCTTCCCCATCCATAGTTGTTTTTTTCACTTTTCCAACATACTTGTTAACAACCTTTTTAGTTGATTCCCCCTAAATTAACATACAATCCTTCTTTAACCCATTCCTCCTTTTATGATTTTGTGTATCCATACCTTCACCCTCTCTTGCTTGTTTCTCTTCCATCTCCTACCACTTTTATCCCTCAATCCCCTCAGTTGGTTTAGTAGTTACACAAGTTGTGATCTCAAAATTCCTAGACATTGAGAATGGAGTTCAACAGATTCTCTAACATGACCTCAAATAAATTGGCCTCCACCACTGATTCCAGGGAGATGAATAACTGCTACCCAAACTTTTTAGAATTATATGCACTTTGCTCAAAAGTATTCTCAGTCTTCAAATCCTTCGGTGAGATTGATACGCTCACGTCTCGAGCATTTGCAACTTGCCCTACTTGATTTTTAGGATGTATAAATGGGATTATTCTATTAGCTTAGGAGATATTTTAATGTGCATAGACTAGCTCAAAAACTAGGTTTTACTCATAGCATATACAATTTGCATATGCATGAGCCCGATGCTCAAGTTCTATAACTTATATTATTCGATTATTCTCCATGTACTTAGTGTATTTTAGAACTAGCTCTTTAATATTATGGACCACTCACATGACTAAAAACTAAGTATAGACATCATGACATCATTTAAAAAAGACATCAAGGGGGGCTTACTTATCTCAAAAAGATACTTTGTTATTTTCTAAGGTACCAATTTGATCTCTTTGTTATTTCTATCTATTGATTGTCACTTACTACTTTGAGTAATTACCTATTTGGGTAATTTATATTTATGGCAACTTGTGAAAATGATGCTTTGTTAACTCAAGGTGCCTTTTCAGCTTGCTTCACACTTTTGGACTTTAACATGTAGTAACTTTGATCTAGTGATATACCATCTTCATTATTTAGTTATGTAACCTTTTATGGTTGTCTCTCTTATTAGTTGGCATCTTTATTGTCGAGTCTCTCTAATCCCATATCAAAAAAATTCTTTTTAATGCATTTGGTACTCTAAGGTAGCATATGATTGGAATAATCTTGCTATAGAGATGCCATGACTCGTGATGACAAACTTAAGTGGAAACTAGCTATGCAATGAGAAATCAATTATATCATGAAGAATCAAACTTCAGAGTTCGTTCCTTTGCCAAAGAATAAGAATTCTTTGATATGTAAGTGGTTTTACGAATTGAAAGTTACAGCTTATAATGCTAAGCCAAAGTATTTTGGTAGCCAAATGTTGCAAGAAAAAGAAAGGTATGGATTTTGCTGAAATCATTTCACTTGTGGTGAAACAATAGCTATCCTTTACATTATTCTTCCCTTATTGCTAAAGAAGACATGGACTTTACAAAATTGGATGCAAAGACAATATTCTTACATGGTCACCTTCATGGTGAGATCTACATACAACAACTAGAGGGGTTTGTAAAAAAGAGCAAAGAAAATATTGTCCCTGCAAGCTACATAAAAGTGTTCATGGCTTAAAGTAGTCCCCATGCGAATGGTATAATAAGTTTTATGCCTTTATGTAGTCGTATCGATACAAAAGAAGTGGCACATATCACTACTTATACACTAGAAAAGGTAGGGATGGCAGCTTGATAGTGTTAATCTTATAATGCGGATGATATGCTAGTTGTTGGAACAAACATATGTGAGATCGATACCCTAAAGAAGAGGTTGGTGATGACGGATTTGGGACATACCAATCACATTCTTGATATGCACATAATCAGGGATAAAATAAAGAGATTGCTATATCTATCCCAAAATTATCATGTAAACAAAGTCTTACATCGTTTCAATATGGAGAGGGATAGTGTTTTTCTATAAAAGCCCCTACTACAAAATGTGCTCAAAGATTTGGCAATTAAAGCTCATTTGTCATCTAAGCTTGTGATCTTAGATAAGATATACATATGAAAAAGATATATATGGATGTTAATAAGTATTTGGTTTGCTATCCTTCTTTATATTGCAATGTTGTTGACTTTTGGCAATAAAATACCTTAAAAACCTTACGTTATAGGCATATTTGGTGATAACTTGTGATTTTTTATGTGAATTGTAGCTAAATTTTTGCATTTTGGACCTCTTATATAGCCAAATTTGCAAACTTTCACACAAAAAAAATCACTAGAGAGGGAAGGCAAAAAAATCGTATTTGATGGATTGGATTGGTTTTAGTATGAGTTGTATGATTTTTATGCTTTCTATTAATCTTTTGTAGTATATTGTTGAGCTTATGTATGCCTTCTATTGTCTTTTGTTTACTTCTATATGTGTCATGTTGGATGAATATTTAGCTCGAAAATGTTTTTCAATCTTAAAAGGGAAAGAATGCAACCTTGGATTAGCTAGTTCAAGTGGAAAAAGTAGTTTTTGAAGACTTGAAGTGAAGATTGAAGTGATAGTAACACTAGTAAGCTCTAGAAAGCCACTATGGCAACTATGATATCTCTTCATATCAAGCATACCTCTTAGGAGGTGTCTCCATGACCAAGAGAGGATTATTGAGAGTTATTATTTGTTACTCTTATGTATTGTTGAGAGAGATTGTATATAAGATATTGCCAATTTCTTTGAAGAAACCTTTTATCTATATGAGAGAGATTAAGAGAAAGACTATGAAGACTATGAAATATGAATACTATGTGATCAATTCCATTCAAGTTTGAGCATTCCTTTGTGTTTCTTTAGTTCTTTGGTAGCTTCTATTAAAAAAATATAAAGAATATCATAAGTTTTAGTAAAGATAAATCTATGGGAAATCTTACATATGATGCTGTGTGAAAATTTGGTGTTCTTGGTATTCTTTTTCTTCCTATGGTTTCTTAAAGAATTAAAACCATGCTTTTTAATGCTACAACATAGATTTTCTTGTAGCATTTTCTCTGTGTCTTCAATGTTCGTCTTGGGGCTCCATGTTTTTGGTGTGCAACCAAGGAAAACTACCATCAATAAGCATATACAGAGGTTGAAAATGGAAGAAGTGGCACTATTGAAGAGGGAGAAAAGGAATGGAAGAGTGTAGAATTCGTGCTACTCTTGAGGAGTTGGAAATTTTCATTGCCAAAGCTTCTTTCTACAAGAAGTGCATCCCTCAATGGAAGAAACATATCATCATCCTGATGTGGGCTCTCTATGGCAAATGGTTCGCACTATGTTCTAAAGCTACAAAAATGTGTATCATTATAGCCAACTATCTTCTAAGAAATTGATGAGTAAAGCATAAATGGAGAGAATGATTATCAATGGGAGACTTGGCCTTCATTGAAGAGTTTCTAGACATTATCAAGCGGGAGATTGTGAAGAAAGAAGCTTCAAGAGTCGTGGTCAGTGATGGAGGTTCACAAGAATAAGAAGGAAAAGAGTTGAAACTTGTTCATGGATGCTCAATAGCAAGATACATGGGATGCTTGGTGCTCTGATAATCTTCTGTTTGTCTAATTGGTGATCCACCGAAAGCTTGTGGATAGAGTTTTTTTTCACAACATACACCATTGAAACGCTCGGAAGCTAGTATTACCATGATGATGGCACCATGCCTATTCTCAAATGAATGAATTTTGATACCTTCAAAAGCGAATACCTCCCTCTCTCTACAATGGTATAAAAATGGAATTCAAAGACTATGATAAGAAAAAAGTGGAAGAAATATTGGCGAGTGGGTCTTGTAGAGACTGAAAGCCCTTTGTTTCCTTCTATTGAGCATAGACAATTTGGGTGGAACTAACTTCCTAATGAATGATGCGATAAAGAGGAAAGCATTAGAATGTCTCCAAATGTATGTGAGAAGATAGAAGGCTAAGGCCAAAGTTAAGAACAAATTGGCAAGAGATGCCTCCTTTGACACCCTTGCAGTACTCTTTCCAAAAGTTCCAATGGAAAATCAAGGTCCCCTTACCAGCCATATATGTCCTCAAAATGTTAATGATAGGCCAATGAATGTAGTCCCATTACCCAACTTTAAAGAAGAATTTAATGAAGACCCTGATCTTCATGTGGTAGAATTTATAATAGCATGTGCAGCTAACAATGCCAAAAACTTGGAGCATTGGTTGGCAATATTCCCCACCACTTTCAAAGATGTGGAATTTTTGTGGTATGAGAGACAACAAGCAGGAACTTTTGGTACATGCGATGGTAGCCTTTCTCACCAAATTTAGGCATGAAGGTTTTGAAGAGAAGATGTGAAAGGAGTTCATGAATTTGAGTTAGTCCGCTAGAGAACAAGTGGAAGTGTATGTCTCTAAAATGGAATCCATACTGAAAACATGGACATGTTAACAATAACCTCCATGACATGATTTACAAGGAAGACTTCCTTAGAGGATTACAACTAGAATTCCATACATTTTTGGAGCTAAGAAGACCAATCAACTTGTAAGCTGCAATGAAAGATATAAGAGTATAGGAAAAAGTGGAAGCTAGATTGTCTACAACCTCAATAAGACGAGTCATGCCTCCTCTAGTGCCAAGAATGGTGTACCCACCAAATGCAATCCTAGGGATTGTTCCCTATACTTGCCCACCACAGATGCCAAGAGTATGTAGTACAGTGTACCAAATCCATAGTGGCTATAAACGGTATCTCCAATGATGGTTCAACTACAAGAGTAATGGCCTTAAACAATTCCCCCAATGGCAAATCAACAACAACAGCGGAACCCTACTAGTAGAGCTTAAATAAATAGCCAACAATCCAAAGAGCTTTGAATTAGTATCAAAACACTTCTACATCAACCCAACCAATCTATGCAATGATCATGGGGACTCCTCAAAATCCCACCATAGGTACACATAGAGGAGAAAGTTTGAAGGACTATCTATCCAATTCATTTGCAAATATCAAGAAGAAGCTGATGGATATGATAACTCAACAAGCCTTTTATTCATATTACCTAAGATAGAACCATATAGAGGACATATTCTCTCTAAAGAAGGTACATAATAGAAGGAAGAAAGACGAGGAAGGTAGATTTGATTTGTTATAATCTAAGATGATAACCCAAGATATTGGACCAAAGTTTAGAGAGTTTGGTTCTAATTTTGACCCAATGAGGTCTCCCTCCTAAAGTTACAAAGGAAGATAGTCAGGTGGTGGCTAGAGATCAAAAGTGGAGTATTACATATGAAGAGAAAATGGACATATTTCCCTAAATTTTCCAAATCATGTAAGGTCCATGGACTACAATCCTTGAGAGTGAGCTCTAAAGTGGAAGCATAGAGCAGAAGCAAGAGCTATGGTGAAAGGAGATAGGGCAAGAGAAAGGGAGACACACAACGTGGAAACTTCAACCATCACACTATAATTGACCTTCCCTTTATTCAAATGTCACTAAAAGAATAAAGAATGAAGTGACAATGATGGGTGCCCACCACTTTCAGTATATAAGTGTGTAGGTATGCGAGTATTGCTAGTGTAACTAATACACGAGTGATTAGGCATAGGCACCTTTATCCCCAACAACCTCCCACTTAAAGGTGAATGTGTCCCTAGTAGGAGAGAACAAGAGAAAAGTGACAAAGTACAAATGTACGTAAATACAACAAGACGAGGAAAGATATCATCTCATCCAATGCCCATCAACTTCTTAAGGAAGGCAAAGAGATCCATTGAGAGACTTTTAGTGAGTAGATCTGTAGGATTTTGATTAGTTGAGATCTTAACAAGGTCAATTGACCTGTCCTCAATAACCTCTCTGATGAAGTGGTAATGCGCCTCAATGTGTTTCATCTTCACATTGAAGATCGGATCCTTGGCCAATTGAATAGTACTCATAGAATCTGAATGTAGTATAGGGAAAACATCATTAATGCCAAGGTCTACCACTAGACGGCCTAGCCAAAGAGCATCCTTGCAAGCCTTAGTGGCTATAACATACTCTACCTCTGTAGTAGATAAGGCTATGTATTTCTGCACTTTGGACATCCAAGAGACAGCATCTCCAGCAAAAAGTAAAAATATAGCCAAAAGTGGACTTTCTATTATCTTCATGTCCTACATAATCAAAGAGACAGTCTTACCTCATGGCTCCAATAACTTGGCCACCATAGCATATGCACATAGCTAATGTGCCCTTTAGGTACCTCGTGATATCCTTGGTGGCATCCTAATGCCATATGCGAAGAGATGTAGCCATATAGCATGCCACGACTCCCACTATAAATGCTATGTCGGGATGAGTGGCTAATCATGGCTTACATCAAATTGCTCTTTGTGGATGCATAAGAGGTCTTGGCCATCTCGGTCTTCTGCTCATTAGATTGTGGACAATCAGCATGACTAACCTTCACATGAGAAGGTAAAGCATAGCCAATAAGCTTAACATCTTGCAGATGAAATTACTCAAAGACCTTCTGAATGTACTCCTTATGTGACAAGTAGAGGTGCTCTAAGGAGCCCCTTAGAGCAATCACGTGTAATGCATATCCCAAGAATATATGAGACTTGTCCCATGTCCTTCATCTCAAAGCTCTACTTCAGCTAACCTTTCAAGGCATCCAACTCATCATGATCACTCCCAATAATCAACATATCATCAACATAAAGGATCAAAATCATAAGGCTGCCATCACAAGCATTCTTCATGTACAAACACGAATCCATATCATCACGAGAATATCCTTGTGAATGCATAAAAGCATTACCTAGGTGTCTACTCAAGTCCATAAAGGCTTTTCCTCAATTTGCACACTAGGTGGTCCCTATCAGGTTCTACAAAGCCCTTAGGCTGCTCCATGTAAATCTCATCATGCAAGTCCCCATGAAGAAAAGCCATCTTGACATCCATCTAATAAAGATCTAAGTCAAGTTGATCAACCAAATCCAGTACCATGCATAGGGTAGTCATTTTCACAACAAGAGAAAAAACTTCATCAAAGTCAACATCATGTTCCTCCTTGAAGCCCTTAGCAAGCAATCTGGCCTTGTATCCCAGCTTGGGATATCCAAGGGTACTTTTCAACTTGTACACCCACTTGCATGGCAAAGCACTCTTACTACTAGGAAAAGGAACCAAATCTACATATGATTTTTATGTAGTGAGTCATACTCTCTTTTAAGTCTCTCTAAAATCCTATTGTTGGGCTATTTCCAATGGCTGTAGAGAGACTTTAAGACTGTCATTTATCCTTACTTTCATTATATGGCCCTATTCCAAGAGTGACTATTACCTCTACACATGGCCTCATCATAGTAGTTGGTGCATTTGAGAGTTGAGGGGGGTAGCACCAGGACTATATATGGTCGGTTGTTAGTATAGGTTGCGGTTTTGGCTGATATACTATCTTATGCCTTGCTGAGCTAGGCCTTGGAGGCTCTATGGACTTAGCGGCCTGATTCTCTTATTGTTTGAGTGTCTCTAGCATGATGTTGTGTGTGGTCAAGCTTGAGGGTGGCATTTGAGTAGGCCCTTTGGGTGTTTTGACTTTAGGCAGTCAAATCCACATCATGGACTTTGTTGTTGGGTTACCTTCATTTCAAGGAGGATACAATCCAATTATGGTTATAGTAGACATGCTCAAAAAGGTTGCACATCTCATTCCAGTCAAGACAAACTATAAAGCCTCAGATATTGCTAGATTATTCACTCATCAAGGAGATATTTAGACTCCATGGGTTGCCCAAAAGGATCATTAGTGGCCACAACTCCCTCTTCACATCTCACTTATGGAGAGGAATATTTGAGGCTATTGGGACTCAACTCTGTTTTAGTACAGCCTATCACCCTCAAATTGATGGCCAAATAGAGAGAGTCAACTGAGTCATTGAAGATATTCTTAGAGCATATTGCTGCTGTCGCAAACCCAAGAAATGGATCCAATATCTACCATTGGTAGAGTTCACTTATAATGCTTCCTACCAGCAAAGCATTCAAATGACACCTTTTCAAGCATTGTATGTTCATGACTATCATAATCCATTGAATTTTTCAGATCCTACCTTAAGGGTAGAAGCTTCTAAGAAAATGCTCTAGAAAATGGATGAGCAAGTCAAGGCCATTAGACAAGACATTAGAGCCACCAAGGATAGGCAGAAAGCCTATGCAAATCTAAATAGACAAGAGTGACTCTTCAAAGAAGGAGATATGGTTTTTATTTGTGTACGACCCAAGAAAAGCTCCTTATCATTGGGAGAGTTTAAAAATCTGTCCAAGGTATTGCGGGCCCTACAAGATCCTCAAGTGCCTAGGGCCCAATGCCTACAAACTCCAACTCCCCGAGAATGTAAAGGTTCACAATGTATTTCATATTAGCCTACTAAAAAAATATGTATCCAATCCTAGCCATGTACTCAATGATCAACAAGTTGTAATGCCAAGCCAAGGAGTCCTTGACCTTTGGCCAGATAGAATCCTAGACATTCGGAACAAGCGATTGAGGAATAGAACTCTCAGAGAGTACCTCATCCAGTGAAAGGACTATCCACAGAAGAAGATGCCACATGGATTGATGAGAGTACTCTCAATTAACAATACCCCCAATTCCTTTCAAGATGAGGACATCTCTATCCATTAAGGGGGGAAGGATGTAATAACCCCCTTTTTTCATGACCCATAGGACCCCCCCTAAATCATTAAAATTAATTTACTTTTTTTTCCTTCCCCCAATCGACGCTGCCACAGCTAGCGGGAGGGAGGGAAGTAGTAGATGACGAAGACAAAGACAAAGATGAAGAGGACAATGATGTGGATGGGGAGGAGGGGCACACATGTGCCACCTCTCTCCCCCCCCCCCCAACGTAGACTGCATGCCAGCGGGCCAATTTGGCTGTCCAAGTGGAGGAGAGGGCCTCCACCATGCCCCCCCCCCCATAATAACCCTCCTCTCCCCTATAAAACCCCCCAGAAAAAAAAAATGATTGATACCACCTCTTCCCATGCCAAAAATTGTGTCGAGATAGAGAGAGAGTGAGAGAGAGAGACAAAAAGAGAGAGAGTCTCTGAGAGGAAGGGAGAGAGAGAGAAACTCTAAGAAAGAGAAAGAGAGAGAGTCTCTGAGAGAGAGAGAGAGAGAGAGAGAGAAATTTCCAATCTCCCCCCTTAAGAGGGGTTCCCACGCAATATTTTCGCTCATAAGGAGCAAACCATCCACCAAGGACGCACGCACTTGGAGCGGCTTCAAGCTACCCTTGATCGGAGATTATTCGAGTCTTCAGATGGCCCCTTAGCAGAAATTGCCTCACACCGATGGAAAACCCACAAACCTCAACGGGGTTACTGATCAAGGCGATACGACAAACAACAACTCGGGTTCGGGTGTAGACAATACATCCTTGAATAATCAGGTGCTATCGATAATTTTTCCTATGTAGAAATAGTAGATAAAGGAAAGAGTTTTGACTTACGAAAGATCGTACTTCCTTGCATTGAGATGATCTTGCATTAAAATGGTCTATTGAAATGATCATGTTGTATTGCATAAAATTGAACAAATTGGTACATGAAATTAGAGTTAATTTGGTAGAGAGCTACCTATAATTCACGGGTCATTCTCACTCATAAAATCACACAGCTAGCAACACTTGCATTAAGCCGCCACGAAGAATAGATATATGTGTTAAAAATCTTCGTCTTTGACTTATAAAGTTGTACTCCTAGGTGTATGTGCCAATGCCTCTTTGGTTGTAAGATGCATCTTTAGAATTCTAAAATTGAATTATTGTAAGGGATGGTGTCTCAAGGCATTCTTTTTAAAAGAAATAGCTTGCATAAGCATGAAGAAACGTGCATTACATGGAAAACATTTGCTCTCAGGGGTGTTAAAAACTTGCATCCTAATTTTTCTCGATATCATAGATATAACTTTGATTGTACTACGCATAGGACATGGTCTTCATTGTAATTTGTACTAAAGTTGGCTTGTAGGAGGAAACTTTACCAGGTCATTCTTTTGACAGTAATAAACCAAGAACTCAAGCACAAGGTAGATTGAAAAACCATACAAACCCGAGATAGTTTTAGTCGAACAACATTAGCGAGAGGATCAAACCGGTCATCAACCATTACTAGATTCAAGAATCCCTCTAGATAAACTTTCTGGGCATGATACCACTTAAATTGAGGCACCTAACGTCAAGGGAAGGACCCTCTCCACTAGTCCAATATCGTACCTAAAGCTTGCTAACTAAAATGAACTAGGCTATCCTAACCCTCACAAGAGGATTGAGCAAAAGATTTCCATCATGGAGCCCTAGAGGAGAGAAACTCTTAATGAAAGTTGGAGTGGAATCTAAATTTGTGATAGAATCTCAAGAGGGTGGAGCCACCCTCAAACAAACCTTGGGAATCCTAGATTGAATTATCTAAAATCATGTCGAAAACCCAACCCATGAGCTATAGAACCTAGGGAAAATTTACCAACCAGAAACAAAGGGGTGTTGCTGATTGGATGTAAAACCAATTGCGTAAATTCTCATTCTTATTGCATAAGAATGAGGAATGGAACAAGGGTGTTCCCTACCCCCACAAAGGGCCATTGCAGTTGACACCAAGGCAAGAAAAATCCGAAGGTTGAATGCTAAGCGTTAAAAAAGAAACTCCACCTTAGCAGGTGTTCTGAGAACTTGCCCACATTACTGTTTGTGCTTCTAATTTTAGGAGCACTGTCTATGAAAGGATTGTTTGACCCAAGCTCTCATAAGAAATTGGTATACTGAATCAAGTTAAATTCATGGAGGGCGAGCTAAACCACCCTCAGCTGGCTGCCAACCCTATCCAAGGGGGTTCTAAATAATCGTGACGGGAATATGGACCGAACCCACCACGAGAGGTCTCTCCATGGATTAGTTTGATCGTAGGAGGATGCTTGGATGCTAGGGGGAGCTCTACCTGTAAATTCCCGAGGATTCTCAAGATGATTTACGTGACTCAAGATGGATTCTCGAGGCCCTATTACTAGTGCAAGGGCGAAAACCTGGAGGAAAATAGGATGCATCCTTATGGATCGCAGGAATCATCCTATGGACAGAATTTGTATCTCGATTTGAAATTTTGATATAAAGTTTATGTTTCAAGGAATTTGTCTGAACTATTTTTGTGTCAATGCATAAAATTACGTAAAGAAACATGTGGCTAATAGGTTAATTAAGGAAGCTGCTTGTATGTGTTAGCACTAATGTGCCCTTAGGTAAGTAAAAAACTAAAGCTATCAAGGAAAGCAAGTGGACGGAACCCCAATGGGCTCATCCTATGGTAAGGTGGTCCCAGAGAACTGGGAGGCTTCTCAACATTCAAGTCGTGATGATGTAGTAACCTTAGATAATGTAGGGTAGAACCCTGGCTCGTATCATTTTAGGGGACTGGAATGGGACTTTACTCTACGGGTAGAGAGGTCGAGTGATGCATCCCTCTCGTTTCCCACTCTTTTAACCAAGTGCAATATGAGTCTGCCTCAATTTAGATACTCTACGCAAAGTAGATCATCTGACGTTAAAAGGCTGTAGCATGACTTGACCACTAGAAACCCAGAAAGTTTCAGGTCAATCCTAACAGGGTTGGCCGACACGCTTCATTGCGAAGTAGACTCAAGATTTGCTATCTGACAAACCCTGTGACATTTCGTGGGAGTGCTAGCAGTGTGCTTTAGATCAGGGACTACTAAAATGTATCAAGGACCGGCATGTTACATTGCCCTAAAGTCATTTGAGAATTGGGGTATTGACTTCATGGGCCAAATCGATCCTCCAACTAGAAGAAAGCAGAACATATACATTTTGGTATGTACTAATTATGTGATGAAGTGATGCAAAGCCAAAGCTCCCAAGTGGGATGATGGAAACAATACAGCTTTGCTCCTGTATAAGAAAATTATCACCTACTTTGATAGTCCCTTAGATCTTGTCAAGATAGAGGCACTCACTTTCTAAATAAGATTATGAAAGACTTAATAGAGATCTATAAGATTCAATACTATAAGTCCACACCCTACTATCCTAGCACCAATGGCTAAATTCAAGTCATCAATTGCATTCTTTGTTTGATCCTAACAAGGATGATTACTGAACCTCATCGTGATTGGGATGATCAACTTACAAAGGCTCTCTGGATGTACATAACCTCTCGTAAGGTAATAACAAGATAGACACCCTTTCAATTGGTATATGGCACAAAAGTTGTTTTCCCTGTTGAGGTAGAATCACCCTCTCTGCATGTGGCCATTAAGGAGCAGCTAGAAGATGACGAGTCCCTGCAATGCTAACTACTACTGCACTTGGAATATTTGGATAAGACTCGAAGGATGGCCTTACATTGTATAGAACCCACATAGGCTTAGTGTAAATCTTACCATGACGGCTTCATCAAGCATAAAGAATTCAAGGAAAGTGACCTCATTCTCACCTACTATGACTCTCATTTTGGCAAATTTCTAGGAAAGCTCCAATAGTATTGGATGGCCCTTACAAAGTATTAGAAGTCAACCCTAACAACTTTGTCCAAGTTCAAGTCATCGATACCTCTAATGATCCCTTTCTTATTAATGTCTATTGCTTGAAGTACTTTCCTCCCTAAGCATCCTAACAATCACATCCGACAACCCCTCTTCCCATTGGGATGTCACTCATTAATTTTTATCATGCTATTATTGATAGAGGTGTCATTCCCATTCTAATGAGGTGGCATTGTTCTTCTGGCTTCTCAACTCCACCTCCCGTCCCTATTATGTTAGCTTCCTTTTCGATCCAACAGACATAGCATGGATGGTTATGATACAAGTTGTTCTTGCCATTTTCAAAAAAAAAAACATATCATGGAAAAAAAATACTTCGATCACACTATCATGCCAACCTATTCTTTGAGAAAAGGCGAACATATCCTTGGGAATAAGAAAAATGAAAAAAATAAGAAAAATAAATAAAAAGACTATTATGGAAGAAAACAAACAAATTCCATGTCATAATGGGCCTCGCTCCAAGAAAAGGTGGCAAACACCTTTGGATGGGAAGCTAACTATGGAAAAGATGGCGATACCTTGCAATCCAAACTAGTTGAATCGTTAGTTGATATCTCCAAGCTATAGTTCTAAAGCTCCCTCCCTTGGCGTATTGTGCTCTATGATTCCATCGTGTGTCTGACTCCTACAACAAATGGAATATTCTTACATATGTTCTAAGTTCATGATCTGTCAACTACCTCTGTAGGTATGCCTCTCCAATTACTATTTGATATCATCGATATCTTCATCAAAAACCATTGAGTGATATGAACTTTCATCCTAACCAGATGGGGATGTAAGTATGGACTACCCTCTATATCCATCAATAGAGCGTGAGACATAGGGTGGGGTGAGTGACCAGTCCTTGCCCTTCAAATCCAAATGAGAGGTGAGATGCATGAATAGAGCATTGCATGCACGGATTGGACCTCTCAATGCACAAAGCATGATCTCTTCTATGCATGGCACTATAAGGCTCCATGGCCTTTCTTCTTATACTACATGGTAGCATAGCACAAGATGCACTATGGCACCATCAATTGCACACAATACATACAACCTCAACACAAGTGGCAATGAGAATTACATCAATGGGTGTCAAGAATTGGGTTGCCCTCATGTATCTATCAATAGAGCTTGAGACAAAGGGGAGGACTAAGCATGAATGATTTTTCCCTTCAATCAACTAAGAGGTGAGGATTGGGGAACATTATGACAATGGTGACATGTACATTCCTATTTCCCTATGCACACATGGCATAGACCTCTACAATCACAATATGACATGTCACTCTATTCCGAGCATTGTACTATGAGACCTCCTGACCTTCCTTCTCGCACCTATGCCACAGATGGGTTGGGACGCACTAATGCATAATCAATTGTACACACTGGCATACTCTCTTTGAGCCCCTCAATCTTGTCAATTTCTAAATAGGGTGTAAGCTATGGGTTTTTCAACTCTTCCTTGAGTGACATGAACCATGGGATGAGAGATTGATCTATCATTCCAAAATGAGTTACTATTGAGCTAAGTAATATATTCTTTGTCAACAACAAACTAGCGATCTTTGACAACAATGCTACCTCCATGGGCACTATTGCATGGTCAGTGCTATGGCTAGAGCGTACTATGCCAAGCCGTGGTACCTCCCTACAATCAACTCTAACCTCTTGATGAGTGATAACAATCATTCCTGACAACTGGAGAAATAGACCACATGTGTTTATAACCTTGCCTCTTGTATTTATGAGTGTATATCATATTTTAGATGTGGGGATGCAAGGGTTGGGTCAATTGTCAATGTCTATGCCCATGTTGATCAACATAACCAATCCAATAAGGTCTTAAGTGTGGAGGTGTGTCCCTACATGTATGTTCTACGTACCCTTATGCACACATCTCTATCTAATTTTTCAATGATAAAATTACATTTCTATGCCCTGCTAGGGTCCCTTCCCCACCACCCATCCTATTATATCTTATTTCCAGGATCTTCCCTTTTCCATTTTTTTATTAGTCTATTTTTTGGTCCTTCCATGTGAATGCAGTACCCTTGTTTCACTAGAACTACCATCTAATGTTATAGCCCTTGTTTGTCCCTTCAAACTAGACACTTTTTCCTTTTAGAGCCCTTTGTTCCAAGCAATGGTTTAGAAGTTGTTAATTTTTTAATGATGTTATGCGAATCAAACGTGTCTCTATATAAACGCATCTTTTTCACACCGAAATTGCAATTTGATCTTATAAACTTGATCCTCCCCTTCCCCCTGACATTTTTCCTTTTCACACTCTACCATTTCAATGCCATGGATTGTTCATTATTAATTTTTTTGGGTATTTTTCCTTCATGTTGTTGATCTTTTTCCATATGAATGTCCATGTTTCACATCAAAATTATGTTCTAACTTGATAATCCTATCCAAATCATCACCAGGATGTTTTTTCCTCCTCCTTACACACCTTTCCAATAAACAAAATTTTTTGTTCTATTACACATGCCATCATGTCTCTCAATGTGTCATGCCAACCTCGTTCATGCTCTTGCGTGGCATCCTGCTCCCATTAGTATTAAAAAAATTTACCCTGCCCTACGCACATGCTCAAGACGAGGGCACGTGCTTTCTCTATGAATTTTTTTTAATTAACACAACCAAAAAAGGCCCAAAAACAACAAAAAAATATCATTTTAAAATTTTTTTAATCGCCCCCACTCCCCCCGTAACCACCACTCTCCCCCCCCACTCCCTTCCTCTTTTCTCTCTCCTCTTCTTTTTCCTCCCTCTCTCTTTCTTTCTCATTTCTTTCTTTCTCTCTCCTTCCCCTCCCTCGCTCTCCTCGACTCCTTCCTCACCTTTCCCTATCTCCCTCTTTCTCTCTCCTCACCTCTCTCCCTCATTGCATTCACTCACTTCTCCCTCCCCTTTCTCATTCCCTCCTCCCTCCATCTCGTGCTTCTCTTCGGCTCCCTCCTCCTCCTCTCCTTCCTCCACCTTGCTTTCTTCCTCATCCCCCTTCCTCTATTCTACCTCCCTTCTCCTCTTCTTCTCCCTCCTAGCTGCCTACGACTGGCTTGTTCGTGATGCCGCCATCCTAATCTCCCTGCAAATGCCATTGGGCCGTCATTGTTATGAACCCTACCATCACTGCCTGGCCAGTGCCCCCACTGATCTACTATATACTCTGACACCACCATCCTAGTCTCCGTGATGCCTTGCACCACCCTGCTCATTGTCATTGGCCATGCCGGTGCCTCCTCCTCCTTTCCCTTCAACCACCTCCACCATCTCCCTCCTTCTCCTTCTCTATGCTCGTCTTCTTCCTCCTCACCCTAACTACCCTGCTAACCCCCTTCCCTCACTCGATTCCCTTCCCCAAAACCCTCCAAACCCCCATTCTCCCATCAATTCCCACCCTTGTGGGTTTCCCACCCCTCCCCCCATGTTAGTCCCCTTTCCTGCTTACATGCAACCCCCTCCCCACCCCACAATTAAATCTATAGATACGCGCCCTCCCCTTCCTTAGCCCCCTATCCTACCCCCCATGGACACCCCCCCCCCAACCAAGAAAAAAAAAACCAACCCAAAATACCCACAAACCCCCCATTCCCATGCTGAATTGTTAGCAGTTGTTTACTCGCAAGGTTGAGGAATATACTTGCAAGCTATCATTCACACACAAGGGTGCACATGTCAACTCGTCCTAGCCATGGAGCTCTTGCTATTCACGTGCAACATAGTAAGTCCTGGTACACGCCTTTTCACCGATTTTTTTAAAATATATTTTTTGAAAAAATCCATCATTAATTTATCAAAAATATTTAAAAGAAATAAAAATTTGCAAAAATTTAAAAAAGAGCCAAAATTTTAGGATAACAACTACAAGCTAAAAATTGACACAAAGAAAATGAAAATCTAAGAAACCCTAATAAAAAATTACAAACTACATTGAAAATATTTAAAATTAAAAAAATGGCCTAATATAGCATTAAAATATGAAAAAATCCTATGAAAATTCCAAATTTTTTGTTATATTTGACTCACTAATTGGTTCACTTTAACAACTTTTTTTAAAAAATGAATAAAATATTTTTAAAATCTATAAAGTTAAATAAATTTTTAAAATCCATCAAATACACAAACCAATTTAAAAATACATGCTATGGTTTTATCTTTTTCCTCGTGGTATAAATTTGTAGACTACTAGGTTGTTTTCATCGTTTTCTTCATGATGGACGTACCTGTCTATTTTTCATGTACTCATTCAGATTAGGTAGCATTCACAACCCTTCAGATATTAATTTCTCTCTCTTTTGTACACAACAAACCACATGTAATGATAAAGTGAATCTAGCTTATCACCTTTTTCATGCACATTCACACTCAACACATAATCAAACATAATAATAAAAGGAACCCAGTGTTCACATTGCTTGTGCCAAACACACATCTTAATTTATAATAAAATAAACCAATCGTCACTCTTGAACACATTGGTAAAAAAGCAATCCACACACATTAAATTTTAATCAATGAATTTTGCATTTAGAGACCCAAAGGGTCAGGATCGCAATTGTGGATTACACTCGATGCACCAATCAATTTAACAAAATGTTGTAATGGGTAAGTAAGGAACACTGTTTTCTTTTCTAAAGGTTGATTGAGCTTAACTAACTTGTTTTTTGGGCTTTTTTTTGTTCTAAATGGTTGTTTTTATGGTTGATTGATTGGTTTTTGATCAGTTTGGAAGTGTTTTGAGATGGATTGAGTAGGTTTGAGAAGCTCATCATGGTTTTTGGTTCAGTTATGATGCTCAAATTGGTTCTGTGGTGGATATGTTTGGTGCTATTATGTCTATTTTTGCCTCTATTTTCTTTCTGTTTGAGAGGTTGAGATAGTAGATAAGTGGTTTGAAGAATGATTGAAAGTGTGTTGGATGGCTTTTAATGGATTGGATTGATTATACTATGAGTTGTATGGTTTTTATGCTTTTTGTTGATCTTCTATAGTGTATCGTTGATCTTTTGTATTCCTTTTGTTATCTTCTATTTGCTTCTGTATGTGTCCTATTTGGATAAATGTATAGCTTGGGGATATTTTCAATCTTAAAAGAGAGAGAATATAAGCTTAAATTAGCTAGCTCAAGTGGAAAACGTAGTTGTTGAAGACTTGAAGTGAAGATTGAAGTGATAGTAATACTGATGAGCTCTTCAGAGCCACTATAGTGACTATGGTGCCTCTTCATATTAGGCATACCTCTTGGGAAGTGTCTTCATGATGACTGAGAGAGGACTATTGAGAGTTATTCTTTGTTACTCTCATGTATTGTTGAGAGAGAGAGAGAGAGAGAGAGAGAGAGAGAGAGAGCATATATGAGAGAGATTGTGTATGAGAGATAGCCAATTTCTATGAAGAAACCTTATATATATATATATATATATATATATATATATATATATATATATATATATATATATATATATATATATATATATATGAGAGACATTGAGAGAATGACTATGAAGACAATGAAATATGAATGCTATGTAATAAATTTCATTCAAGATTGAGCATTCCTTTGTGACACTTTGGTTCTTTGGTGGTTTCTATGAAGAATATGATAGGTTTTGTTAAAGATAAATATGTGGGAGATCTTGCATATGATGCTAGAGCAAAGTCAACAATTATTGAGGCTACTAGAAAGCCATTGAGCTTGGGAACACCTATAGGATATATATTTGATGATAACATTGTGGTGGCTTGATGGCGTTTATAACATTTATGCTTGGCCGACCAGCATTTAATGTTGGCCAACCTGACATCACTTATGGCATTATTTTTGCCTATTTATTTAGACTACTCCTCCACAGTCATTATGCATCATCTGTCATTCATCATCTAACAAGTTCTACTAGAGGGAGAGGAGCAAGTCCCAGTGCCTTCACAGCTGGTGACTCACATTGGTTCCATATTGTCTCATATCTTAGCATATGGATTTCATTTTTCAAGTACCTCTTTGCTTCTGAGTTCTTCGTGCAGTGTTCTTTTCTTTTTCAGTGTTTCTCTTTCTCTTTCCTTTGTCTCGTGTTCAATAGTCTATTACATCAATTTTCCACGCTTCCATCACTACATCCACTTTTGACATAGTATTAGATTGCATGATCATTGTTCTTGCTATTGTTTTACATTGTTTCCAGTCTAAATTTTGACTTTTTGACTGTTGTTTGGACCTGTCCTAACTATTGCGACTGATTTATAGCTTGAACAAACTTCCTTTGTTATTGCTATTGATTTTCGACCTATTTTTCTACTATTTCTCAGTGTTTTGTAGTCTCCCATTTGTGTTTACAATTTTTTGGGGTTGTTTCAAGGCTGGGGACATGTTATTGACCCTTCCAAATCTGTGTTTTGGGGATAGTAGGCTGAGGTGACTTGTTTTCTATAGGTCAACTACACTTAATGGAGCTATTGTCTACTTTTTGTCATTAGCATATGCATTTTGCCTGTCTAATTCTATGTAGGGTTGGGTGACAAGTCTTAGGCTATTTTTTGGCTATGTTTGGTCTCCACTTTATTCTTGTGATACACTACTCGACTGTAGAGAGGGTCCATGTGCATCCACTTGTCATGTTCTCATCAGTACTCTCTAGTTACTGTTGATATTTTCTCTATGTGCTTTCTTTTCTGCTTTGAACTCCTACAATCCTTGTGGCATCTATATTTTTGGCATACTTTTGTCCCTGTAAATCCCTTGTCTTCATCTTCTCTATATCTCCCTCATCATGGCTCATCCGACATCTCCTCCTAATGGTTAACATGCCGACATTATTTCCTCATCTACAAGTATTATGTTGGAAACTTGCTATGTTCAGCTTCAGGTTTTTGTGAGGATGGTATCTCTTAGTGCTTCAGATGTTCCAGTTTCAAAGAGGGGTGCCATACGGTGGAAGAAGAAGAAGTCACAATGCTATTATTGTGGTAAGAAGGGCCACCTTCGGAAGGGCTGCATAACATTAGCAACTTTACGACAGGAGCAAGTACAAATGGTGATGAAGGGTGATGACTCTCTCAATGAGCCTTCCTCATCTCCACGTCTAGGTTTTGGCTCCAGCTATGTGGCCCCAACGATGGCTGCAAGGGCCCCCTTCCAAGGTGCTAGTATAGATGATGCGGTCATCCCTCACAACTCTCTAGTGCCAAGAGGAAGTGTGAGAGGGTGGTGCAATGGGATTGGAGAGCCTCATCTATACAAGTATACAAGTGCACAGGTTCCCGACAAGAGAGATCTCCCTAACTCATCGATTGAAGTCTTGACCGAAGTCTTGTAGGTTCAAATCTCAGAGCTAGGATTGGCATTCAAATTCATGATGAGCTCGTTCTTTTCCTGAGAGTGGGATTGGCTTCTAATTTGAGCTAACATGAGGGAATACTTTAGTGGTCTAGCCAAAGGTGGGAAATCCATGGTCATATATGTTCAAAGGCATTTTTGATAGGATATTCTTGTATGCTACTACGAGACATTGTTGACAGATATTGAGAGCTACTATGGTTCTTCTCTGTTTTACGTGCTAATACAATTGCAATCAACATTAGGCTTGTGCACCCACTACTTGGGTATCCATGGTTCTAGTCTGATGGTCCTTGTTATATGTACTATGATGGGACATTATCATTATATATTGTATTGTATCAAATCACCCATGATCTAAGAGAGGGTGTTAGCAAATATATCAATTCATGGTTGAGTCTGTGCAAGCTAGAGAGAGTTGAGCACATTCTAGATATTTTGTGCTTTTTTTAAAAATGGTGTTTATAGCATTTATTGATGGCTGACCTAACATCATTTATGGCATTTTTTTTGCTTATTTATTAAGACTCCTCCTCCACAGTCATTACGCATCTTCTTTCATTCATCATCTAACAAGTTCTGGTGGAGTAAGAGGAGTAGGTGCCAGTGCCTTCATAATCGAAGACTCACATTGGTTCTATATTATCTCATATCTTGGTATATGGATTCCATTTCCCAAGAATCTCTTTACTTCTGAGTTTTGTGCAGTGTTCTTTTTATTTTGCAGTGTTTCTCTTTCTCTTTCCTTTGTCTCTTGTTTTCAACAATCTATTATAGCAATTTTTCATGCTTTCATCAGTACATCCACTTTTGACACTTCTTTGGTAACGAGGGGTATTTATGGAAGGACTATAATAAGTAGTTAGTGGCATTACAAAAGCAAAAGGAGACAAAAGGAAAGGGTTCATATTATGACACAAGCTCATGGTGACCACAAAATTAGCCTACTATCCCTAGTAGGTTTGTCACCCCTCACAACTTGCCAATGCTCTAAACACATCCATATTTAGGTGTGGTGGACCTTGAGAATCACTTTGTACATGCATCGATGCAATCTAACACTTCAAATCCTATAGTAGATTTTCCTTTCAGATGTGCTTTTTGTGAAGCTAGTTTGTGACAAGCATTGAGTTTTAGCTATTTGTAGTCTCATTGATCAGGGCTTGGTATGTTCTACATCAACATTACTATCCTTCAAACTCACCTTGTTGGGAGCCCATTGTTGGATATACTATGGTGGTACAAGTTTTTGACAAATCGTGGCTATGTTATGGGACATGGTGATGGCTCTTAGGGGCTTGCTATTCCCCATAACTGTGTCATATTCTTAAGAGATAAGAGGTTGGATACCTCATCATGTGAAGGGGGACCCAGTAAGGTAGGTGTGTGTGTGTGTGTGTGTGTGTGTGTGTGTGTGTGTGTGTGTGTGTGTGTGTGTGTGTGTGTGTGTGTGTGTGTGTGTGTGTGTGTGTGTGTGTGTGTGTGTGTGTGTGTGTGTGTGTGTGTGTGTGTGTGTGTGTGTGTGTGTGTGTGTGTGTGTGTGTGTGTGTGTGTGTGTGTGTGTGTGTGTGTGTGTGTGTGTGTGTGTGTGTGTGTGTGTGTGTGTGTGTGTGTGTGTGTGTGTGTGTGTGTGTGTGTTAGGACTAGGGAAACCATGAAGTCCTAGTTAGCGGCCTATATAAAGAGCCAAAGGATGCCTCTTATAATGAGAGCAGGGACACCTAATCGTATTCCTCAGTAACTACTAAGCAAGAGGGGTTTCTTGCACACATGCATGGGCACACACACACACCCATCTCTCTCTCTCTCTCTCTCTCTCTCTCTCTCTCTCTCTCTCTCTCTCTCTCTCTCTCTCTCTCTCTCTCTCTCTCTCTCTCTCTCTCTCTCTCTCTCTCTCTCTCTCTCTCTCTCTCTCTCTCTCTCTCTCTCTCTCTCTCTCTCTCTCTCTCTCTCTCTCTCTCTCTCTCTCTCTCTCTCTCTCTCTCTCATGCTGATTGCTTCTCATGTGCAAGTGAGTTCTTTCCTTTTTCTCCACCCTAGTTTCAACATGGTATTAGAGCTAAGATTTATTCCATAACTTTTTTTGAAGCCACTACAACATAAGAGAAGAATCCTATCCTCCATAGTTCATCTGTTCCACGAAAAGCACTACAACTTAAGAGAAGCACCCTATCCTCCATTTTTCACCTCTTCCACTCTAACTAAGTATGGTAGCCATTCAAGGGGTTGAGGAGAATAAAGGGACTATATTCGGTTGAGGTTTCATCCGGATACTTCTTCCTCATCAAATGCTATACCACCCCAAGATTCACAAAGTTTTGGGGTGACACTATCTAAAAATCTAGTAAGGGTGGCAACCTATTCATGCCAATAGCTCTCACAAGACAAAGCTTTATTCTCTAAGCCACCTTAGGGCTTTTGGCCCTATAATGGACTACTCCTAACTCAAAAGAGTCACTAGAAATTTATCCTCATATTGTAGACGCCATTCAAATTTGTCAAACAGGATTTGTGTGGTAGGGACTCTTAACCCCAACTTGTTCTCTTCCACACTAAGTGATTCTAACCTAATTGTGAATTCATTTGACCTTGGAGGAAGCCTTAAAACCATGTTTGAAGGTGTCTCTTGCCTCCACAAGATATACCTAAGCCTCAACAATATATCTCTCTTGAGATCATTTCCTAAAGCAAGAAACCAAAGCTTGACAAGAGTGCATGTTTGCACTAATGGTGTTTCTAGACTCCTTAAGCCCAAAAATCAACAAGAAAAATTACTCTTTGATACTAATTTTGAGCTTCTTCTTTATCATGGTGGACATGGCACATGGTTTAAGTGCCCGTCTTTACCTGTTCTACACTAAAATCACCTCCATTAGCAACCTTGAGATAGATTGGCTCAAAGAGCATGAAGACCTACATCAAAAAACCAAGGAGGAAACATTTTTCCCTTGGAAGCCTTGCGGTTCAAGCCTTTAAACTTCCCAACTTCTTCCCAAGAGGAGATGATGGAGAATCTAGACGTTACACCAAAAAGGTATGTGTAGCTTACAATTTGATATTCTCATAAAATCCATAGAGAGATTTCATCATAAAAATCTTCCTAAATTGAAGATGTCCTATAGCATCCCAATGTGAATTGCAAGGGCCAATAACATAATTCACGCACCAAAATAATTCACCTTATTTGGCACAGATTCATTGGAGAGAGAATTTGTGCTACTTACGTATTTTTTTATCTACAATGAGGGGTCAAGAATGAACCCCCTAGTTGTTTTGACTAAAAGTTTGTACATCAAGGACCTTCAAGAAATAAAAGTGAACATCAATTCAACCAAGTCTCAACCATCATAAAACACTTATATAAGCAATGATATGCGTAAAGGACATCATAAGATACTCATATAACCAAGACTTGACCATCATAAAACACTTATATAAGCAATGATATGCTTAAAAGCCCCAATTTGCGGTGTTGGACCCTATGGCCCACAAAAGCTCTCTCTTAAAAGTGTAACAATAGCAAGACCATCAAGATAGTGTCACTATATATAAACATGAGGAACACATATCTCAAGAGAACCAAGATGGTTGCCTCATTGATCTCCTTGTCCATTCTATACAAAAGAATTGTACCTTTAGAAAAACTGCTCTAAAAAATTGTGGGATTCCTTCTCTCCGAGTATCCACCACCACTTGTCATGGAATGAGTAAGAGCCTTTGAGAGTGTTGCTCCACCACCACACATTGAGTTTCCATTTGTTTCTAATGTTCCTCAACAATCTCAAGAATGGTGCCTCAAGGTCGAGCATATGGATAGCTTTCTATGGCCTCATCATTTTTCCAAGAGTATCCAATTGTTATTTCACCCTTCTCTTGATAGACTGTTGGGATTTTCCAAGGTTCTTGCCTTCGCCTTTGTCTTGGAGGTACCTTTGGATTTGAGACACTTCTATGACTTGCTTTTTGTGTGGGGAAAAGCACTCTAGTTTCTCTTTCCAAAGTTTTCGACCTTTCGTGGACTTGTTGTGGTTGTATCTAACATTAGGGATCCCGGTTCCTATTGGGATTTACTTTTGGTACGACTAAAAGTATTTTGCTTTCCTTTATCAAAATTTCTAGCCTTTTGTAGATTTGATATGATTGTTTCCAATTCTCACTAGGATTTACTCTTGGAATAAGCAAAGCCACCTTACTTCGCTTTTCCATAATTTCTTATAGTGGAGTTGATCTCATTATACCCAATTGTAGAGGGGCTGAACTTATGGAGGCTTTTCGAACCTTCATCAATTTTCCTTATTTTACCCATTACATAAAGCAAAGAAAGGCTTAAAAGGCTGGAAAAAGCATAACCAACCTCAAACATGAGCGAGCATTGCACATTTCATATGTCAAACTCTATTGTGCATTGAGACGACTTTGAAGGCTTGCAATCTAATTACTTAAATGTCGATAAAGCGATGTTCACTTTGCACCAGCATTGAAAAAATAAAATTGGCATAATATTAGGATAGGAGTTCTTATGATAAACAAAGGAAAAGAAGTACCAAAAGCAAAGAAATGAAAGCCTATATTAAATTTTCTTTCATGAGGATTCTCATAATATGAAGACCATAATTGAGCTCAAAATGGCTTCTCTATTCTTTCATGAGGATCCCCATAATACTAAGACCATAAATAAACTCAAAATGGCTTCTCTATTCATTTATCATACAAGCATCACCACTTTCTAAGCTTTCGAGTGAAAGTTATGCCTTTGTTAAGGTGCAAGTTATATAAAAATTGTATGGTGTGCAAATGGCATGTCCCTTCTATTGGACCTCCCTTTTGCACATTATAGGTTGGGAGTACCACATTGGCAATATTTCTTATGTTTTACACATTTGCTTCATTGTTTGTTAAGGTATGCAAACCTTTTTGCAATGGTTTTCAATGATAAGCTATGCATTAAGTAAAAATAGGAAGGAATTTGCATCAAGTTACATGGGAAGGCTAGCTAACAGAGATGGGAAGGTTTACATTAAGCTTAAAGAAGCTTATGGATAAGCATTTGATTTTCTTTAGAAAACCTTGGATCTCTTCTTCAACCTCAAAGAAATACAAGTTTCCAGTGTCAAGTAAAGATTAGAACCCCATTTAGCATGTCCTTATATGTTATTTGATTTCCTTTTCTGTGTCAAACTTGTGATCATTTACACTATGCGTGAAACAAATTTTGTGTGTGATTTACTTTTTTAAAAGGCATGTTTTATATTGCAAACCTTGAAATTGACACTTATATTTAAGTTACAACTACACCGCATAGAGAAACTCATCTACAAGCAAGTCTTGTTCAACAAAATCTATAGAGGGTCAAGTGTATGCACTAGGCATTAGAACTTGAGGCAACAATTATATGTATTTATGAATTTACAGCATCTATGCCATGCATTATAGGTACTATGCACATACTTTCATGCAATCATTGTTGATCAAAGTGCAAACAAGAACTACCTACGATCAATGGAAGGGAGCAAGCCATTAGAGATTAGAAAGAGAAAATGATCAAGAAGCACACTAGGTTGTTTGATAACATCAATGTCTATCAATAGATATATTCAAATGAGCTATTATAGCCCGCTAGTCTCTTCTCAATGAATGGATTAGATAACAAACCACTTTAAGCTAATTCAATTCAACAATGATTTGACACTAACGTTGAACAAAGTGGCATTAGACTAAACTACCCTTGCATTTCCAACATCCCCTCAGGTTGTGTTGGTTGGTTACATTTTCATGAGAAAGGTCTTCCCTCCCTTAAATCTACCATGCTAGCTATTAATTTATGTTAATAACATGTTTGTTATTTGACAATCTTAATAGGCAATTGGCATTTCGTGGACTAATTATTACAAGAGTCTAACAAGTAAAGTCTATCTACTAGAGTAGAAGTGGACAAGAATCCCCTCCAATCAATTGGCATGGTCATTCCATAGTCTTTGATAAGGTGACTAATCTTGCATCTCTCAATTTATTCTCATAAAGGCATATAAATTTCTCTCGTCTAATCTCCCCATAATGGTTGCAACTAACTTCAACCTTTCCCTTGACTGTGGTTTCTTGAAATAGAACATTGCATAACTCGATAGTGGTGTAGCCATAGAATTTCCTCTTTTAGGAGAAATGTCGAACAATGCACTAAAGTTACTCTTACCATATTTCTAGATTTCACATTGGTTGATCCATATTCAATTGGAAGTCTCACAATCGACATAGCAATTGCACTTTCTTCAAAGGTAGTGGCACTGATTTTGCCATGTTGACTAGACTTAACCTCATTTTGTTTACCAATTCTAAAATGGAGCATTTGCATTTGAGTTCAAAACAGATCTCAATCTTGACATAACATAAAAGGTCATCAATCTTTTGAATTCATTCTACACTTGTTTTGTAATCTTGGATGGTCGTTTGATGAATCAAAATCAAGAGCAACATAAAGTGCTTATAGTGATTGTGCATATTTGTCCTCTCACCTCGATCTTTGGATCTTATGGTAGGTACATGTTGGCTCTAACCCACAATTTTTATGTATTTGAAAAAGTCATTCAAGTAGACCAATCATGGAAAGTGTTCTTTTTACCGTTTTCTACAGGCATTTAATGAAGAGCTCGTCACCTCGACTGGGTAGATCTTCCCACTGGTGGTGTGGCAATGGCTAAACCCTTACAAGTAGCTCTTTTGAAGCTAGCATGGAAAGACAAAGGAAAATAATGCAGTAATGGCTAAACTTGCATGAGTAACTGTTTTGATTAATGCTTGTATTATACTCTGCAACTTCAGACCTAACCAATTTAGCCAATTTCAAAGTCAACCACAAATCCAACCCTATTCGGCATCCTTGATAGGATTTCACATGCTTGCCACTAGATCCAGCACTAGGTGTCATCACATACACATGAACCCAGTCACTAAGAATCACCATTGAATATCACTGAGAATTACCCTTAATTATTAACTTGAACTTGTATTAGACATTATCCAGCCTAAGAACTTCACAATATTTATGGCAGCACTCCGTTTGATTGCCCATATAGCCCCTGGTCCACACTGTACAAAATTATTGCTGATTCGATCACACTATACAAGATTGTAAACCCTCATTACCTAAAAGGTTCAACTCATATAACACAGCATCTTGTTTCAATCTAATACAGAAGAATCAGCTCATGTAACCTAGAATTCTTGCTCTGCCTCACCCCCTGATAGAGAGCACAACATTATCACTCCTCCCAGATCCCTATGCCCATACAAACAGGATTTTCAGTTCTTCAAGATCCTCTTCACTAGGAAATACCCTTCCATTATTCTTCTTTTCATACTTTTGATCATCACTCCAAACAAAAAAAAAAGACCCTATGATCTGAAACTAATTACATGTGAAAACTCAAACAGAAGGGCCAAAGATCTTGAAACTAAAAGCAGCAAACCATATAAAAACTAGTGTGGTTCAAACTTCCCCTATATGCTATACAGTATAACTTAATGATTGAGTATGTAGACTGGTGGTTGGGTAATGTGCAATGAGAGACCTTCAATATAGACTGGTAAATTTCAGTCTGATCATTTGGGTATCAACATTTTGAAACTGTTTTCTATCAACCCTTGAAGTGAGTGATGGAATACTGAATGAACAGGACCTCTTGCAAGAAACACAATCATAGACTATTGCTATCTAACTGACAATTCTAGCCAGTAAAAGAAGTGTGAACATTCCAATCAAATATGGTTACAATACCTTCGGGCAAATTCTACTGCAATATTATAGACGTAACTGGCAGTAAAACCTGGAAATTACTTTCTGTATCCGAGCTCAAAACCCTTGTGTTCTAGCAACAAGAATGCCTGAAAACAATCAAACTCTTCCAAGTAGCATCTGTTTATAATTTCTATAAACAAGAAAATTTGAGTCAGCTTTAGAAATACAACACAAACTGCTCCAGCCCCATTGCCAGCTCCAGCATCTTTGACTAGAATGCAATACAATGACCCATTCTAAAAATTCTCCAATATACAGCTCTAAAGCAGAGCCTACACCAACACAGCTGTTCTATCACGAACTTATTCATTCACAGATATACAGCTACCAAAATAAGCACAGGCAAGGTGCCTCCTCTCTTTCTATGATGAGTATGGCAATATTTACTCCCTACCAGCAGCAAGTATAAATAGCTATCTTATCAAAAATCTTGAAGAGAGCCACAAACTAAGACCGCAAAAAATACCCTACTAGAATCCCTAGTAACCCAACTGCCAAAACAAATAGAAATGAGAAGCCTGATGATGATTTTGACTGCATTGCTGTGCTAGTTCGTCCACCAGATTTTGCGGCAATGGTTGCCTGAGCAAACAAATAAATAAGAAGCATGTTAGTCCAATAGAGAATCTGCAAGTACCTAACCAGGAACCCTTTTATGCAGCATAAGATATGTTTGAATGACTAGAAGTGACCCTAGGTTACAGAAGCAGCAGTACTGTCACTAATTCAATACATTACTTGCCAATACCAGGTTTTGGCAACAGAATACTCACAAGCTCTTCCTGCAGTTGTTGACTCTTCTTTAGTGCAGCCTTCTTCTCTTCATTTAATCTTGCTACTTGAGACTGTACCTGATAAATATGACAACATCAAAATAGACCACTTTGAGAAACGTGACAAGACCCTCTCCCACAGCAAGCGACAATTTTTGTACAGAGAGAATTCACACAGCTAGCATAGTCTCAAGTTTTGAAACTTTTTAACTCTCATCACAGATACAGATCACTGGTTATGCACGTCTTCAATCAGGCTCTATGGAGTTTTTGGTTTGCATGATGCTTGGGATCATTGGCTGCCATAGAATTTGCTTGGTATGTAATATTGCCTTTGAAAACTCATCAGTATGCTTCCAAGAGAGACTGGATGACGGCTGGAAATGAAAGATAATGTGGAGCGATGACAGCCTGACCTAGTATCTGTTGGAAATCTGCTGAGGAAAAGGAAGAAGTCATTTTAAGGTCCTTTTTGGACATCAAGCTTCTTGAAATGAATCCAGTCCCAAAATTTCAAGAATCCAAGTAAAAACTAAGTGTCCCTTTTAGGACTATTCAAACTTGTATTGTCTTTCAAGCAACTGTTCTGGGGCAGGGGGGGAGGGGGGGATTATGATTGACAATAGTACAAAAACTAGGGCCTCATTATATAGGGCTGTTGTGTGGTGCCTCCCACAAGGAGAGGAGCAATCATGGTATATGCAGCTCCATGGCGGAGATAGAAGACAGATGAAGAGGGGACTTTTCTAAGTACACAAAAAGCTGGATAGACTGATGTGATAGATAATTGATGATAATACAAGAACTAGGGCTCATTACATAAGCTTGTGGTTTTTCCCAAATCTTTTGACCCTTATTAAATGCTGACAGGTGTACATGTTCACACCTAAATACACACTAACAAACCCCCATTTGGGTCATGGGTGACTAAACACGTGACACACAACACGAGAGAATGTGGGAAGGCCTTGTTAGCAGATTAGTCAGCCATGCATATTTGTGGGCTGGGCACGAGAGATTCTTTAGGCATCTTTCTGGTTTCTATTTTTGTCGTTTTTGGCAATTTTTTGGCTGGCCAACTTTATTATCAGGCCACCATAATGCTGGCCAGCCTGATGCATTATTAGGCATTATTTTTGCCTATTTTCTTGGCTCCCTCCTTCACATGCATCCATCACTTGCATTGTAGAGAGGGAGGCAGTGCCAATGCCCACACAACTAATTACTCATTGTTGTATGCGAATGTTTCATGTTTGGCATATGGACTCCATTTCCTGAGCATATCTCTAAGTTCTCTATTTGCAATGTTTCTCTATTCTTGTGTTTTCTCTTTTCTCTCACTTCTCTCTTGTGTTATGCAATCTATTACAGCAGTCTCCTATGCTTCAGTCGTTGCACTCACTTCTTACATGTCTTACCTCAGTAAGGTAATGTCTAATCCCAAACAATAGATTTTGAAAGAAGATACACTTGTGCAAACATCATTGCTGGTGTAGCAATGGATGGCTACAAAGCTGGTGGTTGCTTCTTGTGCCGCTTCCCCTTCTTTTTGAAGCATTAATCAAGGTATGACCAATACATTTGCAATAAATACACTTGGGTAACTTGTTTTTGACATAGAACGCACCAAGGACCAAATCTACATCCTTGTTTCATCATTATTTTGTCCAAAAAAGTGGCAACCATTCTTCAAAGCTCATTCCCCATGCTATAATAGACTCTTTAAATTTTTCTTTTTTTGTGAGAGAATTTCAAAAGCACGACCATTGCATCATCATTTGGAAAACTTTTGAGTGATCAATTGTTCAAAAAGAAGACTGGGATAGTAAATATGTTGCTTGAGAGAGTTAGTAAGATTGTAAAAAAGCCTATATAATTGCATATCAAGAATAATTTTGAATATTTTTGTCATCAATGAAAGTTGTAGCAAGATTGTCCCGTCCCATAGCTCTTTGGTTGTTTTGGTGAGGTCACGATCGTGGAGCAAATTGTCCAAGAAACCAAGCCCAATGACCGCCAATGCATATTCTCATTTTCTCAAGCCAATCTTGATGAGGTCAAGGATTCCCTTGAACATCTTCCAGTTCAATGGTTACGACCTTCCATGCGCCTTCCTCATAAGGACGAGCTAGATTTTGATCTTTTGGATCGAGAAGCCAACATTAGAGAACTTCTTGATAGAGATGTCATACTTTGTTATGCCAATGGAGGATGTCATTTTATGCAAAGCTCTCCCATGTGAAAAGCCCCAAACTTTGTACGAAGGGCTTCCTGTGAAAGTCCTTGTGTGAAAAGCCCCAAATTGTCTTCAAGAAGTTTTAAGAAGTTCAAGACAAATTTAAAATCCCCAATTTGGGTGTGAATTGCCCCATAGAAAAAGTTTATTTCAAATGAACTTTAATGTTAATTAAAAACCTTATCTTGATTAATAGATGTATGGTATGTTGAGCTAAAACATGTTTTACAGCTGAGTAGCATTTTTAAATAGCCCCAAAACACACCTAATTAATGAAAAATGTGAATTTGGTGCACGATTTGAGAGAGTTTCAGTGATACCCCAAAGCCCTAATTTTTTGGGGCACCCTCCAACATCTATATAAATAGACAAGTTGCCCACCATTTAGCCTTATCCTTTTGTTCAGGTTTCTCACTCTACCATGCAGATTTCGGCCATCAACCACCTACCATCTGCTGTCCAGCCATCACCAACTGCAGCCCATCACTATCCAGCCCTAGGCGTGCTGAGTCGAAGCGGAAACAGATCGAGAAAGAGAGCTGAGAGCAAGCACAGTAATCGAGGAGTTTAAGGACTCAGAGCTAAAGAGTGTTTGACCGTGATAGAGTGAAGGTGAGTCGTCGAATGGGTGTGTACCAGTGTGGTAGTGTGGTACACACAAAGAATGAAAGAATAAATTTATACTTAGGGTACGGTACACTTACACCCGTTAGGGTGGGTTCACACGTGTGAAGTAATATATACACGAGAGAGCGCGTAAAGGGCCTTAACACCCAACAACCTCCCACTTAAAGGTCCTAAGCGAACCTTTAACCAACTCCCACAAGTCTAATGCAATGCTCATGTGGAGCCTTTGCAAGACTTTAAGTGTGAACATCTGCAAGGTTATCTTGTGATTTGATCTTAGTCAGGGTGACTAGCCCATCATCCAGAACCTGTCTGATAAAATGATACCGAACATCAATATGTTTAGTACGTGCATGAAACATGGCATTCTTAGCCAGGCATACAGCGCTCTGGCTATCACATCTAAGTACAAGTGTTTTGGTGGACAGCCCAAAATCCTTGACCAAACGACCAAGCCAAACTCCTTTTGAAGCCTCAGTGGCTGAAATATATTCAGCTTCAATAGTAGAGAGTGCTACTACTTTTTGCAATCTAGAGCACCAAGAAACTGCCCCACCCGTCAAGGTAAAGATATACCCGCTAGTAGATTTGCGAGTATCCAAGTCACCTGCCATGTCTGCATCACAAAACCCTTGCAGATCCAACGTACCCTTGCCATAGCAAATACATTTTCTTTGTGTGCCCTTAAGGTACCTTAAGATACATTTCAGTGCTTCCCAATGTGCTTTGCCAGGATTTGACATGAACCTGCTTACAACTCCCACTACATAAGCAATGTCAGGTCTAGTAGCAACCATAGTATACATGAGTGAAACACAAGCTGAAGCATAAGGTACACCCTTCATAGTATTGGTTGCCTTGTCATCTTTTGGGCAATCTGCTTTGCTAAGCTTAAGGTAGGGTGAAAAAGGTACACCAAGAGACTTAGCATCAGACATAGAAAAACGATCAAGTACTTTGTTGATGTACTTTTCTTGTGAGAGAAATAAGAGTTGCTGCTCTCTATCTCGTGTGACACGCATGCCCAAAATATGATCAGCTACACCCAAATCCTTCATAGAAAAGGCTGAATTCAGCTGCCTTTTCAATGCATTAATCTGGCTTTTATGCTTACCAACAATAAGCATATCATCCACATAAAGCACGAGTATAATAAGGCTTCCATCATCAGCCTTCTTAATATATAAGCAGTGATCTGCACTACTCCTTTTAAAACTATGTGAGAGCATGAAGGCATCAAACTTTTTATACCATTGTCTAGAAGCCTATTTCAAACCATATAAGCTTCTCTTAAGCTTACATATCAAATGCTCCTTTCCATGTATAACAAATCCTTTGGGCTATTTCATGTACAGCTCTTCTTCCAGATCACCATGCAGAAATGCAGTTCTAGCATCCATTTGATCAAGTTCAAGATCCATAGATGCTACACTGGCAAATAACACTCGAAGAGTGGTCATTTTGACAACAAGAGAAAACACTTCCTGAAAATCAATGCCCTCTTTTTGTGTATAGCCCTTAGCCACAAGTCTGGCTTTGTATTTGGGTTTGCCATCCACACATTTTATTTTATAGACCCATTTGTTAGGAATGGCTTTTCTATCCTTGGGCAATGTAACCAAATCCCAAGTATCATTCTGATACAATGATTTCATTTCTTCCTGCATAGCTAGCTCCCACTTTTTCTTTAACTCACATGATAAGGCCTCTTTATACATAAGAGGCTCACCTTCATCTGTGAGTAAAATACAGTCCAAAGAAGGATCAAATCTTTCTATAGGTCTTCTAACACGTGTAGACCTTACCCAATGATCTATGTTATTAGGTAGTGGATCCACATCCAAGGGAATGTCAATGACCTCATTGTTTGGCTGCTGAAATGCATGTTCAGGTTGCTATAATACAATTTCAGGCTGCTGTAATTCATTTTCAGCATGCTGATTGTTATGCTCAAGCTAATGTTCAGCCTCCACTTGCTGCCCATTTTCATCTGGCTCAATGATGATATGCTGATTGTCATAATCAGCATCAAAAGGAGCTGAATTTTCAGTGGCTGATGGCTGCTCTAGTAACTGATCATGCTGAAATTTAACTTTCTTTTTGTTTGAGTCATTAGATGTGACATTTTTCAATAGCTTTGACTCATTGCATATCACATCCCAGCTGCATAGCACCTTTTTTCTGCTTGGAACCCAAACTCGATAGCCCATTTCCCCTTCATCTCCATAACCCATGAAGATGCCTCCATGAGATTTCATGTCAAGTTTGGTTCTGTTATCAACACATACATGTACATAGCATTCACAGCCAAAGACTCTTAAGTGGTCATATGAAGCAGGTTTGCCAAACCAAACCTCTTCAGGAATGCCACTGTCAAGTGCACGATGTGGAGATTGGTTGCAAATATGCACCGCGGTTTTAAGTGCTTCTCCCCAAAACAATTGCGAGAGATCAGCTATGAACAACATGCACCGAATCTTCTCGCATAACGTGCGATTCATTCGCTCAGCCACACCATTAGAAGATGGATTGTAAGAAGCTGTAAGCTCTCGTTTAATCCCATTGTCACCACAAAGCTTATTGAATTCTTTAGATACATACTCTCCCCCATTATCTGTTCTTATGCATTTTAACTTTCGGCCTTTGTGAGTATTAACCAATGCATAAAACCTTTTAAAAGCATCCAATGCTTTACTTTTTTGCTTAAGCAAGTAGACCCATAGCTTCCTAGAGTGGTCATCAATAAAAGGCACAAAATAACGGAAACCACTATGAGTTTTTATTGGCATGGTGCAAACATCAGAATGGACTAGATCCAAGATACATGCCTTCCTAGCGGCTCCATGAGAGTAGGGATTATTTACATGTTTCCCAAAAATACAATCATCACAAAAGTCAAGCTTTGAACTTTTCACATCAACTCTTCCAAGTGAAGAGAGTGTTTGCAAACCCTTTTGGCTCATATGTCCAAGACGCTTGTGCCATAACTCCATATGTGACTGTATTTCAACAACTGCAATAAACTTTCCAGGAAGTGCCTTGCAGTAGAGATAATACATAGTCCCCTTTTTACCATCTCTAGTGACTAGCATAGATCCTTTTTGTATTTTCCACATGCCACCACCAAAAGTAGTGAAGTAACCTTTGCTGTCAAGCTGCCCAACAGAAAGCAAGCTCTTCTTCATGCCAGGAACATACCTAACATCATGAAGAATCAATTCCTGATCATTTTCTAGAGCCAGGTATATGGTGCCCATTCCTTCAATATCACATGCATAATTGTTACCAAGGTAGACTTTTCCAAGATTACAATCTGCATAAGTAGAAAAACACTCCAGAGATGGAGTTACATGAAAAGAAGCACCGCTGTCAACAATCCACAATTGTGACAAACCATCATGAGCTGACGACAAAGCATCTATCACATCTGTTTTAGTGATATACATGTCCTCCACTGTCATAGCAAGCGGATCTGAAAATCCAACCAGCAAGTCAGCATCTTTATCATCTTCTATCTCCTCAATAACAACACTAGATACCACATTTGCTTTCTCTATCTCTTTGGGGTTAGAGCTGCCATCCTTGTCATTCTTTTTGCCTTTTTCATTAGCCTGCTTCTTACGTTCTTATTCTTTTTTTAAGTACTTGCAATCGAGCTTTTTATGCCCTTTGCGACCACATTGATAACAAGTTACATCTTGTTGTTTTTCCTTGCTTTTGCTGCGATTTTGTTTTTATTTGCAGCATTATACCCTTTTTCAGCTCTTCCTCTTACATTGTAGGTTGATCCACTGTTTTCCCCAACTTGCCTTGCGTCTAATCTCTTCATTCAGAATAGAACCACGAACACCATCAAATGGTTGGGGTTATTGCTCAATGACACAACCAATGCTTCCCATGAATCGGGTAAGGTCATAAGCAAGAAGATAGCCCTCAATTTAGAATCAGAAGCTGGCAAACCTGCATCCTGTAACTGACTCAAAATACCAGTGAAAGCATTCAAATGCTCTGAAGCAGGTTTGGACTCATCAAGCTTCAAGTTGACCAACTTCCGCATGAGATGTACCTGATTGACAGGAATTGTATTCTCATAAGTAGCCTTAAGCTTTTCCCAGACTACATAGGCAGTATCAAGTCCCTTTATATCAACCAAGATGTTATCTGTGATAGCCATTTTAATGTAAATAATGGCCTTTTTATTCATTTTAGCCCAATCCCCATCTGACAAAGCAACAGGCTTATGTTCTTCTAAAGCATCATCACAATCCTTTAGAAAGAGTATACCTTCCATACGATCTTTCCAAAGATCAAAACCATTTCCGTCAAATTTACGAATATCAAAGACATTCTTTGTGTCAGATGTAGATGCACTGCCAACCATTTTCAGGAATACACAACTGTAATAACGGGCTGAATGCTTTCAGCCAATAGCAAGGTTTCTGAATTGTAACAGCAAGTATACACTCTTGTATTTCCAAAGTGTCCAAGAAGCAAATGTTTAGCTGCAAATTTCAATCTCAAGTATTGATTACAGCATGTGCATGAATCAAATCTGATACATTTGCATTATGGATAGTTCCCACTTCAGTAGTACATCACCAAAATTCCCAAATGCTGTATTTACCACTGTTTCACTGCATGATGAGTATTCAGCAATGCATGTACCAAGAGAAACTGCCCTTTTTTAACATTTGAAGCATCCAAAACTATAAAGATTCCCACTCAGCAGTGAATCTGCTGCAAATTTCACTGTCCAGTCTCAACATGACTCAAAAATACATCACCAATGTGAAAAGCCCCAAAATATCTGCAGTGAATCTACTCCAATTGCATAAATACATTATCCCAAGCATCAAATGCAAGCCAATGTTGCAGAAATTTCACAATTTCTGTAAAAGCCCCGAATTTCGGGGTCCCACAGAGCACAATTTCCAAGAAATTGGCTCATCCAAGCAAAAATTTCACTTGCATTTGAGAACCCCCAAAAAAATTTTGAGGCCTCTGCACTCAATGTCTGCAAATTACAGTCCAGAGATCTGCAATATGTGTCAGGTACCAGATTTGGGAAAAGCCCTAAATTTTAAGACACACATTTGCACATATTTGAACTCTGTGCTTATAAGCGTGAACACCTAGTAGAAGGGGAAAAATAAGGTGAAGAAAAAATTAAAAGAAAAGTGCCGTTGACCTTCTGCCCCATTCGTGTGACAGGATGCCCGTCATGTATAGGTCGTCGTGCAGCCCGTCGATCGTCGTGCAACCCGTCTAACGTCGTGCAACCCGTCTGACGTGGCATTTACGTCCCGTCCGTATAGCTGCATGCAGATCCTGTGGCGCTGGTCCTGGCTGCGTGCTAGTCCCAAAACCTGCAAGTCGCCTAGGCTCGACTACGGTCACCTGCCACCTGTCACATAGTCCGTCTGACTTGTCGTCAATCTGCCGTCGACTATTACCTATCCGTCTACTTGCCACGTGTCGCCTGCTCCTCAATAGCCTGACAGACCGACATTGGCTCTAATACCAGTTTGCTGAGTCGAAGCGGAAGCAAATCGAGAAAGAGAGCTGAGAGCAAGCACAGTAATCGAGGAGTTTAAGGACTCAGAGCTAAAGAGTGTTCGACAATGATAGAGTGAGAGTGAGTCGTCGAATGGGTGTGTACCAACGTGGTACACACAAAGAATGAAAGAATATATTTATACTTAGGGTACGGTACACTTACATCCGTTAGGGTGGGTTCACATGTGTGAAGTAATATATACATGGGAGAGCGCATAAAGGGTCTTTACACCCAACAAGGCGGCCTGTTTTCAGCCATCACCGTGATGTTTGGAGGTCTCCATTTGCTACATCATCATAGCACCTGATCAACCTGCGTTTTCAGCGTCTGGTGCCAAGCGACAAGCTACTTCCATCTCTCCATCGAACGACTGATGTAGTACTTGTGTTTTTGTTGTCCAGCAAGTCGTCTACATCAGCAAACACCTCTCCTATTGTCGCCTGACAATTCTCTGCATCGACATTCTCATCTACGACTAGTGGTTACTACACTTCGGATCTGTCACTTGTGGACATCACTCTCTGACACTACATTGCTCTACCCTTGGGCATTCTTTACACTCTTGCATTCATTGTCTTTGTATTTGAGTTTTGAGTTTTTGTGTTTTGCGTTTTGCATTTAGGGGTGAGTTTTGCTTGTCCCCTTTTGAGTCTTTGTGTTTCAATCTTGGCCGTACATGCTATGTTTTCTCAGTGCAAACCCTAGCATATCTTAACATGGTATCAAAGCCGATGCTCTTCTAAAGAGTATCCCGCAATGATTGTGGAGCTAGTCTTTGCGCAAGACTCGCACGCGACTTAATTCCAACTCATAATGTCTCAGCACCTTCTAGGGATCCTATGATACCCTATTAGGCTTCTCCATCATTGGATGCTTTGAGAAGACACTATGGTCTCGAGGAGAAGGTAGACATACCTTCACCTTTATCGTCTTCTTCTTCTTGTTTTCTTCATCTTATAGATGAAGAGTTTGAGGAGTACTTACATATCATATACAATTCGGTTTACGCTCCTCCAATGAGTGCTACTACTCCGTTTGGACTGATTGGTAAGACTGGCCATCTCTTTGATCTTGGAGGGATTATAACATTTGACATGTCTAACGATCCATCTCCTTTATCTCTGCCAAGCCTTGTGTGTTCATATAACCCTTTTAAGTCATATGAGCCAAAACCCTCTCCTGTTTCTTGTTTTGTTGTGCAAGATCCGAATGATTTTCAATATATTAACTTTAATAAACGAGACTCTCAAAGCAAAAACCCTTAATCAAATATACATCTACCATTTGTTTCATTTGAGCAAGTAAATCACACTCCTCAACTCTCTCCCCTCCTACCACTATCTTCGCCACATTTTGATCTACTCACACCTTCATTTCAAAATCTTGGATTACACTTCACTTCCGCTCAAAGCACACTAGGGGTTAAATCTTCCATCTCCACTCCTAGCACTTTGTCTCTCTCCATTCCACCATGTATCTACCCTCCATTCACTCCACCTCTTGGTGCATCATTAGACGAAATGCTACCCTTTAACACTGTAGCTTCCACCTACCCCCACTTTACCACATCCTTTCATTCTAGGACAATTGTGATGGGCGTCCCCCTCACTACCCTCGGACACTCACAAACCCCCCATATGACCCTTCAGATGCAAGGATATTCATCCTCTGCTTAAGGATTGTCGTCGCACATACCTTGGGTCACTCCTATGTAAGGATTTTCCTCCTCTGCTCTCCATGTCCTTATCCCTCCACCTTGGGCTCCTCATGCGATTACCATGACCATACCCAATCCGCCCTTGCCCACATTTGGATCTGCTATGCACACTTCTCGTATGCATGGTGGGCACTCTAAGATTACTTTCCAAGTGTGTGCTCCACGCTACCTTCCTATCCACCTTATTCACCCTACCTCCATTACAAACCTCGACATATCAATCTCGAGTTCGAGCTTCAAGAGTTTTCCATTAAGGAAGGGCATGATCTAAAAGTCAAGTTGACCGAGTATCGACATTTACTAGCCGAATTTGCCAATACTAGCTCCCGAAAGTCAAATGACCATCAAGTCACATTCTTCTTGAACAAGTTGCCCAACAAATACTTCAATTTTATCCAACACATTATCTCACTATCTAGATTGCCGACCTTTTACGAGTTTGAGTGCTAGTTCTTGCGTTACGTGAGGCTACACGATCAAGTCCACAAGAAGTCCTCCACACATATCCATTCAAAGGAGCAAGGGTTGGTTACCTCTTCTTCGAGAGGGAAAACCATCAATAGCAAGAACTCGCAACATAAGAAAGCAAGCCAAAACAAGGATCGCACCACTTCCTTCAACAGAACCAAAGAAACACGATCCCTTTGTCAACAAATTTCTAAGAAAAATAGGGTTTTCACACACTGTCAGAGATTGGGCCATATGGACTAGTGTCATACCAAGGCCCAAGGTCTTCCACCTAAAAAACCACAACAGACTGTTATGATTGCCTCCACTCCGGTTGGCCAGTCCAATGAGGCTACACTTCACACTACTGCACCATCTACTCCATCTGCCCAAGTGGCTATTGGACCACCTCGCCATAAGCGATGGTGACCACACACTTAGCCTTTCCCTTTTTAGACTTTTGCAGCATACTTACATACTCATTACATTGAACTTGCCTTCTCTTTCTTTTATTTTCAAATTTGTTTTTGGAGCATCTCACTATTTACCTCTGTGGTTGCAAATTTTTTATTTATTTTGCAAGCTTTTGTATTTCCATATAGGGCTAACATGCAAACTTGCATCAATCCTTCCTAGGCAAGAGAGAAAAGATGTGCGATGTGCCTTTCATGGTTCCATCTACTTGGAGTTATGCTCTTCTACCAACGTGGAGGCTTCCCCTCCCGTGGCGAATCGTGCAGCATCTCTCTTGATGCTATCATGGCAATGAAGGGATGCTTCATCATTTTCATCCACATGATTCTCGACACCACATGAAGACCAAGCTCCTCTTTCTTCTTCGGCATCGACATCCAAGTTGAGAGGGAATCTCTATCCTTCATGGTATTGTACAAGTTCTGATACTTGTCTTCGACATCGAAGTTCCTCTCTTCCATTGTACTCTTGAATCTTCCGCTATGCATTGCATGATTTCATCATCTTTATACTAGGACACCTCAGTAAGTGAACAATTTTTCCACAAGGGACACTATCCAAGTGACGCCTGCTACATGAGCATTCTTCAACATGTAACATACTACGCCTCCCATTGTGCGGAGAATCACTAGACGAATTCTAAGTTGTTTCCACTCGTTGATTACACCACCACCCTTCTTTACATGATACTTCATCACCTTTTCCCTCGTCGTCGACATCCTTGAGTAGATGGGTAAGCTTGTATTGTTTTGTGGTGTGTTGGGTGTGTCATCTGTACTCCCATCTTTTAAGTCACTATTACTTAATCAGCTCCTCTCCCTAAAATAAACTTTCCACCCAAAAAAAAAAGTTCAATGTGGTTACATCCGCCTTTGTAGGACTTGGTAGGCCACCAAGCAGTCGATGAGTACCCTTTGTCTAATGCCCTCGCCTCTCTGGGGTGACTACTTAGGCTCCTTTAGTAAGATAACCATCACATCTGTAGTCTTGATAGACCACTAGGTAGCTGACGTGTGCCTCCAATGCCTTGGCTGCTTTGGGTGGGAAGCCTTGGGATACATATTGCTGACCTTACCTTTTAAACTCAATTTTGGACTTGAGAGGGGGTATTGAGCTAAAACACGCTTTACAACTGATTAGCATTTTTATCAACCCCAAAACACCCTTAGTTAATAAAAAATGCAAATTTGGTGCACAGTTCGAGAGAGTTTCAATGATCCCCCAAAACCCTAATTTTTTGAGCACCCTTCAACATCTATAAATAGACAAGCTGCCCACCATTCAACCTTAACGTTTTGTGCAAGTTTCTCACTCTACTGTGCAGCTTTCTTAGGTATCAACCACCTATCATTTGTTGTCCAACCATCATTGACTACATCCCATTACTATCCAACCCTAGGTGGTCTATTTTCAGCCATCACCCTATTGTTTGGAGATCTCCATCTACTACGTCATCATAGCACCTGATCCACCTACGTTTTCAGAATATATAGTGCAAGGCGACAGGCTGCTGCCATCTCTCACACTAGACCACAGTTACAATACTTGCGTTTTTACTGTCCAGCAAGCTGTCTACATCAGCAAACACCTCCTAGTATTGCCTAATAGTTCTCTGCCTTTGCGCTCTCTCATCTCCAACTGGTGGATACTGTACTCGGGATCCCTCTCTTGTGGATGTCACTCTCCAACATTGCATTGCTCTGCCCTAGCATATCTTCACATGGTAAAGAGCTGATGTGACATGTAAGCTAGTCATCAGCCAGGAAGTGATGATGATGACACACAAAGACTAGCACCAAAGTGTCAACAACGAAGCTGCATGTAGAAAATGTTGTGGAGAGCAGAGGTATTAATGCAAGCTTTGAAGATGACAAGGTATTAGGCAAAAGCGACATGACAAACAAGCAAGTCAATGGTGATGAACGACGTGGATGCTGCAAAGCAATGTGTTAAAGAGTAGAAGGCAACGACAAGTTGACTCACATGCATCATTAACCACGACAAGAACAATAAGGTCGATGGTCAAGTGGTGCAGAGGCAACAAGGAGACAAGTTGACCCACATAACAGTAGGGATAAAGACCAAGGCAATGCCTACAAGGGGTAACAATCAAGCACTTCTAGAGCAACATTCAAGAGGAACTAGCATGATCACGCCTGGACAAGCTAGCGCATTGTCTTCTTTTCCTCCTTGTGTTCTTCTTCTGCAATGGTAGTAGGCAATCTGCCAGAGTGCATCCGATCGTAAGGTCTTCAGCTTCCGCCCCAATCGATTCTCCTCAAAGAGCAACCAATCCTTAAAGTTGGAGAAAGCCTCTGACATCAGCTTCAAGAAATAGGCCCATGTCATCCTGCTGTAATCATCCACAATTAGCATGAAATACAAGCTCCCGCTAAGGAACTCTGTTCTCATCAATCCACAAAGATCAGTAGAAACAAGCTCCAAGGGTGCTGAATACCGCCTCGAAGCCTTGCTGGAAACAACATCACGAGTTTGCTTCCCACGGTTGCAGGATACACAAGCGGCTGGCTTACCACAATATCTGGCAAACCTCAAACAAAATGGTCCTAAGACGACTTCCAAATGTAATCATAATTGAGGTGGCCAAATTGAGCATGCCAAAGCTTGGACTAAGTTTGAGAGGTAAAAAAAGAGAATTCGAGGCAGAAGAAGACCGCAACTTGTAGACCCCATTCTCCTCATAACCTGAAGAAATAACCTATCTCAATCTTCAATCAAGAATCCGAAAAGAATCCACATCAAATTCGACCAAAAGGCCAAGGGCACAAATCTTGTGTATCGAGAGAAGATGATACCCCAAAGCCGGCACATTAAGTACTTTTGATACATGGGCACCACCACATCCATCTCCATAGAATAAGATGCATGTTGCCCTGTCCTCAAATAGAAATAGACGAACTATCACCAACGAGATTCTGACCATGAAAAGGCCGCAAATGAACAACACCTGTAGAAGGAGTCATGTGCCAGAAGGCACCACTATTAACAATCCACTCCCGAGTGAATGGGACCACCATCGACACAGCATCAGAAGCTGTCAAGGTCGAATCCTCAACCACCTCCAAGCGGAGGAAAGCAACTGATGAGGGAGCAGCCATCACTCCGGAATCCTTTGAAGATTTCTCCTTCTTCTCCTTGTTAGGGCAATCCTTCTTCCAGTGACCTATTTTGCCACAAATGTGACAATTAGACTCCTTGTCTTTATCCTTCTTAGATTTGTCTTCCTTCTTCTTCTTCTGGTCCTTCCCCTTCTTCTAAGAGGATTGACCAACGAAGGCCTCAGATTTCGAAGCATTGGTTCCTTTCAGTTGCTCCTCTTGGTTCAAGACCATAGGAACCAACTCTTCCAACCGAAGAGTCTCAGACCGCCCTTAAGCAATCAAGGCGAAATAAAAACCATTGAAGCGAGGTGGTAACTCAGAAAGGAGAGTTATCGCCATGTCTTCAAAAGTGATCACCTTCCTTGCATTTTGAACCTACATGTGAAGCTGCCTTATGATAAGTGACAATCAATCTTACGAAGAGTTAAATCTCTTGCCATGGCGAACTGAATTTTTCTTAGAAATCTTTGGCACGAGGCCTTCGTTTCTCCTCCCAACCTCGCCTAGAAGGGTGATGGCTCCCCGCCTCGTAATCCGACTGTCAGCCGTCAACTTTAGGTGAGTCCTACTATTCTCGGACTCTCTAACTCTCTAGGCTTCCCTAGACCCCGTTCGAGTGCCCAAGGCCCCCGAACGATCATCCCTTGCACCTGTCTCCCATAAATTTACCTTATTAATGTAACATTTCCTTCCCCTTAAGAATCGGTTTCGTCCTCAAAAATGATACTTGGAAGGTCCAAGTGTAAATTGGGAAACTTTTTCCTTAGGGTACTTACTCGCTCCCATGTTGAGCTTTCTTCTGAACAATCTTTCCACTTAACCAAACATTCTTGGTAAATAGTATTCCTTGTTCGTCTATTACGAATATTTAATATTCTTTCTGGTTCATGTGGATTAGATTGGTCATCTAATAGCTCCTCAATGTTATCATTTAAGATTAAATTATTCAAATCACCCAGCTTCTTCCTTAGCTTACTTACATGAAAAACTGGATGTATTTTACTACCAGCAGGTAGTTGGAGCTTGTAAGCCTGTTCTCCCACCTTTGTAAGTATTGTGAAAGGACCACAATACCTGGGTGAAAGCTTTGGATATCGTCCCGTTTTCATGGTTTTAGTTTGTTCAAGCACCCTAAGATAAACCAATTCTCCTTCTTTAAAGAAGATGTCTCTTCGGTGAGGATCTGCATAAGCTCTAGCTCGATTTTGAGCTTTCTTAATATTTTCTTGAGCAAATTTTAACATACTATTCATATCCTCCAAAAAATCCTTGGCTGCCTAAACCTTTTCCTTATGCAGTCCTACTGCATGAGGAGCTCTGGGCTGAAACCCATACATTAACATAAATGGACTATATCCAGTGGAAGAGTGCTTGGCACTATTATAAGCAAACTCACCTATCGGTAGATACTCTTCCCAATTAGTTTGCCTTTTACTTACATATGCCTTGAGCATATCTTCAAGGATTTGGTTAACCCTTTCAATTTGTCCATCAGTTTGCGAGTGGTCTGCCGTACTCATGCTAAGTTTAGTATCCAACTTCCTAAATACATTACGCCAAAATTGACTATCAAATTTTCTATCCCGATCAAAAACTATATTTGCCAGAAGGACATACAATAGGTATATGTTCTCTACGAACAATCTAGCCAATTCTGGTGTTTTAACATCAGTTGAAGTTGGAATAAACCTAGCCATTTTGGTTAACCTATCTACAATCACCCACACAGAGTTGTGCCCCCTCTATATTCTGGGTAATGCAACAATAAAGTCCATGGAGATACTCTCCCATTTTCTCGAAGGAATCTCTAATGGGTGGAGAAGTCCTCCCATTTCCAATCTTTAAGCTTTATTAACCTAGCATTTATTACATTTGACCACATAGTCAAGGACCTCCTTATTCATTCCAGGCCAATAGAATTGCCTTTTAATAAGACTATAAGTCTTATTAACTTCTGGTTGTCCCGCGCTAGGGGTATCATGACACTCAAAGAGTATTTGGCGCCTTATTTCTTTATCTTTCGGGACACATACCCTACCCTTGTAGAGTAAATAACCATTATCAATGGTAAAATTTTTCCACTTGAATCCCATTTGAGCAACCCCTGATGCTCCATTTCCTTGTTGAACATCCTCGGATATTCCTTCCTCAGTGGAGGCCCTTCCATTTGGATCCCCATTTTCTATTGCTTCCCATATGTTGGAATATGCCAGATCAACCTGGCATTTCCCTTTCAAGGATTCAAGCAAATCAAAAGTGAACTGAGTAAAACTCAATTCATTTATGATGGGCATTCTGCTGAGTGTATCAGCCACTATATTATACTTCCCTTTTCTATACCTTATCTCATAGTCAAACTCTTGGAGAAGTTCGAGCCATCTAGCTTTACGCCCCTGTAGATCCGGTTGGTCATTAAGCCACTTAATGCTTTCATGATCCAACAAGATCAAAAGTTTGGCACCATACAAATAGTGTCTCCATTTCTTCATTGCATGTACTATTGCATACAGCTCCCTCTCATAAACAAAATAATTCCGTTTTGCACGGTCTAATTTCTTGCTTTCAAAAGCAACTGGTCGACCTTCTTGTAATAAGACCGCGCCTATGGCCTTATCACTGGCATCAGCTTCAACCACAAATGGTTTATTGGGATCCACAATTAATAGTATTGGAGCTGTAGCAATAGCTACCTTAAGTTTTTGAAAACTTTCATTTTGGTCTATTCCCCGATTAAAACTCTTCCCTTTCCCTTTAAGTTGGTCTGTCATTGGAACAGCTATTTTGGCATAATCTCGAATGAATCTACGATAAAATTCAGATAATCCTAGGAAGATCTGCAGCTCTTCCAGGTTCCTTGGAGATGGCCATTCAATAATTGCCCTTACTTTTTCTGGATCCATCTTGATTCCCTCTTTCGAGATAATATGCTCCAAATATTTGACCTCTTGTGTGAAGAATTCACATTTAGTTTTCTTCGCATAAAGGGAATGTGTTCTTAACAATAGGAATACTAATCGTAAGTGTTCCAAATGTTATTCTCTTGATTTACTAAAGATCAAGATATCATCCAAGAAGACTACTACAAAATGTCCTAGATAGGGCCGTAACACACTATTCATCAGCTTCATAAAGGTAGCTGGTGCGTTAGTGAGGCCAAAAGGCATCACCAAAAAATAATAATACCCATATCTAGTACGAAATGCTGTCTTAGGAACATCTTGTGTCTTAATTCTTACTTGGTGATAGCCTGATCTTAAATCTATTTTTGTGAAGAATTTTGCCCCTTGTAATTGATCAAAAAGATCTTCCATTCTGGGCATAGGAAATTTATTCTTCACCATTACCTTGTTAAGTGCTCTATAATCAACACAAAGTCACATAGAACCATATTTTTTCTTTACCAATAAAATTGGCAAAGCCCAAGGTGAATTGCTGGGTTGTATATACCCTTTATCAAGGTAATCCTTAATTTGTCTTTCAACTTCTTGGTGCTGTGTTTCACTTAACTTATAAGTTAAGGTGGTTTAGAAATAGGGTGTGTATCCTTATTTGTGTCAATTGGATGATTTATATCACCCCTATCCGGAGGAAGGCCACTTGGTAAATCAGAAGGAAACACATCTTTAAATTCATCTAACAAACCACTTAATTCATTACTTACATTCAACTCACAAACATAAGAAAATTGTTGCTTTATATTACAGAAAGTAAAAGTGTTTTGCACAGGAAGAGACCATAACATATATACCTCACAAGCTTCCTTCTTTATCAGCTTCTGAACTTCAGTGGAACACAACAAAAATTATCAAATACTTTATGTTCACCTTGAATCACAAAAGTCTTACCAAAATTTCAGTGTATTATGATGATAACTACGTTTTAAGGATGGTTCCAATCCCCATAGCCACTCCCTCCCCAAAGCAATATCGGCTCTTTCCATATTCATAATTTGGAAATCAAGTTTATCTTTATATCCTTGAATCCAGTTGGATACCATGGTATCCCATATCTTATTATCTTGACCTTGCATCATACAAACAACATATTGATGCCAACTCTTTTGTTGGGGAAGTTTCAATTTTTTGACAAGTGCATAATTTATAAAATTGTGGGTAGCAGAGTCATCAATCATGACTCTAACCCTCTTTCTAGCTCTCAATCCATGCACTCTAACTAAATCATGTGGCCCAAAAGTAGGCTGCCACATAGAAGTTGACATACAACACCTGTGTTGTACATCCTTGTGCAACACCTCTAAAGATTTATACTTTTCATGCCGCTTTAATTCTAGGGTCTGCACTACATGGATTTGTTTTTATTTTCCCTTGCCCTTGTCCTTATCCTTTCCTTTATCTTCCCCCTTTTTCCTTTGAGGACAATTCCAAGCAGCATGGTTAGGAGATAGGCAATTGAAACACAGCTTTTCTTTTTTGGCCTTATCAAAGTCATCTGGACTTAATTTTGGCCTTACATATTGTTTCTTTTCAAAGGGTTGTTTCTTGCCCTTAAGAAATGGCATTTTCCATTTAAATTTGCCTCCAAATTTTGAGGTTTCCAATTCCTTAGTCTTGGGCTTCGTATCAGTGAGACTAGTGAGTGTAACAAAATACTTTGTACCACCCATAGACTGACAAGGTATGGGCCCACAGACATTCGAATGTACCAATGCCAAGGGCTCACTCATGCGTGGCCGACCAGACTTCTTATGCGTAGACCTAGTATGCCTGCCATAAAGACAATGCTCACATGAATCAAAACATGCATAATCAAGGGGCGGTAAATACTGCAAACCAGAAAGCATTTTCATTCCCTTCAAAGACATATGGCCCAAACGAGCATGCCAAAGACTATCTTCATTGATTAATGCAAATTTAACTGCCTCTTCAAGCATCTTAGGTGAACTCCTTTTCATTTCCTTTTTACAGGCCTTATCTAGTCCCCTAATGAATCCTCTTGTCTTTTGAAATTCATCTATTCCTTTCAATTTTAGGATTATCTCATGATATTACTCCAAATATGTCAGCAAGGGTCTTCCCTTTAGTCTGACATAATCCCAATCTTCCCAATTTCTTTCCATTTCATTTTTAGAAAGGAATTCTTTCAAAAAGACCGATTCAAATTGAGCCCAAGTTTCAGGTATTTTATTTGCCTCCTTTAAAGTTCGCCACCATTTATACGCCTTTGGCCCCAAAGTTAAACTGGCTTCCAGTGCTTGGAGATGTGGTGCAGTATTTTTAAGTTTGTGCAAATCTTTTCATTTTTGGAGAAAATTAAAGATAGTGTCTTTATTTCTATCTTTTTCCTCCCTGTGAAACTGAGGAGATTTCATATCTTTTAAGACTGGATTATCCCTCAACTTTTGGTGGGGTTCTTTAGGATCTCACATAGTCACATCCAAATTTTTCGATGAAGATGGAATATCCGAGGTTTCTAGCTTATTTTTATCCCTTCCTAATAATAAAGTTAATTGGGATTTTATTCCGGTGAGTGTTTGAGTTAAAAATTCCATTTGAACCCCCTGTGCCTGCACACGAGCAGTTAGATCATCAAATTGTTCTCGTGTGGCAAAAAATTCTTCCCATTGCTCTTCTTGTATCTCCGTTTCATGGGGATCTACCATAGGGTGGTCCCCATAACTAGAACCCTCAATTACTCCCTCTCTCCCTTTCCCCTCCATTAATACACTAGAATTAGAAAGCAAATATAAGAAATTTGCTTAGTGAAGTACTTCCTTGGTTATAGTGATAGGGCAGCTGTTGATGGCTTTTAACAATAACCCCGAAGAGTGAGGAATAGTTTGTCTTTCCCAACCAACCATATCTCTCAAACCACCGTCAAATGCTCGATATGAGAGATAACAATTCTGGACTTGTCACGCGAAGAATGTGGATAGCCTCCATAACAAGCTCCGCTAAATCATAGGACTCCAATATGGCAAGCATCATGACCCGCCAGATGAGGTAGTTCTCGCCATTGAGCTTTTGATCTGATGGAAGAGCCGGTAGGACAGGCGCCTTCTGGTCCATGATTGCCTGAAACTCTGTCTCAGCCTCAAAAGACATCTTCACCTACAATGCCTGCTCAAAACACAAAAACAATCCCCTCTAACTGTGAAAATAAAGCCTGCTAAGACTATGGTTTGCTCATGCCACTCCACCCGCCAGAGGCGATGAAAATGTAAAATCTGCACTTGAAGGCCAAAAACTCAGCCTTCCTCCTCTTGGAACAACAGCAAACAGCAGTAACTTCACCAACTTTAATCCTTTCCCGCACGCCCACACTCGCTTCAACCTTATTCCGATGCGCAATCCTCCTGCTCACCCTCAAATGCTAGAAACCCAACCTTATCATACTAAAATCTCCTCTTTAGATGGGTTCTTCACTCAGTCAGCCCATCTTCACTGCTCTGATACCATGTCAAAGTGTAGCGGTGCAAAAGCATGGGACCAAGACAGAGAGTAGAGTGAACACGGAGAGAGAGAGAGAGAGAGAGGAACACGAAGATCTATTGTATAAAGTATGCTGAATACAAAAGAATGCAGATATGTACACGAGTGCAGTCCGCATGTCCGCATATCTCGACCTCGACAATATCTCCCTATTGGACACCTCAAAATCAACTGCAATCTACCCGATCTCTGCCCTAAAATCTGCAGTTGCAAGAATGAGAGTGCGCTGGTGGCAGGCTATTTATAGCTTGAATAAAGCGCTAAGAAATAATCAAGTCCGCTGCATTAAATGCAACCGATATACAACAGTCCAACTCAACTGCCACGTGGCAATCCACCGACTGCATCCTGCTGCATGGCTGGTGCTGACGTGGCAAACTTGCTCCACACACTGAAACTCTCTCAGATAACTGCCTAGCTGGAAAACTACATATGTACACAACCTAACTTAGAAAATGCCTGTTCATGGGATGGCAATCTCTAACACAACCAACATGGAGCTACCAAGTCAACATTGGTGTCAGTTCATTGACAAGCACAAACAATGGCTGATATGATGAGTCAAACCCACTCTAATACCAATGTTGGGTGGTGCATCTCACAAGGAGAGGAGAGCATGCAATTTCATGGTGGATAGGGGCAAGGGTTTTTTTTTTTTTTTTGGGTGGGGGGAGAAGACGTGACGGCAACAGCAAGTACACAACAAGCTAAATAGATTGATGTGATAGATGATTGACGATAGGACAAGAACTAGGGCCTTCCATTACATAGGTCTAGGGTTTCCCCCAAATCTTTGACCTTTTATTGAATGCTAACAAGTATAGAAGGTGTCACACCTAAATGCATGCTGTAACGCACACACAAAGGTGATAAAATATCTAACAATAAGGTGATAAAAGTGCAAAGCTGCAAAATTAACAAATTGTCGAACCCCCCAAAATCTTGCAATGTCCCAAGGATAACTCAATGCAACCGAGCAATCAAATGGGCAGCCAACCCCAAGTTGTTGGCACACGACTCTTAATGAAAAAATGAGGTTTAATGAACAGCTTCTTTCCTTGGAAAAGCCTTCAAATTTTGAAGTAGCTTCAATCATGTAAAATTTAGAAATGTTTAGTTAGGAAAATGGCAAATGCCTGCCATTCATTAAAAGTCCCTCCGGATTTTTTAGGTAAAGGATTTTGTAATGAGCTACCGATGTATTCAAAAAACTTTCGCTCCTTCCCCACCAGAATTCTGCAATGTCTAGTCGGGGCATGGCAGTTCCAATGTGGATTGATGCAACCCGCAACGAGGCAGCATATCTACATCAAGTAATTACTCTTCAGGAATAAATGAGATCTGCAGACTTGGCACATTCCCAGCAATCTGCATGGAGAGCAGATGGTGAACGCCTAGGCAGGGACCTCAGAGGAGAATGAGGTAGCCACAATGCAAGGGCATCACTCACTAGTTTGTAAGGGCTCAAAACTCAAAGAGCTTAAACACTCTAGTTCACAGTATAACGGGGATGGTCAAGTCCAAACCATTGTGGTTAGGTGGATCATTAGCCTACTAGTGTTAGACCCCAGACAACTGGCATTCTGGACTTCAGAATAATGGTCCAACTATCGTAGACTTCATGGTTATTACAGGCTAAAGGTCAAGCTGGTGTTCTTGACTTGTGAATAATGATTCAACCATCATAAGGGCTATGGTTCTCACAGGAAAAGGTTGAACTGCTACTTTCACAAACTGCTGCAGAATTTCATCCAGAATTTGATATCCTTTTTGAAATTTTAATGTGGTTTGAACCTTTATATATTCTGGCTTGCGTGGAAGACAGAGAGAGAGAGAGAGAGAGAGAGAGAGAGAGAGAGAGAGAGAGCAAACAAGCACCACAAACTGCTAAAGGTTTCTTCTTCCATCAGTTGGTAATCCATAGGAATGGATAGTACCAATCAATGATCAGGATATTCCAACAATTCACTCAGCAAGTCTTTGATCAGTATATCCATGCCAAATATATGTTTCACTAAAGTTCTATTTAGTCGTACCTCTAATCATTTTTAAATATAAAAGTTTGCCAAAAACACACTTGAGCAGTGAATCAATAATCCTCAGCCAGCTCAAATAATGCCACGAACGGCAGTTGCTCTGCTCTGGAGGTAGCCCAATACTCAAGTGACACACTAAGCTGCAATTGTTTCATGCCTATCACCCCAAGTTCACACTTAAGCCATACCTGCTTGATATTGTTAGCGGAAATTTTCACATTGCATACAAGGCAAAAACCTCATTAGCTAACAATAGCAACATTGCAAGGCTTGAGGCTCAACTGAGTTGTGCGTAATAAAAGCAGGATTAACCAACCTCAGATAGTTTAATCCTCATATCACCAGCATCATTTCCCTGAAATAATTATGGCATACAAACACTCATAAGTCATCATGAATGCAATGCTTTGTAACATTCTTTTTTTTTAAGGCAACAGATTAACTCATTCCAAATAGACTGGCAAATTTAGTGCAAGAATAATACGTTATCAAAACCGTTGTCCAGGTTTAAAGAAGGCCTGGGTGAGACACCCTCTTCAGCTGACTCAGGAACAGGAGAAGGTGGTTGAGGTGGTGACACATAGACAACCTTCAGCTTTGTCTCATAAATCTCCTTTCCAGGTGCTTTGTTGAACTACACAAAACCCAACACAGAAAGCTTAATCCTGTGTGAACAATAAAATGATACTCATTCTCCCAACAAGTTGTGTGAATTTTCTGACCTAATCCATCAAATATCACATATCTCCCATTGAGATTGCATTACATACAACATAAGTCATTCAATGTATTACAATAATGAAAACATCAAGATGGAAAAGACAAGCATTTATTGAGAAAAGCTATTCCTTGCATGAATTGCCCTTTCTCTGTCAAACTAATTTGAAGATTACTTAAGTTTTGAATGTCGTAACAAGGGCAGGCTCTGTGATCGATCTAAGTTTGTGAATGACAAGTCACTGAATGTATGACTAAGTACACCCCTCCTTTTTATGTAATTTGTAAACAGATAATGTGCATGAACTGCCTCTTGTTGTCAAATTAATTTGCAGATTTCTTAAATTTTGAGCTTAGGTAAATTGTGCAGGCTTGATGCTTAATCTAACTTCATGAATCCTTGACTCCAAAACAAAGGTACAAATTGCAGGCTTCATGATAAACCAAGGTTATGAAATCTTGACTCCAAAAGGAGAGAAAAATGGTTGCTCTCAAAAGGCTTTTTTTGCATGTCCCTCAAAAGCCCAGCTTAGTTTTAAAGTCTATTTGAACTTCATGCAATAAGTGCTTGAATCTCAGGGACTCTGGGACCTAGTAGTTGGTCTTGAGCCTATGTTGGACCCTCAACTAGCTCACCCTAAGCATATCCGTCGATGGAAAGCCCGTAATGCCGTAGCTAATGTTGAGTTAATGCAAGGGCTTCCTTAGTTCCACTACCGATTACAGCATTTTCCCATTGCATCTCAGCATTGGAATCATCTCATTGACCACTATGCCGCAAGAGATCGCACTCAACATGTCAATCTTGACTTTGAGCTTCAAAAGCTTTCCATTAAGGGAATGATTTGAAAATCAAGTTGGCCAAATATCAACGATTGCTCACTAAGTTTGCCACTATTGACTCCCCGAAGTCAAACAACAATCACGTTATGTTCTTTTTGAATATTCTACTTTAGAAATATTTCCATTTCATTCAGCACATTATCTCGTTGCTCTAATTGCCTATATTCTTATTCACAGAGGTATCTGGTTGCCTCTTCTTCATAAGGGAAAACCAACAAGGTAAAAACTCACAAGATGCAAAGCAAGTAAAAACAAGGGTAACACCCCTTCCTCCAACGGAACCAAAGAAACAAAACCTATCTAACAATAACTACCTAAGAAAAATAGATTTTGCACATACTGCCATAGATTGGGCCATGAATGAGGAGTGTCATACCAAAGCTCCAAGGTCTTCCTCCTAAGAAACCTCAACGGATAGCTACAATGACCTCTACTCCATCTAGATAGTCCAATGGAGCTATGCCTCTCGTTGCTGCCCCATCTCTTTCTGCCCCACGAGCCACTACAAACATGTGGCCTGCAAATAGCCTCGACAACATATATCTTTCAAAACTCTTGAAGGATTCACTGATTGGTCTACTTGCTCATCACCCATTGCACTCTTTGCATCCATTCCTAGGTCGTCTGTGCATCTTCATCTAGAACCACTTCCCCACCTCGTCAAGCATTCAATTGGCAAAGACCTGTTGATGAACGTATGCAATAGTGACCCCATCTGGAGTTTTTCCTTCTTTAGTCTAACAATGGTCTAGGGGTTTGTAACCATCTAACCATCAACATTCGATAGTCTTGCCATGTTCTCCCAAGCAGAGGATGTATGCAAACCACAAAATAATGTGGGATTGACACGAGTTATCTTGTAGGCCCTCTATCAAGGCTTTCAATTTGGCTTACCTAGGGGTTTGCAACCATCTGACCATCCACATTGGATAGTCTCGCCATGTTCTCCCAAGCAAAGAATGTATGCAAACCACGAAATAATGTGGGATTGACACGAATTATCTTGTAGGCCCTCTATCAAGGCTTTCAGTTTGGCTTACCGATAAGAGCACATCTAAAAGTACTTAACAAGATCAGCCATGCATACAAATAGTGTAGCCAAGAAAGTATCACCTAAGGACTCAAGCTCGATAGTCTTGCCATGTTCTCCCAAGCAGAGGATGTATGCAAACCACGAAATAATGTGGGATTGACACGAGTTATCTTGTAGGCCCTCTATCAAGGCTTTCAATTTGGCTTACCTAGGGGTTTGCAACCATCTGACCATCCACATTGGATAGTCTCGCCATGTTCTCCCAAGCAAAGAATGTATGCAAACCACGAAATAATGTGGGATTGACACGAATTATCTTGTAGGCCCTCTATCAAGGCTTTCAGTTTGGCTTACCGATAAGAGCACATCTAAAAGTACTTAACAAGATCAGCCATGCATACAAATAGTGTAGCCAAGAAAGTATCACCTAAGGACTCAAGCAACACGAAACAAACCAAAGTCAACAATTTCTCAGTCGTATGCATATCTGCCTACAAAGCGAAGCATAGTGAATCCCGTATTGCCTAGCAACCCTCTACACATTTAAAATCAACTATTCAAAGAGAGACTACATACATTCGGAAAGTCAACCAAATGTCCCATGTAGCCATTGAAAGTTGCATGGCTCAAAAAAGAGCAATTGAAGCACAAAGATAGCTTGCTCAAAAAATGTGCAAAGTGGCTAATGGGTTATCTAAGCATGTCAAACTACATAGGAAATTGATTAGATAGAGATAGAGCATATTGTTGCAACCCCTCATCTCTAGAATCTCCGATAAGAAAGCATCATCTTGCATAACATATATACAATCTAAGTGACTCCATATAATGAAAGGTAAATCCTAAAATTGATGGACAAAGGAAAGGTCAAAGATCTTCTTTGAGAGCTACTATTTAAATTCATCGCACATACAACCTTCTGGTGCATTCATCCTTGAGTGTTGAAAGGCAAACTACAAAGGACCAACACACATATTGAAGTCACCCATGGGCAAACCTAGTTTACTGAGGGACAAGCTTGCTTTCACACAATCCCATAAGTCAAATCAATACGAGGCATTGTTCAGCGCATACACCCTAACCAACCATAAAGCTTTGCCTTTAAATATAATTTCAATCACTAAAAAATTGCCAAACTCATCATTCTTTATGGGAATCGGCTGAAATCTTTCACAAATAACCATGAGAATACCAAAGTAAAGCCCCCAACATCAAACAATCTAAACCCATGTTATTCAATAATTCTACATGCTTAGTAATGACTCTTATGCTCAACAACGCATAACACATCCCCATTTATTCTCATGCAAGACACGCCAATCACCTTCATTTGGAGTAATCTCATTCTCATCATCAACACTTCTATGCCCAAAGGATTGCTTCTCTCCCTTCACAATGCAAATCCCTTCATAGGTGCTACCACTTGGTCAATCAAGAAAGCACAATCATCTTCGAGCTTTGATTAGTGTCATCGACTCATCTCAATTCACCTTGGACCTTGGTATATGTCCATTTTAGTTTCCAAGTTCTACATTCTACATTTCATTATATGTCCCCTATTCAATATATTCATTTATTCTTTCTGCCACCTTTGAGTTTTCTATTCAACCATTCAAAAAACATTCCCCTATTCATTACATTTCATTCATTCCTAAGGTTCCAAGTTCATTCATTGTCTCTATATTTTACCATACACATTGTTTTCTATGCAAACTCTACCATTTATTCACACTTTCTTTTTTCATTGCCTCTACTTGTTACCATTTGGACATGCATTATGTACTTGTTTGAAGGAAAATCAAAGATCTTCCCATACCTTTATAACATCTTCTTTCTCTTGATTTTGATTCACAATTCAAGCTAGCTATAGTTGAAATATTTTTTGCTAAATGCTTGTCCTTTGTTTCTACACAAATTCTCTACATATTTGAGAGTGACATTCCCTTCTTCTACATTTAGCAAACACTTCACGTGTTGCACGATCATACTACAACTCTTAGAGATACCTGTCACTTTTTGGCTTGGGCCAAATTTAGAGCACTTTGGACCGTCTAAAATACTCAAAATCATAAAGTCTTTGATGAGATTGCAATTGATCTTTTTACCTTTTCAAAGATTCTCTTAAGCAATCATTGTGTGTTGCTTTTCAATTCATGTTCACCTCGAACCATACACTCGTTTTTTAAATGGATTCTATGTTCATCTAAATATATTCCCTTTGTACATTGAGTGTTTTCCCCATGTTTTTTATACTATTTTCCTAATGTTGATTGTGTGATTGCTTTAAAGTTCATGATATTGGTCTTGATTAGTACTCTCTCTTTATGCATTGTTCTTAATTGAGTTTGTATACTCCTACACATATTCTCCTTGCACAATGTATACTTTCCCCATGTTTCCAAAGAATTCTTTCTAATGTTGACCTTCTTTGTAGCATCACATCTTGCACATTAACTTAAACAAGACATTAATTTCATACAAAAGATGTGAGTGCACGTGCACGTGCGTAAAGCATCATCTTAATCTTAAACACGTAATAGAAAGAGGCTATGTTAATTTGTGGCTCTTCAAGCAATATGGCAAACCTAGAATCCCCTAAAAGGATGTTGGCTCAACACCTTCTATTTCCAATCACCAACTCAAGTAAGTTGATGTATAACCAAACTACATTTCGGCCACTTCAATCATCAAGCCTTTTCATCCTCAACAATGCTAGTGGACGTGGCAACTCATGCAAGGGCTAACATTGTGTAAGATCTTCAATGCCTATGATTACATATCTTCATCACCTTCACCTTCATCTTGTAATTTCAACAACCATTCCATTTCCACTATGCTTTCAACTACACTCTAAAAGCTTCGACTAGAAAAGCAAGAGAACTAGAGAAGTACCATATTTACACCATGGGCCACATTTTTTCCCATGGAAAGGTGGCGAAGGCATGAGACAAGCAATGCAGTTGATATTTCATGAATGTAATTTGATGGAAAAGCTTGATCCTTTGAGACCACGGATCCACATAGATGTTCAACCTCACACATGAAAAACAACAACTAGCTATAGTGGTACATACAAGAGGTCTCAATTCACCACAATTGAAAAACCCATTGCCGGTTACTTTTGCCTCTTCCTACACTTAGCTTTAAAGCTAGATACCCTTGCCCAATAAATTTGCCAACATGACATGAGTTTTAATGCGGTTAATATACAAGCACACAATGCCCACAAGTACACAATACTAACCAAATCTTGTGACACTTCCTTTAGTTGTGCACCATCTTCTACAATGACACTTTGTACTAGGAACTTGTCTTTGCATTGCATGTCCGGAGGGTACTCGCGTTGTGCTTGCATTGTAACTAGCATGGCCCAAATTGTGGAAGATAAATCAAAAACTAGTATAAGCAGCTTGTTGGCACTATCCCTCAAGTTAGCAAGATGCATTATGTCTCACCTGTGACATCGCATGTAGCTCCAGGTGGAACAATGCTGGTGTTAGGTCGTACACAGTATTTTTTTGGAGATGTTGTCTTTACCTGCAAGATGGAAAATCTACAATCACACCAGCATTAACTGCATATTAACATAAGTTAGAAAGTAATGACAATATCCCCCTTCTTGTTTCTCAAGTGAGATTGAAAATATCCATCCAACTCACCAATAATGTTCATCAGAAGTAAAGACTTGCAACTCAACAACAGAGATCGCTGGAAACCCAAGTTCCTACATTCAAACTACAATAGGAATCCGGCCAAAATCAAGTATAAACCAACCTTGAAAGCAACATACTTCTCAGAGGTGTTGACAAGCTGTAAAGAACATGATATCTGTTTTCTGAGCTCAACTGCACAAACATTCGAACTGAGACAGTTAAGGATGGTGTTTTTCCTGAAGTTTCAAAATGATATTATCGTACTTTGGCTGTGTGCTCCAAAAACAAATGAAAAAGTTGAAAACACTCGTAAATGCTTTATGAGTGAACTCACATGCAAACTTCAGCTCCCCTGGTTGGATGGATAAAATATCGGGACCCATGGATCTTCTTTGATTGGCCAATGAACTAGAGGCCTCTGGAGACAAATGTGGGCAATCGACCAATATCTTGCGAAAATAATATCCTCACCGTAATTCACACACTAGTTGTGCCCGGGTTTAAGATGATGGAACAGCCAGACAATGCCCTACACAGAAGCTTTTCTTCATAAGTGTAATCCAAGTGCCTGACTCTGGAGAGAAAGAGGACATAAATAATCGGGTAGAGAAGATAACGCAGTTTCGGGCATTTTAAGAGAGGTCGCGAACGGCAGTTGTATCATGGTAAAGCTGGGACTGTTTCGTAAAAGCTTGAAGATGCAAAGCTGCACAAAAACCCCGCAAGATGGCTCGATCCGAGAAAAGCTTGTATTCAAAGCTTGGAAAGCGAATGCATCAGTAAGCTAGGAAGTCAAGAAGTTTCCACGTCCGAAACAAAGAGGAAGCTTTTGATTAACACGTCGCAGACAACACAAGATAAGTGATCTTTAAAGCGAGGGATCGGGGAACAGCCGTGAAGAAACTCTCTAAAAACGAGAAAGTACCACGATTGAAACGACAAAGCTGGCTATGGCTACCAGATATGGCTTCCACGATACATCAACGAAGGGGAGAGTGCTCATAACAAGGATCCAACCAGGACCGCAAAAAAATGTTACGGTAGATGGAAAAGCACGATATTGGTGTGATGGAGCGCTAACAGAGAGCAACATAAATGAAGAAAGTCAAAGAAAACGGGAAGAAAACATCAGCGATTAGAAGAAAGCGGATCGAAGAAAGTCACCTGAGAAAGGAAGTCGAAAGGGAAGAAGACGACGAATCTCGAGCTTCACGGCAGCACAGAACTGCAGGCGCCGACAAGCTAGGGTATTCAGCTCCAGCCTCCCTCTCTCTCTCTCTCTCTCTCTCCCTCTCTCTCAGAGTTGATGACGTCCCGTCAGAAAAGAGGAAACAGAAGAGAAGAAAAGGAGGGAGAGAGAGAGAGAGAGAGAGTGTGTGTGTGTGTGTGTTCGCCGACCCTTTGGCCGTGAGCAGAATTTTACAGAGAAACTGACAAGCATGAAGACGATGAATTTTTTTCTTCTAATTTCGGGAAAAGAAAATTCAACTGTTCAAATCAACCTTAAATTTTCTATAAAACCTTAACTGATGCTCTGGTTTGTAAGTTCAATTCAACCTTCCTTAAATTTCCTTTAAAACCCTAATTAAACTGATGCTCTTTTATATTTCATCAGATCAGTCCTACTTTCATTTTAATGCATCTGAACTGCCTCGTATATAGAGATTATTAGGCATTGGCGAAATGATCTCCCCCCATACCACCCAGCCAAGTATCCTTCTCATGCATGCACATCATATACCCAGCGAACTACATCGAGATTCCGCGTACTTTGTTTTCATGACAAAAGTAGCCAAGAATATGTCCTCTAGATACCCACCCTCCCCTTTACTTGTACACCTTGTGTTCCCATACTAGTCTCTTAAGGGAGTACTAGGCGCTCTGCGCCTAGACTTGCCCTGGCGCTTCGTGCTTCGCGCCGGGACGGGCGCTATTTTTGCGGGGGGCGGGTGCTGGACGCGTGGCACCCACCCCCACGTTCTCTTTCTTTTTTGTGGGGGAGGTGGGGGGCTGCCACGTGGCACCCGCCCCCCACCTGTCCTTAACTAATAGTATAGATTTGTAATACAAATCTTACAACCCATGTCTCTTTAGGGAGTATTTGCAATACCAATCTTACAACCCATGTTTTTTGCACAAACTAGGGGGTTGTTCTCATTAAGGGATTTCTTGTGGAGACCAATCCAAGGCACATGGACTAGATTTTACTTTTGGATGTAAACCCTCATTGGGGACATCCTTAGAGTGGTGTTTCAAAATGAAATCTAGGTTATTCTTAACATGCAACCCCATTCTAGGCACATATTGATAACCAGTTCGTGTTGAATATGCAAGTTTAACTCCCTCCTTTTTGCATGTCTTTGTTGTTTGGAGATAAATGGCATGCACTACATGTTCTCTAGGTTCCTTCTTCTAAAGAAGTGCTTCATGTCACAATATATATGTGTAATAGATGTACTCCTTGACCTCCATCCACTTCATCATAAACAAATGATGTTGCATTCTTATCAACAATGGTCTTTTTCTTCCTCCCTCTATTGCAAGTTTCCAATTAAATAATTAGATGAGGAAAATGCCATCAATTGATCCCCTAAATTCGTTAGTTTCTGTCTTATGCATGTGCAAGAATCAACAATTTCTAGTTTGAACACACACACACACACACTCTCTCTCTCTCTCTCTCTCTCTCTCTCTCTCTCTCTCTCTCTCTCTCTCTCTCTCTCTCTCTCTCTCTCTCTCTCTCTCTCTCTCTCTCTCTCTCTCTCTCTCTCTCTCTCTCTCTCTCTCTCTCTCTCTCTCTCTCAGCGTGCATGTGTGCATGCGTGCACGCGTGCCTATGCATGTGTGTGTGTGTGTGTGTAACATTAATAGGCCAAAAACCTTTCTTGTTGAGCACTTTAGTCCCATTCCGATAAAGTCTTCCAACATGGTCAATTGAAAGAACCAATGCATTGCGACTTAGTAGTCCCATTCAACTAAAACTACTTCCTAGTATCAATTAGTTTCTTAACATAGAGTAACTAACAAACATAAACTTCATATTTGTTGCACAAAAACACCTACATAACAACATGTTTTTGTTTGACAATCAAAAAACAGTGTAAAAATGTATGCATGACAATGTGTTTTTGTGTAACGAATTACTGAAGCTTATTACTTCATTATTTGCATGGCTCAAATTTTTTCATTATTAGAAGAACCTTTCTAAACATATGGTGAACATTCCAATTTGTAGGTGAAAATAATCATTTACTATTGTCACTATCATCATTACAAAACATGGTTGTAATTTGTCATGTCATGGTTATCTAGGAAGGGTAAATACCCACATAGTACATCTAACACTAGTTTCTATCTGCACAGTGCACTCATATGTGCTGAAAAGTTGACATACTTGGCTAAGCTCATCAAAAAATATGGTTGCTTAAATATTCTACTTTCCAAGCATGTTGATTTCTTTCACCCTCATATGATAATGTCCTCGTTTGTAACTTCAAGAATAGTAATGGCATATTGATTTGTACCAAAATACTAAGTTTTTACTTTGTGGGTCATTGAGAAGAAGTTTGATGTGCTCATGTATAATTGTGTCTATATTTGCATGTACATTCTCTTCATCATCTCTATACCCATCTATTTGTTTTTGTAAAGCTCAATGTCTCTCTAGCACAAATTCTAAAAGTTCTTAAAGCACTTTACATAATACAAGACTAATGATCATTTTGTACAATTGTAGTTTGGCATTTGAATCATACATTAAATGACATAGATACTCTTGATCATGGGCTCACAAGCTCCCGAAGTGATGAGTTGGATGGCTTTAAGTACTCATTTGTGCACTCCTCTCATCTTGATGAAGGTGGTTGGATTCACAGGACCAGTGGAGACTAGCAATAGTTGGACCTACTCCAAGGTCCAACGATAGTTGACCTCCTCCAATGTCCAACAAAAATGCCAAAAGTGCATGAGACAAACACAAGAGGGGCATAGCTTGGGACACACAACGCTGTGACAAGAAGCATTCACAAATAGCAATTGAACAACACCAACTTGCATTTTATTTTATATCTTCATCATAGGTCTAAACACTGCCATTGAAGGTTGAGGCCACTGATTTGAGCTGATCTCATATTCATGTCATAAAGGGTCATCATGACTTGCCTCATAGCATTCTTTGTATAGTGATTTCTATCATTTCATAACTTTGTAAGTTTAGATTATTTAGGATAAATTAGATAAGTATGCACATGGATATGTTGGTTACAAGCCCTCGAGTATCATAGAAATAGTTGTAGCAATGGATTTTTGGCCATCATAAAAGTGTTCCCCCTCCCCCTCCCAAGTGCTCATCACAATTGCACATTATGTACAAGCATTGGATCCATGAGCTTTTGATCACGAGGGAAACCCAACCAAGAGTATGACATCTATTGGACATTGTAGGTCATTAGTCATTGCAAGTTGTGTTTAATGAAGTGGAAGTTTCTGTCATAACATTGACACATTTTACTTTCTATGATGAGATTTTGTTTTCTTATCATGTATCTATCAAAAGCACATGCAACAGAAATGCCAAAGTGCATGAGATAAACATAAGAGGGGCATAGCTTGGGACACACAAGGCTGTGACAATAAGCATTCACAAATAGCAATTGAACAACATCAACTTGCATTTTATTTTATATCATCATCATAGGTTTAAACACAACAATTGAAGATTGGGGCCACTGATTTGAGCTGATCTCATATTCATGTCATAAAGGGTCATCATGACTTGCCTCAGCATTCTTTGTATAGCGATTTCTATCATTTCATAACTTTGTAAGTTTAGATCATTTAGGATAAATTAGATAAGTATGCACATGTATATGTTGGTTACAAGCCCTCAAGTATCATAGAAATAGTTGTAGCAATGGATTTTTGGCCATCATAAAAGTGTTCCCCCTCCCCCTCCCAAGTGCTCATCAGAGTATGACATCTATTGCACATTGTAGGTCATTAGTCATTGCAAGTTGTGTTGAATGAAGTGGAAGTTTCTGTCATCATAACATTGACACATTTTACTTTCTATGATGAGCTTTTGTTTTCTCATCATGTATCTACCAAAAGCACATGCATATGTTGAGTATAGACCCCCCAGTATCCTAGAAATGTCAAGAATCGTGTGGTAGGGGGACCTGCTTGAGTTGTGTGCCAAACACACACCATGCACACAAGAGGAAGCTCACTCAAGAACACAAGAAGAGAGATGGAGGCCAAAATGTTTTCTTGTTGATTTTTTATTATTCTTTCATACATTATACAATATGTAGGTATAGATAAGATACAACATAAAGGAAAGTGGTCTACTAGGTCAAACAATGCATAACAGACTATACTAATCAACTAGCGCTATAACTATACCAGTTGTAGGTAGATACAAATAATGTGTGATAAGTAAGTGGCCATGTGAGGATCATAAGGACCACCAACATGCTAAGTGTAGATGTGTAGACCCATCTAGCTAGGTGGTCCATCGTCAATGTCCACACATGTTAAGCTTGTCATCTCAATGCTCCCCCTCAAGCTCAACTCTATCTCTACAACTCCAAGTACGCTTCAAAACTTTTGAAGCTTCTCTGCATCCAATTCCTTTATGAAAATGTCAACTATCTGATTTTTTGTGACTACGAGTCAATCTCTCTTGCATGTACCTTCTCTCTCACAAAGTGGCAATGTACCTCAATGTGTTTTACCATAGCATGGAACATTGGGTTCTAACTAGTTGAATGCTACTCGTGTTGTCACACTAAATGACAACTCGACCGTCTCCCTTCAAATCCAAATCACCCAATAACTTTTGCAACTATACCACCTCACATGCTACCATAGTAGCATCTCTATTCTCAACCTTTGTACTTGATAAAGCAACTGTAGGTTACTTTTTGTTGCTCCATGTAACTATTGCACTACCAAGGGAAAATATAAATTCGCTAACTAATAGATCTTCTGTAAGACACGCTACCCGCCCAATCTACATCTATGTATCCAAACACCTACATATCCTTACAAGCCTCATAAAAAACTTCATAGTGCAAAGTGGACTTTACATACCTCAAGATATATTTAATTGTATCCAAGTGAGGCTTTCTACGCATCTACATAAATAGATTGACAAGACCAACAACATAGCTCAAGTCTGGCCTTGTGATAGTCATGTAAAGTAAACTTCCTACTATTCTCCTAAACATAGTAAGGTCTTCTATCTCATCCCCAATATCAGTGCTCAACTTCACATTTTGCTCCAATGGCATTGAAAGTGGCTTACACGCTATCATACCATACTTGGATAGCATATCCAAGCCATATTGCCTTTAGCATAGCCATATACCATCATCACATCAATACCAATAAAGTATCTCAGCTCACCCAAATCCTTCATCTCAAACTTCTTCTTAAAAAAATATTTACTTTAGCATTCCCACTGTCATTATCAACTATAATAATCAATTCATCCACATAGATGACTATGATGACCAAACTTGCATTTCCCTTTCTTACATAAAGTGAGTGATTAGCATCAAAAATATAAAAGCCAACATTGAAAATATACTCTTTGATCTTGTCAGATCATGCTCTAGGTGCTTGCTTCAACCCCATAGAGTGCCTTCTTTAACTTGCCTATATATGTGGGATGCTCTAAATCCTCATAACCTGCTGGCTATTCCATATATACATCTTCTTGCAATTCACTATGCAACAAGGCACAACCTTTGGCTGCCAAAGCAATCATGCATCTAACAATTGCCATCCTAGCCACTGGACTAAATGTCTCTTCATAATCTGTACCATATGTTTAAGCATAGCGTTTTGCAACCAGCCTAGCCTTATACCTACTAACAGAACGTCCATCTGCATTATGCTTGATTTTGTAAATCCACTTACAACCAGTAGCTTTATTGCCCTTAGGCAAATTGTACCAAATCCCAAGTCTTATTGGTTTCTAATGCAACCATCTCCCTATCCATTACTGCATCCCAATTGAAAGGTGAGAAGGATCGAACCTTGCTTGGAAGTGAGCTATGGTGGAGAGCAAGAGCGAGAAGAGAGAGAGACACACAAATGAGAACTCCAACAGTCACAATGTGTGACCGGGCCTTTCTTTATTCAAACTGTCACTAAAAGAATAAAGAATAAAGTGATAGTGACCGGCGCCCGCCACCTGTAGTATGCAGTGGCGGGTACTGTCAGTGTAGTAATACACGAGCGGCTAGTCGGAGGTGCCTTTATCCCCAACAACCTCCCACTTAAAGGTGAATTTGCCCCAATGAGGAGTGAAAAGAAAAAAAAAGAAAAGATAGTACAATGTACACACGTACAACAGGATGAGAAAAAATGTCATCTCATCCAACGCCCATCAATCTCTTAAGGAAGGCAAAGTGCTTAATAGTGAGGCTTTTCGTGAGCAGATTTGCAGAATTTCTGTTAGTGGAGATCTTGACAAGGTCAACAGACTTGTCCTCCATAACTCCATGTATGAAGTGATACCTCATCTCAATGTGTTTCGTCTTCACATGGAAGACCGGATTCTTGGCTAGATAAATAGCACTCATAGAATCCGAATGCAGCATAGGTATAGTATCAATCCCCGTGGTAGAGAGAGCTGTACACTTCTGAACCCTAGACATCTAAGAGACAACACCTCTAGCATAGGTGAATACATAGCCAGAAGTGGACTTCCTACTTTCTGTATATCCTGCATAATCGGAGTTTGTGTACCCCACAACTCCAATATCCTGGCGGCCATAGCAAATACACATATTTGCTATGCCTTTCAGGTATCTCATGATACCCTTCACGGCATCCCAATGTTTATTTCTAGGTGTACCCATATCGCGTGCCACAATACTAACTGCAAAGGCAATATCTGGACGAGTGGCTATCATGACATACATCAAACTGCCCACGATTGATGCATAAGGAATCTTGGTCATCTTGGCCCTTTGCTCATCTGTCTGCGGACAATTGGCCTATGAAACCTTCACATAAGAAGGTAATGGACAACCAATAGGCTTTATGTCCTGCATGCGGAAACGCTCAAGGACTTTATGAATATACTCCCTCTAAGAGAAGTAAAGTAGTCCCTGATGCGTATCGCGCTTAATGCGCATACCAAGAATGTGAGAGGCATGCCCCAAATCCTTCATCTCAAAGGTCTTCTTCAACTGAGATTTAAGAGCATCCGCTTATCGTGAGCTTTCCCTGTGATTAGCATATCATCCACATAAAGTACTAAAATAAGCAATGAGCCATCACTGGCTTTCTTCGTGTAAAGACATGGATCCATAGCACTCCTACTGTAGCCCTGTGACTGCATAAAGGCATCAAACTTATGATGCTACTCCCTAGGTGTCTGCTTTAAGCCATAAAGACTTTTCTTCAATTTGCACACTAGGTGCTCCCTGCCAGGTTCCTCAAAGCCCTTAGGCTGCTCCATGTAAATCTCATCATGCAAATCCCCATACAATAATGCAGTCTTGACATCCATTTGATACATGTCCAAGTCAAGCTGCGCGACTAAGGCCCAAAACCAAGCATAGGGTGGTTATCTTGACCACAAGAGAAAAGACTTCATCAAAGTCAACTCCATGCTCCTGTTTAAAACCCTTAGCAACAAGTCTTGCCTTGTAAGCTGGCTTGGGGTGTCCAGGGGTACTTTTCAGCTTGTACACCCATTTGCATGGCAAAGTCTTCTGGCCCTGAGGCAATGTAACCAAATTCCAAGTCATATTCTTGTGCAAGGAGTCTATCTCAGACTGCATAGTCCTCTCCCAGGAGTGACTGCCACCCCTATACATAGCATCATCATAGGTGAGAAGCTCTAATGCATCTGTAACCAAAACATAATGCATTGAGGGCTCAAATCTATTAGGTGGATGTCTATCTCTAGTAGATAGTCTCACGACAGGCTCTGCGACCGGACCAACACCCTAGCCATGTGTACCAACTGTTGTTGCAGGTTGTCCGACTGGCTGTATAGGAGCACATGGTTCCTCCTGGAATATAACCTTGCGTATCTCAACCACTTTTTTAGGCTACCTATGCATCTTGTCTTCATGGAAGACTATATCATGGTTGCGGATGACTTTCAGCACTTGCAGATCCCAGAGGCAGTAACCCATCTCGCCTGTATCCCCATAGGCAAGGAAAATGCATTTAACACTCTTAGGATCCAACTTAGTATGCTTGTCTTTGGGCACATGCAGAATGCCTCACATCCAAAGATGCGTAGATGCGCATAAGACGTAGGTTTCCCAGTCCATATCTCCTTTACAACTTGGAAATCGAAACCACTAGAAGGTGATCTATTTATGACATGCACAGATGTGCTAACTATCTCAGCCCAAAAGCTCTGTGGTAAGCATGCATGGCTAAGCATACTGCGCACACTCCTAAATGGTTCTATTCATCTGCTCAACCAAACCATTTTGGGGTGGGATATAGGGGGCGATCAACTGACGCTTAATACCCCTCTCGTCACATAGTTTCTCAAAAGCACGTGACACATATTCTCCCCCATTGTCAGCCCTAAGGTATTTCAGCCTATGCCCAGTTTGTTTCTTGACCAATGCAAGCCATCTCCAAAACACAGCCAAGACTTTTGACTTAAGCTTAATGGGGTAAGCCCAGACTTTACGCATAAAATCGTCAATGAACGTCACAAAATACTTTGCACCACCCATAGGTTGACATGGCATGGGCCCACAGACATCCAAATGTACCAATGCTAGGGGCTCACTCATGCGTGTCCTAGTAGACTTCTTATGCGTATTCCTAGTCTGTCTGCCATAAAGACAATGCTCACATGAATCAAAACATGCATAGTCAAGGGGCGGTAAGTACTGCAAACTAGAAAGCATTTTCATTCCCTTTAAGGACATATGGCCCAAACGGGCATGCCAAAGAGATACATGTGGGATGGAACCCACTGACAAAACATGGTTAACAGAGAACCCATCAACTACAAGAGGATAGAGGCTGCCAGCTTTGGCACATCTAGCAAAAGCACAAGTCTGCTAACAGGTGATCTTCTAGGCAGAATCCCCAAATGAAACATGAAACCCAACATCATCAAGCTACCCTATAGACATAAGATTGCATGTAAGTGCATGTACATGACGTACATCCTGTAACAGAAAAGTACTACAAGTAGAGAATTGCAGTCGTACATCCCCAATGCCAACAATAGCAAGTGACCTATCATCACCCAAGTGAACTGAACTAGAGACAATGCGGTAGGAGTGGAACCACTCATAGCATGGTGTAACATGAAATGAAGTACCAGAATCCAAAAGCCAGCACTGCGCATACATAGAGTGAACATCAGTCAACGACATAGCATCACAAGAACTAGTGACAAGTATGTATTCCCCATCGGAGTCATCAGTTTGCATGACATTTATCTCCTCGATTTTCACATTGGATTTCGCAAGCATAATGTTGCAATCAGAGGACTTTTCCTATACTTTGTCTTTCCCCTTCTCTTTGCGCTTCTCATTGTGCAACTCATGACACTGTGGGTGTATATGACCCTTCTTGTCGCAATGATGACATGTCACATTAGCATTTCTCCCACGAGACTTGCTGCGCGACTTACCATGTGACTTAGACCTAGACTTCTGTGAGTCTCTGCCATGACCATTCTCATGGTCATTCTTGTCATTGCCATCTCTGCCTCTGCCTCTAATAGTCAAAGCATGCGACACACGAGACACATCCAAGTTCTTATGGGTGATCTCTTCCTGCAGAAGAGCACTCTCTACATCAGGCAAGTTCTAAAGAGTAGTAGGAGCATATAAGGCAGTGTGGAATACATCCCATGACTCACTCAGAGTCCCAAGCAAAAACAATGGAGTAACCTCATCGTTAAAGATAATACCCTGCGAAGTCAAGTTCTTGAGAATATCATGGAACTGGCTCAAATGAGCAGACATTGTCATATTCTCCTTCATGCGCAGGTCCATAAGTTGCTTCAGCCAATACAGCTGACTTGCTAGACTTTTCTTATCATAGAGGTTCTTAATTTTATCCCAAAACTGCCAAGCACTCTATGCTTCCTCAACCACATTGTAATGCACCTGTTCAGTGAGACACAAGATGAGGGTAGACTTGCATAACTCATCAAGCTCATTCCATTCATCATCAGTCATAGTTTCAGGCTACTTACTATGCATCCTTAATGGCTTTATCTACGATTTTTGCACCAATACCTGCCAAACTTAGCTCTTCCAATAGGCATAATTTATACCATCAAGTTTAGTGATAATGAAGATAGCACTATCAGTGGAATAAGAACCCATAATGCAATCCAAAACAGTGCAGACAGTTCAAATTTGCTTGCTGTTTTCTATTGTAAACAGCCAAAATACCACCAAAACCAATGCAAAATGACCAGGAACTGATAACTAATGATAATGTCCACCAAGTACCATCAAAAGTACATAAAATCAGGATGATTCAACATGAAAATTCCACATCACTCCATGCATAAGTGCTTGTTGTAATAAATTACAACCAGATACAATGAGAGAAAATTGTAGACAAAATCAATGCACCAAGTCAACCACTGACTGCCAAAGCATAGCCAGCATCAAGCAGGCGTAAATCAGCATATGATAGTCATATGGACATTGAGCAAGCACCCAAGCATATCAAACGAATCCGTTAGCAAGCCAGCACACCCCTTGTGTAATAGGGCAAAGTGTATACAACATTGGCAAGACTTGACACAAAGAGGTGTATGCTCAGGGAGTGCAAAGCCCAATTAGCCCAAGAACATGTATGCAAACCACGACATATCAACCAAGTAACATCCAAGTAAAGAAGATCCCAGTCTCAGAAGACTCAAAGCTTAATAGCATAAACCACCTACTCAATGTTTGTCAAGCATTCAACAATGCTCCCACTAGCATCAAAGCCATATGGATCAAGCCAAGAAGCTCAAGCAAGGCATATGAGAGCACTAGTGTGACGAAAGATCCAAGACCAGACATCAACAAGACATCATGAGCATATAGGCTTTGTAGCCTCCAATCAGAGCATCCATAGACATCAACTATATCCCAAATACAACGCTAGCAAGCCAAGAAATATCCCAAGTAAGTTCTAGGAATCTAGATGTAATCCAAGACAAGGCACTAGTAGCAATCGGCTCTAAACAATGTAATTAGTATGAAGTAGTGGCATAAGCCGAGCATGTCAAGACCGATCAGACATAGGTAACATACATGCCATATGTACATCCAAGTCGGAGCATCAAATGCATTCCAAATCCAAGCTCAAGCTCAAATGAAGATTCAGAACCAAAGACAAGCTCGATGTCATACCTTGAATGTCAATACTTCATTGCATATCCCAAAGACATAGCCTGAAATCAATAGGCATAACCAAACATGAAGTAATAGGCTTCAGGCCACTGTACAACAATGATTTACTGTTCAAAAATGAGTATTTTCAGCAAGAAAATTAGTCCAAAATGATGGCATAACATGTGCATTGCATCCCCAAACAATCAAGCATCAATAGGTACCAAACCGGTTAAGCAGAAGTGGTCAAACAAGCATAACATTAGATGCCAATGTTACTTCCGCATAACATGACTATGGGACTGCTGTAAATAGTCCTGGGAATGTAGAGATCAGACCCAAATCAGATGCCAATGATCAAGGAGACTTCAACACATATATTAGAGACTAATGCCAAGTGCATTGCCAAGTTCGAAGAAGCATGACATAACCATCACTGAGGAGTAGGTATGCTGCTGTGTTATGCTGTCCAGATCAGCTAAAAAATGACACAAATTTGTTGATGTATGCTTTTACTACTATACAACCACGTGACCTCAATGATAATGATTAGAGACTCCAAGGGGCGCCCAGGGAGGCACATAACAAGCCTCAAGTGCCCAAATGCAAGAGGAGTAAGATATAAGCTCCAAGGGTTTGAGTTATGGCTGCCTTGATTGATTGCAACCTGAGATTTGAATAAAAGCGATGTAAGAAATACTATGAAGCGGAACACGTGGTAAATCTAGCAAATCAAATCTCAATCATAAACGAAGAATTTAGTGGAAATTTCTAATAAGTCAAATATCTCAACTATTAAATACAAACAACATTATAATACATAAGAGAATTTGAATAACTCAATAGATTGAGAAAGTCGAGAGAAAAACCACAATTAGGCCCAACCTCCCCCATGGCAAAAGCCATGGTTTGCCATCTTCAATTATATATTATGGTTTTACATGTATATTTACATACATATCTTACATATAATTACAAAGAAAGTACAAATATCAATTGAAATACAGAGTTTTAAGAGTTAAGAGGTATCCTATAACATACTGCAGTTGTTGCAAAATTTTTTGTGCTCTGAATTTCTTTATTCAAATTGTCACTAAGAAAATAAAGAATAAAGTGACGGTGACAGGCGCCCGTTGCCTGCAGTGTGTAGTGGTAGGTACTGTCAGTGTAATAATACATGCGCGGCTAAGCGGAGGTGCTTTTACCCCCAACACTAATGAGCATGACCAATAGCATCATCAAAGCAAGTGGGCTCAACATCCTCAAGCAGCTTTACCATAAAAGCATAATGGTGAGTTGTATAACCTTTAATACCAAATCTTTTAAGAAGGTATCTAATCATGCTAGACCGATGTACCATTGGATCACTCAATTGAGTCTTTACATTACCATGTGCTCTCTATACACCTCTGGTGTCGTGACCAAAGAAATATCAATCTCATAATCCAAACTCACTGAACCACTAGAATCTCTATCAAATCCCAAATGACTAGTAGATGTATCATTAGCATACAATACTTCCTTCTTCCTTTTGTCTTTACTTGTAATACTTTTAGATCCACCTGAAGATGTGGGGCTAGTTCTTAGTCTCCTAGACCAAGGATTAACTATACATCCAGTACTACATGATATTTTTGGTCCACTAAGGCTCTATGATTATTGCTTTTCTTTATGCACATAACTATCATGATTACCATCGTCATTCAATGATCACCAGTAGATGCATATCAACTACTTATCTCATAAAAAATAACATCCTTACTCACTCTGAATTCAAATGTGTCTGGGTTATAACAACAATAACATTTCTACTCTAAAGAGTATCCAATAAAAAAACATTTTTGAGCCTTTGGATCAAGCTTCTTTTGCAACTCGTGAGGCATATGAATATATGCAGTACAGTCAAACACTTTCAAGTGTGACACATCAAGCTTCTTGCCTCTAAAGCATTCTTTGGGGGTCATCCCATGCACTACAATTATGGAAGTTCTGTTTATAAAATAGACAGTAGTATCAATAGCTTCAAACACCAAAAATGTTTTGGCATATTCTTTTCAGCTAAATGCATGTGCAACTTTTGCAATATGCCTATATTTTATTTTTGCAACCCCATTTTGATGTGGGGTATACTTATAAGTAAATTATCTTTTTATCCCATAAGACCTCAAGAAGTCACTAAACCCATTAAAGAGGTACTCTCCCCCTCCATCTGATCTGAAGTACTTAACTTTCAAGCTTGTTTTTGTTTTAACAACTACCTTGAAAGTTTTAAAGTGCTCAAATACATCACTCTTTTCCTTCATGAAATATACCCACAAATTCCTTGAACAATCATCAATAAATGTGACAAAGTATTTGCTGCCACCAAGAGATATGTTTTGTGTAGGCCCCCAAACATCTGTATATACAACATCAAGTATATTATTTCTTATATCTCTGTCATGTGAAAAAGGTTGTCTTGCCTACTTACCAAACTGACATGCTTCATGCACTTTATGAAATTCAATAACTCTAAAAGTAGACAACCCTATAACTAATCCTTTGGATTGCATTAATTTTGGACTTTGCTTGCCCAATATGTTTATGCCATATTTCAATGTTTACAACCACTCCATTTCCTTTAGCATACATAGCAACATTCGTAGCAAAAATTCTACATCTAAAGTGAATATGCAGTCAAATCTACTTTCTTTTGCAACCAACTTGCACTTATCATTAAAGTCTTCTACAAAACAACCTTTTGCATTAATTAGAACCTACAACCCTTGCTCTACCATTTGGCCAACATACACTAAATTCTTTATGATTGATGGCACATAATATATCTGATAGACTCTTTGTCGTGGTCATTATGCAAGGACAAGGGAACCTTTTCAATGTGTGAAATTGGGTGGCATGAATCATCAGTCATCTACACATAACCTAAATTTTATAAATCATGCATCTCTCCAAACCATTCAGCATAATTGGTCATGTGATTAGATGCACTTGAATCGACATACCATACATCATCATGTGTCCTCTTTCATGTAATAGCATTCATCATATGCTGCATAACAAATAGATACTCGTTTTGGTCTTCATTATGTTGTGAAGACAATGCATAATTTTCTTGTTGCAATTTACCACTGCGCATATCATCCTTCTTAGAATAACAATGGGCTGCAATATGATTTTTTTAAATCATAATAATAGCAAACAATACAAAAATTGCAAGAATTTCTGTTCTTCCATCCACCTCTTCCTCTAGAGCTCCCCTTATCTCTAAAGTTTACACGACTTTCTAAAACTTGCATTTTGTTAAATTGTTGATTTAACCTATTTTGCTAGTTATCACAAGCATGTCCCATACCATAGCCTCTTGAAGAGGATCTGCCACATCCCCTTCATGAACTCGAGTAAAAAGCTTGGATATGTTCACCACTTATTTTAGATGATTCACCCTGCATATTGATCTCATCGGTGATTATAAGAGAGATCAACTCATCGAAATCTAAAAATAGCTTTCACACATATATAGAAGTGATAAATGATTTCTAGGCCTTCTCATTATTAAGGCCACCCAAAGTAGATGAAACCAAATCATCATCATCAAGCATTGCATCAATTACTTCCAAAGCATGTGTAGTGCTCCTCACCTTTAAAACATACTCATTAACAAGCATTTTCCCTTTCTTCAAAGTATTCAACTCTTGCTTGAGTTGAATCTTCCGTGTCTTTATATTTACTGAAAACATGTTCTAAAATTTTATCCAAGCCGCATGTGAAGTTTTTACATTTCTTATATATCCCAACATAGTATTATCAATGATTACTTATAGCCAATACATCATCTTTATGTCCTTTACATTCCATTCTTTCCACACCTTTAATTTATCTAGAGTTACGAGGTTGCTAAGCTCTGGCTCAAAATTTTCACTTGAATAAACTCACAAATGCATTTTCTAATAAGGAAGTTCATTATACAGAACTTCCATGATGGGTAGTTGTTCTTGTCCAACTTCTCAATGATGGGATTTTCACTATTCTCTGCCATTATCACAAAAATGATACAAAACAACAAACAAGTCTTCAACAACCTTTCACAACAAGTGCATAACAATACAACAAGCAACCTTTTTCATTGATTGCTTAATAGTACATATAATTTACAACCTATTTGCATATAAAACTTATGTTTTCTTCTTGGCAAACACCTCAAAACTTATATATTTGAAATACCCACTTTCACTTCACACAGTTGAAATTGCAGTATGCCCTAAAATTGTTGTTGTAACCTTGTGTGTCTAAAATAGGACTTGAAATGGCCTCAGATGCAAATCAGCCCTATAGGGCTTGTCTGTAGAATATATACTCCTCTGCTTGCACACCAAATCTCATGGCAATATGAGATTTTATTATGCCCTCCTTCCAATGCCTCCACATGCACTATCCAAGAGAAAGAGTGGAAGAATGGGAGAGCTTTTTACATGTTTGCTTACTCGAATCCATGCTTATTTTTTCCTCTCTTTGGTCTTTAAAACTAGCCTCTCTCACTAGCGCCGCTCTAATACCATATCAAGAATCACCGTGCGAGGGGGGGGGGGAGGGGGGCAAGAACACAAGAAGAGATATGGAGGCCAATACATTTTCTTGCTGATTTTCTGTTCTTCTTCCACACACTATAATATACATGTATAGATAATATACAATAGAAAGGAAAGTGGCCTACTAAGTCAAACAGTGTATAACTGACTATACTAATCAACCGGTGCTATAACTATGCTACCTATAGGTAGGTGCAACAAACTAAATATAATAAGTAATAAGTTAGCGGCCATGTGAGGATCATAATGACCACCAATGTGCTAAGTGTAGATGTACGGACCCATCTAGCCAAGTGGCCCATCATTAATGTTTACACATGTTGAGCTTGCCATCTCAACAAGAAATAATTACCACAATGCATTTTTCTTCATTATACACATGTTTTTCCCTACAAGTGCTTATCATAGTTGCACATTGTGTTTTCATCCACCATGGAAATTTGACATACTTAATCATCAGGGCAGCTTGAGTAGGAGTATGGCACATACTGCACATTGTAAGTCATGGGTTTTGACAATACTGACTATTCTTTTCAGAGCTTATAGCTAGCAAGTGTGGGTGGTAAGTTAAAATTGTTTTTGATAGTCATAGTCATGCGTGAAAACTATTGTGTATGTGACATGTGCAAATGCATAATTTAAAATCAAATTATGTTGTGGCATGTGTTGTTTTAACCATGTAGTGATGAAGGGTAATGCCTTTTCACTAGTTCATACACAAATGGATTTGTTTGTTACTTGGGCTATGTAGTACAAACCATAAGCATTTAGATTTGTTATTGCTGTTATGTGTGGCAAATTTTCACAATATAATCCATGGATTTTTCCTAAAAATTCCAAAAGCTTGCTCGCGTCTTGCTTGCATTGACCTAGAAGGGCAATGCATGAAGGTTCAAGCAAAATTTTCCACTCTTAGCAAGAACAATAGGTGCTGAAGGTTGAGACAAGGGGAATGACTTTACAACTTCTAGGCTAAATGAACAACCCTTGGGATAGGTGTGTGAGTAGCATCCATCAATTGAACATTATTTATTATCTATCATTGGTTCTATGTTATGGCCTTCTTGCTATCATTGTTCATTGATTGTGATCCTCTTCTCCCCCCATCTATGTTCTTCTTTTGGTAAAAAAATGAAGGGTCATTGTAGCGGATGTTTAAAATTGTTGATTAGTCTAAACAAAACACCAAGCATGCTAAAATCGAGCTAAAATCCAAACAAGTACTTGCATTGAGAGCGACTTGAATAATGACTCAAAGAAAATATGGGATTTCATGAAAGCTCCAATTCCCAAATCCACATGGCAATGTGCAATGTTGTTGGCTTCGAATAGTTAAAAATTGTAAAGGGGCTTGTGGCAAATTGCTATAATTTAGTTACTAGGATGCTTTGGTTTGTTTAAATCTTTACAGAAGCAAAAGCCTTGCTTCAAGGTAGCATATAAACTGATCAAAGCGAGCTTTTTAGTTATTACAGTAAAGGGTATGTTTCTATTAGACATGGAACCATGATTACCTCTTCAATCATTGGTATATTTTGTTGACTTTTTTTCACCAAATACATTGCATGAAACGCGTGCTTGAGTATCTAGTGGGAATCTCGTAGTAGCAAGAAACATTGTTGCCTTATAGGCTTCCAAGTTGTGTCACATGTTTGGTATCTCCTAAGAATCTCCTAGTAGAGAAAAGTTGCCCATTTAGAAATTTACATGCTATTAGCAAGCTAGTGAGCCACATGTTCTCTAAGCTCTTTATTGGCAAGGTTCATCCTCCATAAGGAAATGAAAAGTGCATAATATTTTAGCTTTTCATAACACACAAATGTATACTCAAAGTATATTGCCTATCCTTTCATTGGTAATGCATGTCAAGTATATGCAATTAAATTAGAAACAATTATAGATGACATTACAATGCACACTAATTTATCTAATAAGTGATCAAGTAATGACAATATTGTGCTAGACCTACAACACTCCAAACCAGGAGGAAAACCAACTAGTGCATGTTTCCTTGATGATGTAAAGAGGATGCTTGATTTGATTGCCATTGCACATTCCCTCTAATAATTTAGAGATATGAATCCAAGATATAAGTAAGTGATGTATGAGTCAAAAACAGTGAAGTTGACTCCATGTTTTGTTGCAATACAACTATGAGTTGTGGAAAATCTTCTTTTTTCTTTAGCAAGATTGTATCCATGTCATTTCTATCACCTTTTCTTCAACATAAAAGTGTCAAAATGCCACCATCACACTATACTATTTTTCTACTTTCTATCGCATAAGTTTCCATGGTAGTCATCAATTATGGTCATTGTGTGCTATGGCATTTCATTGTTGACTATTGTACATGATGTTCTAGCCTCCAAGTACATATTCCTTGTGAAAAAAAAGAAAATAATGCAATGGGAACATGATAGCCAAGGTGCTCCCAAGCTTTATTTGCAAGTGTTTTATACTCAAGTATATGTGATATTTCCAAATTAAGAGAGTTGGTTGCATTCACCAAATCTTGGTGATACACATACATCCATAAACAGACAAAAATATTCCAAGTCTTGATAATGGCCAAAATTTCAATCTTATTAGCAAGCGATGTTAAACAAAGTGGCAATCTTTTCTCCATATGTACCTCAAAGGAGACCTTTTGTCACATCTCAAGGACTTCCATCATTATCTCACTTATAGTTTTTTCATGGGATGCAAGCTAATCATCTATCAAGTAGTGTTTCGATGAAGTGCATCCTTAGAAGCATGCATTTGCTGCCTTGATTTTACATAGAGGTTGCAAGTCATTTATGCTTTTTAATTTGGACAAAGGTTCCAAGTTACAAAACAACAAACAAGAGGCAAGTTTAACTAGATGATTTTTTTTGTCTATGCAATGCAAGCTTGACAATGTACATAAATAGACATGCATGGTAATGAGCACTATTTGTTGTACAGACATTATGACCATGCTACCATGAGTGATAAGTGAGTACTTGCACACAATCTAAAGCTAGATGAAAAGAGAAAGAAAAGAGCCTAATTAGCATAGAGTTGTGCATGTTTCGGTACTCAAGAGATTGAGGTTTTAACAAAGCACACAACACACTTGACAAAGGCCATAACCCACATAAATATATTTGGGAAAGTTTTTAGATCAATTGGAGCAACTTGGTGAATGCCCATGTAACAAAGGGGTTGAAAGTATAATGGTCTCATTAACATTGTAGCATGTCTCACAATGATTGTAATAAGGGTTCAATGAAGTTACATGGATGTTGATGCTCTCTCCAAAACAATTTTTGAGAAACAACTACCAATTGGGAGAGTTGCAATCAAACGTCCTTGTAGTTTAAAGTCATGACATTAAAAAGACATTGAATGATTGAAGCATCTCATAAAAAATAGGTGTAAGCTCCATGACTTATGAGGGTTGTATCACAACCAAGGAACATATCAATGTACTTGTAGAAGTAAGAGGATACAAACAAACACGGACATTCACAAATTCTCCATACTTTAAATCTAACTAATGCACCCTTGATGTATAGGTTTAATGGCAACACACACACACACACACACACACACACACACACACACACACACACACACACACACGTAGAGTCCCTCTCCCCCTTTCTCTCTCTCTCTCTCTCTCTCTCTCTCTCTCTCTCTCTGTGTTTGTCTCTCTCTTCTTTCTAAACGTACGCAAAAGTATCAAATAAGATGCAAAATCTCTAGTGTGTATTATATGTATGACTATACACTCATGAAACTGACTACAGTTCTTAACAAAGCATCGTTTCATTCAAATCCTAGTCATAGAATCTAGAGGCATTCCCATACCTCTTAAATATTCAAATTCTTAAAAGTAAGCCTTTTTCAAGCTATGTCATTGCCCAAATTAAAGGCACTATCCCTAATAAAGAGCACATGCTCCATTGCCTAATAAAGAGGAAACATCGTTATAAAGAGCATAAGTGGAGGCATGGTTTTTTTATAATATGAATCGTATCAATAATAATATGTTTGCATAAAAAATAGGTTGAAATAACACATTTTCTTTTAGGGAATAGAAAATGAGAAATCATTGGTCCAAGGAGAATTTGGGAGTGTCACACACACAAGCATGCACATGCATCTTAAATAGAAACTAATAGTATATGCATACATTGTTGTTTATGGTGCTGTTTTATTTATCTCTCTCTCTCTCTCTCTCTCTCCACACATAGTATAAGAATATTAAATAAGATTCGAAAACCTCTAATGTCAATAGTGGGTGAAGTTTAAGTTTTTCCCTTATTATTTCACTTCATTGATAATGAAGCACAATCATGTTCTTCCTACATTTCTTTCTAATATAATGTTCTAAAACAAAGACCAAAAATGATGTAAGGTTTTTCCTCACTTTCCTCCTCGCAAGTATTGACCCTTGAGCACCTTCCAATTCTATTTATAAAGGCATCTCTTGACATATAGAGTCCGAATTTGAAGTTTGCATGATGGAAGTTCAAGCTGTGGTAACAAAAATGTTCGGGCTTAATGAGGCAAGGTGTGGTTATCAAATTTTGTGCACGAATCAAACATGTAAATGCTTTTCTTTCACAAAACACAAATTGTTGGGTCATCACATTGAATTATCACAGTAGTTAGCTCTCGTAAGTTGAAGTATTACTTGCACTTTTCTAAACATAGGGGGTGTTAGGTTCCTTTGATAAATGTGCTTCACTGATATGATGAATCATAGAGTTCACAAGACATTCTAAGGAGCTTAATCCTCCCTAAAAGAGAACATTGTATTGCAATCAAGTATTTAGCACACATCATTTGTGCAAGGTATCCATCTACTCACAAAGGGAAGACTTGATAAGGTCACTCATTTACTATAATTTGCAAGTTAAATTAAAGAGTTTATCTATCCAAATTCCCAGTATTGACAATTTGTGCAAAACTAGAAAATCCACTCAAAACACTCTTGTGTAGAATTCATAATGCATTAGAGGTGCAAGTCTATTGCATGCTCGAGCCAAAATTTTAATGTGTAAATTTTTCTCTATAAATGTGTCATTCTAATGTGATATAACCATAGCATGCATGCTTTGTGGGTGGGTGCAATACATTTTTTGTATTTGCAAATCACTTTGATAAACAATAGTGAGTGCTCAATAGTTTTGGAAAATAAATCAAAGTTGAGTCAAGATCCAAATTAGAATACACAATTATGAAATTTTAGATTAGTAAGTAAAGAAAAGTTGACCCAAGATATCCAAATTAGAAAACACAATTATGAAATTTAAGATTAGTAAGGCACCTAGATGACCCATGAATCACCCTACAATTACTAGGGCATTTCTAAAAAACCATGTTAATGTTGGCACAATGTATTTCTATCTTTAGTAATGTGACAAATAATATTAAGAGTAAAATGTACATCTAAAGAGCTCTCAAGTTGTTTTGATGTAGCTTTAGTAACAAAGTTACTTTTATTAGAATCGATGACCTTAAGATCTTCTTCAACAATGTACTAACCATATGAACCACCTTGAACATCACATTGCTTCTCAACTTCCATACTAATTTCAACACGATGATTATTTTGATGTGCCAACAATCCATCAACACAAGACCTCACATTCTAGCAAGGCTTATCTTCAAATGAGTTTATCATGCAGATTAGCCTTGGCTAACCATTTTTATATCACATTTCCAAAGTGAGCAAATCCCCTACAAGAGCAAAAAAGGTGATAATTGTCCTACTCTTAAAGATGGCAAAAATGGCATACAATAGGAACTTGGGTCCATTTTCTTAGTTTGTTCCTTGTTACAATGTATCCATAAGCACTTTCCTTGCACAACTATTTAGCTTGTTACATTTTGTCCCTTTCCAAGTATCCATTTCCACTTTTCTCATTTTCTAAATTTGTCTTCCTTCTTTTAGATCTCATAAGCTTTCATGAGATGGGCCTCTTGCTTGAGACTTGTCAAGGGGAACATCTTTGATAGATAAGTGCTTGTGTGAACAAGGATAATTCTCTTTTTTCTTTCTAAAACACATGTTCTAGCCATTTTGCCTCTTCACCCTTTATAGGAACATTGTAAGGTTCAAACCTTGTTTTGTGGGGTATAGGATTATTTGTTACTCACATTGGTTCTGTGAATGTGAAAAGTATAGAAACTAATTGTATGGGAGCAAGTCATATTTATCCTGATGTTAAGCTCGAATTTGAGTAGCCCACTTTCTTCACTTTGAAGGTTTGCTAGTAATTACAAAAGTAGGTTACTTGATATTATTGATCAATTGATGTGCTTGTAGCCTTACATTATAGTGATATTCCTTTGTGCTTAATCAAAATATGATTGTGCTACTCGATACAAAATTCCTCACAAATTGCCTTTATTACGACTTTGGATATTGATTGATTAAATGAATACTTCTATAGACCTTATTTGTGTTGAAATCTCTTTGTGTTGTGGAACATCCTCATGCAATGTATGTACACTCTTTTTACAATTCTATTTGGGTACAAACCTCTTAAATACATATATTGAAAGTCACAAGCATTCAAAGGAGTACATTGCCATGTACATGCAATTGCTTTCACATATACTTTTAAATATCTTGGTAGTTAATCTCGAGCTCACTTGTGTGATTGCCATCTCTACATCCATAGTTGTATCACTTAATGAATTGTCAACACACATATATGAAATCTTAGTCGTACATGGATGTAGACATGTGCATGACTATATGCATGTACATGTATCTTTTGGTAAGAGTGGGTGAAGGGGTAACATCAAACATATAGGTAATATTTCCATATCAATTGCATGTTTTTTGTTGAATGAACCATTGGCATGCATGTAGATGACCAATGCTAATGTATATTAAAATTTGAACATATAATCAACCATATATACACAATGGAAGTTCACCTTTATTGATGAAGTTCACCTTTATTGATGAAATATGGGCATACATGTAGGAAGGGGTTGGGTTTGTGAAATGTAATAGCCTAAATTTATTGACTTCGTTCTTCTTCAACTGTGAGATGTTAAAACCTTTGCAATTTCATTCCTTTTAATATATATGTGGTTTTTGGCAAATAACATTGAAGATGTAAAAGCTAATTATTCAAGTGGTAGCATATGAAAAGCACAAGGCACAATTGATTTAAAAAACTAGGTCAAGTGGTAGTGAGATTGCATGACAAACTTGAGGTAAAGGGTTCGATTCTCATGGGTAGTGGTGAGGCATCTTTATACAATGTAAAAGAGAGATTTGGCTCCACTTGGTTGGCCACCAAGTTGGACATTGTAATGGGACCACATGTTGAATCTATAGTCAAGGGTTCTAAATGTCCCATTGGTCACAAGTTTAGAAGTAAGACTTGAAATTCAATTAATACTAAATGCTTACACATCTAACAATCTACGTGGTAATAACAAGTGCTCTTTTTGGAGTGTTCATCTCGATGAATCTTGAGTATCTTGAAAATGAGGCATCACCTCCCATTACCACATTGTGAGAAGAGGACACTTAGATTCCTTTGGGTTGAGGGATTTCTTTTGTTTAATGGGTTCCATATTTAATTCTAGGAAAGGATAAAAAACACTACAAATGTTGTGAATGTTTCATTCATGATTATGACATGTACAATACTTAGACATAAGCATAGTTTAAATAATGGATATTGAAATTGAGATGCATTTAGTTTTTAGATCTCAAGCCATTTGTCTTGTATCCAAAATCTTTAAAAGAGTCTAAGTCCACTACTTAGCTTCTAGCTTTGGAAAGTCAAGGGCAAGCTTGACCATGTTCTTATGTGAATGGGGATGCATGATTAGCATACATGAATGTCAAGCTACCGTTCAATATTGATTGCTTATTGATTAGCATAATAATCTTCAACCTCCTTGTGACACTAGAAGAGCAACACCACTAGATGATATTGTTATAATTAAGAGATAAATGACTATTTGAGAAGTGGATGGTGACATTAAAGAATCAAAGCATGATAATTTGATGCCAACTAGAGTTTTGATAAGGCTCACATACTCTTTGACTATAGCATTAAGTGGCTCCTCATGGGTTTAGTCATCCCTAGGCTTGGCTAACAAAATAGTTGGTCACCTAAATGGTTCCAACTAACTCCTTTGATATGTACTATGTGATGTGCATTCATGATGGGACTTGTACATTATTAGTGAATACACATGAACATCACTCTCAATATTTTGTACAAAAGTTAGCATGCAAAGGGCATGGATTGTTACATTCAAGGGTGATCTTTTCTTATCCAATATGCTAGGTAGCAATGTAAAGCCACCATAATATAAGAAATTAAAGCTCTATATGGAAGATACACACTTTATATCTTTTGAGGATATCTAGCAAAATCCTTTTTTAAAAATGCATGGAAATTAAAGCTCTATATGGAAGATACACACTTTATATCTTTTGAGGATATCTAGCAAAATCCTTTTTAAAAATGCATGGAAATTCTTTCTCTTATCATTTCCATCATTTTATTAAAATAATCAATCTTGACAATTTTATGGGCTATCACTTCCATGTCTAGCCTCCTAGTTCTATCTTATATTTCCTAAAAGAAGGCATATCATTAATGCTAAGTGATAATGCTTTAACAAGGTATATGCCATTAATGATGAGTGATAATTCTTTAAAAAGGTATATGTCATTAATAAACTATTAGTTTTGCTCAATGGTCCTGAATGTTGTTTATCACTATTGCCCGAATTAGAAATACATAGGCAAGTACTACAACTATTAGGTTCCTCATGAAAATGCTATACAATTGGTGCAACTATTAGTTTTTCTCAATGGTCCCGAATGTTGTTTATCACTATTGCCCAAATTAGAAAAACATAGGCAAGTACTACAACTATTAGGTTCCTCATGAAAATGCTATCTACAACTCCATCAAAACAATAGTATACCTTATTGTGTACTCATAGCATGCATAAGTCAAGTTATTGTCTAATACTCTCATGTATATTGCAAATAAAATTATTATCATTTTTCTTTGTTTAAACTTAAATTGTTGGATTTTGAATCACAATAATGCACACAAGTAGCTTGCAGAAGGAGTACCGGGCTCTATGAGCACTCAACAATGGGCCATGGACAAAGCTCTTATTGGTCTTGCTCTCTAGAGGAGGACCATAATTTTTAGGTGCATTGTTCAAAATTTCTAAATAAAAGTCAAGCTGACATGAACTTTCTAATCTGATTTTAGAATGGTTATTACGTATTTTCTTGCTTTCCTCTTCTTTTTTCCCCCTCAAGTGTGGCTATTGCGAGTCTCCATCCATATACACCTAAAAAATTTACTAGCTCAAAAGAAGTTGAGCATGTGAAAATACACATATTTATATGTAAATTTATCTTAAATGTATCTAGAAAATTTTCTAGGCACACTTTAAACTTCTTGATGCACTCACATGACTATGCTTTGGCAATTGAAAACATATAAAATGTTGTGGACTTCCAAAACATGCGCTTAGTACTAAAAGTGCATCAAATAAATATCAAGGATCCATCGAGTTGATAATCCTACACTTATGATGCTATCAATGGTAATGATGTCATGATTGATATGTTTGGTGACTTTATACAATATTATATAGTTACAGACTAAATATGGAGATGGAACAAGCTTATCCAAAGGAGATACTCATCGAGGGTAGATAGTCAAGAAGACTTAGAATTAAATGCATTAAAGTGCATTCAATCTCATTGATTAAACTCTAACATGTCAATTGGAGTCCCTTGCATGCATACAAGGGTTCAAACACCTTGCAGATGGCTTTGATGAGAATGTGCAGGCAATGAAGCAACAGAAGCATGAAGAGAGGATGGATGTGGATTATATCTCAATTGTTGCTACTAGAGATGATGCAATGAAAGTTGAGAAGTGGATGCGAGAAGACAAGAGGTTCTACAATTAGAAGAGGAAGGCATCCTTTGAGGCTAGTAAGAATGTGATGCATGTTTCTATAGCTTTTTCTATTGATTGGATTCATTGATAATATGTAGAATATCAATTATGTGGGGTTCATTTGTATTTCATGGGTAAACCACCCATGGAAAATGAGTTTGCAAGGTAGTTCTTCAGCTCTAGGGTGGCTCTTGTGTAATACAAATTTTTTGGTTGAGTTTTTTTTTTTTTGCCATCATTGTTAACCCTCAAACGAACGAAGGTGGAAAATTTGGAAAGGCTAAAGCAGAAGACAAAGGCCAAGGCAAAGTGAAACGGAAGACAAAGATGCACAAGGAAAAAAGTCCTAAAAAAGGGAGAAAGGAGCGCAAGGAAAAGTGCAAGTCAATACTTTTGTAAAAGAGGCGCATCATGGTTTAATTCAAGGAGCACCGGGCTGTCACCTGTGCAATTTGTAAATGTAGACAGGTGGTGGAAAGGAAGCTAGGAAGATAGAAGGACAATGGGAAAAAGGGCTTAGGCCACGGTCGGCCATGTAAAAAAGGGGATAAAGGGATGACCGCCCAAAAGGGATTTAGGGTTTTGTATATAAAGTTGAAAAGTGAATAAGAAGCTCATTCTTGTGTGTGGCCAAAAGTGGCTCTCCTCTTCTTCTTCTTCTTCTTGTTCTTGCTTGCTTGAGCTTGTGCTTGAGAGAGGGAGTGTGAGGGAGTGAGTGTGTGAGGGTGAGGGACCGGGGAGGAGAAGCTCTCCATCTTCTCCTCTCTTCTTCTCTTCTCTTCTCTTCTCTTGTCTTGCTCGCGGCAATGGAGCTTGAAGCGTGGAGCTTGAGGATGGAGCATGCTTGAAGCTTGCACTTGGATCGTGGAGCTACCGGAGTGCACGGGAGAGGAGGTAACTCGATCGGCATGGAGGTAAGCTCACTACACCCATAGATATAGATGGCACATCGGCTATGTGAGAGGTAGCCATTAGTGCTCGACTTGGAATGCTTGAAACAATAAGCGGCCCGAGGGTCTTGCCGGTTGAGCGAAAGCTCCCACAATCATCTCCTTTAAGGTTGAGAGGGATTTCATTTTAGGCTCTGCAATTGGTTTCAAGGGAAACCTTGTGTATTCTATGCTATGAAATGCAAATTTCAACTTGAAAAGGTTCTTCACTCTAAGTGCTGAATATGGGTTAACTTCCCCAGTCTTCCAACAAGGTTGGATGGTGAGATTGTAGCTTTGACACATGTATACTTGGCAAGATGCTTTATATTTCATCAATCACATGTGATAATGGTGCTATCAGGGCCGAGAGGTATGGCTACATGGTATGGGATAGGTGGAAGCAAATCCGTAATGTATTTGAGATTGTTGATCCTAGTGGCATGGAACTTATGGTTGATGTCAAATTTGCCTCCTTTATAAATACTTGCTTTAGATCACATGGTTCTATCTCAATGTTATGCAAGGAGAGAGACAATTGACATGATTTTGAAGTGTCCCAAGAGTAGTAGACCTGGCAATGGCATTTAATGGTGGAAATTCCTTTGATTTCACCTAGCATAATAAGTAGTTGGGTGCTTATTGGGGCAAGTAGATCATCTAGACAAGATATATGTGAACAAACGAGCTTGGTGGATTTGCCCCTATACTAAAATCACTCATCTTTCTGAGTATTCCATCTATGATCATGTTCATGTGCTTTGGTCTTTTAGACTGAATGATGTCTCAGATACTAGGAGTGGCCCTCCTTTGTTCAAATATATTGTCATTTCTAAAGAAATAAAGTCTCGGTTCAATGTTGAAGGAGGCATGGTCAATTTACAGCAAAACATTAGTTCACCTAGCTAGGAATTGGCTAAATTTCATGAATGCCATTATTGACATAACAAAAGGTTTTGCCTACTCTCAAGCACAAGAAAGAAGGGGTAATGATAATGCTTCAAAAGCATTTAAAGATGCAATCTTGCAGGCACTTAAAGTGTCTCCTCAAGACACCATACTACAACAATTGCTTAAAGATGTTGAAACCTTCTTGGAAGGCCTCCTTCAATGTCAATTGGAGGCTACCAAGCTTAAGTTGAGAGGCTCCTAGTATCTTGTTAGAGATGCACCAACCAGTGTGTTTCTTAAGGCTTTGAGAATCAAGAAATGTTAAGAAAGGATTGCTATGATTGACAATGGTAAAGGATAGATTTTGAGAGATTATATGGACATTGCAAGAGCATTCACCAAACATTTTTCTGCTATTGTTAGTTTAGAACTTGAGTCACTTAGGAATTATCAAGGTAAACTAAGAGAGCTTTTGAAGGAAAGTAGTAATTTAATTAGCGTTGCTAAAGCTACTCTTATAAGTAGGCCATTCTCGTGGAGGAGTTGAAGTTTACAGTAAGCAAAATGGCTAAAGGTAAGTCACGTGGGATTGCTGGAATACAAGCTAAAGTTTTTTAGGCTTTGTGGAATGAATGTGGAGATGATATGTGTTGTCTTTTCGATCATATTAAAAGGGTTGGAGAATTCCTTTCAAAGCTCAATCAAGGTCTTGTAAAAATCATTCCTAAGTCACTTGGTAGGGTCAAGTTGGGTAGTTCGAGACCCCTGACTATGCTTAGTGTGGCTTAGAGGAATTATGCCAAGGCTCTCGCTAACAAAATCAAGTTTTGTCTTAGTATAGTGTTGAATGCTCAGCAACACGATTTTGTGGAAGGTCGTAGAATTCATGGTGCTATATTGAACTTGATTTTTTCCATGGATTTTGCACTATCATTCGAGTCAGAGTTCGAGTTAGAGTTCATCTTAATTAATATGGATTTCGACAAAGCATATGATAGGATTAGTTGGCAATTCATTGTAGGGGTAATGGACACTATGGGATTTGGTCCAGGATTCACAAAGATGGTGAGAGGAGCTATGTTTGCAAACACTTACGCTATTCTATAGGTGAATGGGGTTTGCTCAAACCCCTTTGTGATAAGGAAATCTGTTAGTAGGTAGGGGTGCCCCTTGGCCTCCTGCTATTTGCTATCATCACTCATCTTGTGTTAAGGAATTTGGACCTGAAGATTAGACAAGGGCTTATCAAAGGTCTCCCTATCCTTGGTAGGAATCATTTTGCTACTCAATTATTTGTTGATGACAATTCTAATTTGGTGAAAGTAGAAGAGCAGTCTATGAAGGAATTGCTGAATGTGCATGATAGTTTCTGTGAACTATCCCAACAGGCTATTATTAATGTTGCCAAAACATAATTAGTGCCCTTGAGCTTTGGCAAGCTTCCTAGGTGGATGCCGGATCTTAGCTTCAAGATAATCAAGCAAGATCATCCATTTAAATATTTAGGATGCCCTTTGGGGGTTGGTGTCTCTATGAAGCAAAGAGTATATTGGATGATCTCAAAGGTCAAGAGCGAGGTTGATTCTTGGAGAGGGAAACCTTTGTCTTTTCTTGGTAAAATAGTGGTTATAAAGGTCATGGTGGCTTCTTCTACCGCATTTCTTATAGTGGTACTGAACTTTAGTCAATGAACATGGTCTCAAGTTGAGAGGTTGTTTGCTAGCTTTCTCTGGAGTAAGGAAGGGGGACAGAAAGGATGGAGGTCTATATCATGGGATCAAGTCACTAGCAATGAACAAGAAGGTGGACTAGGGGTCCCTAAAGTGAGTGTTAAAGCTATGTCATTATTTTTTGGCATGCCTAAAAGGTTTGATGCTGCTGAGCCTTGGACATTCACCCTTAATGCATGGTTGGAGGAATTTGGTAGAAAGAAGCTCGACTTCCCTAGTTGTGTTTGGTATCATACCCTCCTTGATGGGAGAAAGATCATCATTCCCCATTTGCAAGTAGCTGAAAATTTGTCCCAAGCATGGCAATTAATATTGGAAGATGCCTCATGGAGAGGTTTAAAGGACAAAAGAGGAGACTCATCTTTAAAGCAAGTTATCTAGTTCTTCAAGCATGCTTTCAACCCTTTAGACATGCATGAGTTGTAGCTCATAACTCACATAAAAAGTATGGTTCTATATGCATGGGTGAGCCATTGGCTCTTGTGTATTTAGATGTTTGTGGTCCCATGCCATGCCAATTATTAGGTGGTGCAAGGTATTTTTTTCTATTCATTGATAATTATATGCATAAGATGTGGGCCTATCCCATAGGCTTTCTTGCTATGGTTGGAATTAGTCTAGTCATAGGTTGAAATTCTTATAATCAAATAATTGTGGTGAATATGCCTCTACTAAGGCATTTGAGAAGTTTTGTTACGAGAGGGATACTAAGCATCAATTGACCGCCCCTTACATCCCACCCCAAAATGGTGTTGCAGAGCCCATGAATATGGCTATCTCTCAAAAAATCTACAATATGCTTAGTCAGATAGGCTTATCACAATATTTTTGAGCTAAGGCAATTAGTACTATAGTTCATTTGATTAATACATCCCCTTGTAGTACTCTTGGTGGTAGAGTTACAAAGGAGGTATGCTTTGGTTAATTTCCATCATATGCTCACTTGCAAGTCTTTGGATTTATCACTAAATTGATTGCTTATTACACATTCTCTATTTAATAAATTCATGTCAATAAATTAATGAATCACTTTTCTTTAAGTGTTGATGATGATCTAGCATTGCCATGAGACCATTTAGAGACCAGTATTCCTAGTGCATCACTTAATGGGGTGATCAGAGCACTATGACGGGGATATCTGGTATAGGCAATACAAGTTATGAAAGGGGGAAAGAAGTGTTTGCCAAGTGTAAGAGTATACACAAGAACCAGGGAGTTATACATAAATGAAGATGGATGGAGTTCTAAGAAGAGGAAGTGCATTAGCATTGTTTATATGTATTTATGTGTGCATTCAGGGATGATTGGGAATGTTTACTTGTGGGTAATGAGCATTGCATTCATTTGGGGTCATCCTCTCCCCTACAAGTCAAGGTTTAAGGTCTTTTATTTCATTAAGAAAGACGAGAGAGGGAATTCTCTCACTAAGAAAGACGAGAGATGTCATCCTCTGAAAGTGAGGAGAGAAGTGATTTTCTCTTTCTAAGGTCTAAAATGACACAAGATTTTGTGTGGAATTCAATCTTAAGGTTGAGGCCCAAGGCAATCTAGTGAACTCTCCTTATCTATGACTCAAGGTGGTTGCATGGACCACAAGTTAAGAGTACAGTTTAAAAAGCTATTTTTTGGAAAATCCATTTTTTAAATATCTCGCAATAGAAAAATGATCTCTAAAAATGGGCCGCGATCTCTAAAAATGGGCCGCGAGGGTTATCGAAAACAACGAGATCTACAATTTTTGTGTTGGACGTTTTTTCATCTAAACAATGCACAAAGAGATATCTCGAAATTAGTGCTGCAAAGTGGAACAACCACATCTTGCATGAAGATCAACTCAACTCTCTCTCCAAGAAGAGAAGCTCTTGAAAGCCTATAAAAGAGTAGGCTCTCCTTGGGTGTAAGGGAGAGGTGAAGGAAGCATCACTTTGCATGTATCTAAGAGGAGAAGAGAAGGTGCAAGTGCTACCGAAGCCTTGCTGAAATCAAGTGCTGTGGAAGCTCTATTGAAATCGAATTTCGAGAGGAGAAGAGAAGGTGCAAGTGTTGCGAAAGCTCTGCCGAAATCGAGTTCTAAGAGGAGAAGAGAAGGTGCAAGTGCTGCGGAAGCTCTGTTGAAATCAAGCTCCAAGAGGAGAGCCCTACACATATTGTGTAGGAGAGAAGGAGACTCAAGAAGGATCAAAAAGTGCCAACTTCCAAGTTGTGCAAGTGTTAGGTGGTTGTATACCGTGCAAGGAACCATGATCTTGTTTCCGAGATCTACAAGTAAGAATTGGCTTATGTGTAATGGAGGAGCTTGCTCCTTGTCAATAATATAACTCCACAAGGGGGGGGGGGGGGACTGGCCCATCTTCCAATCCCTAGTGTGTTGCCAATTTCTCTACCTCTCTCTCTACATCTTTCTTTTTTCTCATCTATTCTCCCTCTGTGCCAACATAATATTCGCCATATATATTTTAAGTATATAAGAAAGTCGAGCATGTATCTCGGATTCTTTAACATGATTTGAGGCTTTTTGCCATATTTCCAAAGACAAACTTAACAAGTTGGATGCAAAGTCTATTTAATACATCTTTTTTGGTTATGGTGATGCATGTGAGATAGGTTATCCCCTTTGGGATCCGTAGGCTCGAAAGATTATCCACAACCATGATGTTGTGTTTCATGAGGATAAGTTGCATTTGAGACCAGAGCAGGTGGTTGAGGTACATACAATGATGCTAGAGGAGCCTCTTGTTACAATACAACTGGTCCCAATTAGATAGCTTGCAGTAGTTGTTGATGATATAATGGTCCAAGATCCACTTGTTGTACAAGACTGTGATATTAGACAAAGAGGATAGGTGGTACATGCCCCATAGACAATTTTGAGGTGCTCTGCTAGAGCCTCACATCCTCCTAAATTTTTGAGTACTCTATCATTATCTCTTGATGTCAAATTTTAATGAGCCCCTTACTTATGTGGAGGCTATGTGCAGAGGTGGTAGTCACTCTTGGGAGAGAGCCATGTAGTTTGAGTTTGATTCATTGGAGAAAAATTGTATGTAGGGCTTGGTTTCCTTGTCAGATGGTAAACATGCATTGCCATGTTAGTGGGTGTATAAGTTGAAGAGCATCCCTAGTGACCCTAAGCTAGGCCCATTTGGTTGCAAAGGGTTTTAAACAAGAAAAGAAAGTTAACTTTGATGAAGTGTTCTCCCTTGTGGTCAAGATGACTCTCTTGCACTTGATTTTGGCCTTGGTGGTTGCATAGTTCAATTCGGGGCTTTATCAAATGGATGTGAAAATGGCTTTCTTACATGGGGACCTCCATAAGGACATCTATATGTAGTAGTCTAAGGACTTTGTGGAAAAAGGATAGGGAACATCAAATGTGCAAGCTGAGAAAGAGTCTGTATGGACTTAAGCAAGCACCTAGGAAATGGTACCACAAGTTTGATGCTTTTATGCATTCACAGGGTTATTATTGCAATACTATGGATCCATGTCTTTACAAAAGAAGGCTCATTATGGTAGTCTTATCATTTTGGTGCTATATGTTGATGATATGCTAATTGCTAGGAGTGCTCATACTAAGTTGGATGCTTTGAAGACTCAACTCAATAAGAGCTTTGAGATGAAGGACATGGGGCATGCCTCTCACATACTTAGAATGTGCATTACATACAATCACTCTAAGGGACCTCCTCTACTTATCCCAAGAGCACATCCACATAGTTCTTGAGTGATTCAGTATGTAGGGTAGTAAACTTATTGGCTATCCATGTGTGAAGGTCAATTAAGTAGACTGTCCCTACTCAGATGATGAGAAGGATGAGATGGCCAAGATCTCATATGTATCCGCAAGGATAGGTTGATATATACCATGATAGCCACTAGACCTAATACAACATTTGTAGTGGGAGTTGTGACTCTCTGTATGACGAAACCTAGCTAAGGACATTAGGGCATCATGTAGCGTATCATGAGATACCTTAAGGACACTATAGATTTGTGCATTTGTTATGGTAGCTAGGATACTAGAGACTTGAGCTACATAGACTCAGATTATGTAGGACATGCAAATAGTAGGAAGTCCCCACCTTTGGATATGTCTTCAACTTTGTTGAAGATGTTATATCTTTGATGTCTAAGGTATAGAAATACATATCCTTATCCATTGCTACTAAGGTTGAGTACATTGCCACCCATAAAGGCTTGCAAAAAGGCCCTATGATTAGGTTGTCTAGTTACAAACCTTGATATGGACTGTGCCTTCTACATTGCATTTGGACTCTACAAGTACCATCCAATCGGCATGTAATCTAGTCTTTCATGTGAAGACCAAGCACATTGAGGTCCGTTTATCACTTCATCAGAGCACCGATTGAGGACAAGTAGATAGAGCTTATCAAGATGAGAATCTTGTAGATCTAGTCACTAAAAGTCTCCTAGTGGAATGTTATGCCTTTCTTGGGAAGTTGATGGAAGTAGGATGAGATCACATCTATTCCTCATCCTATTGTGCTTATGTGTACACATTGTATTCTATCATTTTTTTCTTTTTCTCTCGTCACTGTAGCACATTCATCTTTAAGTGGGAGGTTATTAGGGATTAAAGGCCACATGTGTCTAGTTGCCTACATTTACTTTGTATGCATTGCATGCACACTTGTACATTGCAAATGGCGAATACTGCCCATCACTGTCACTTTATTCTTTATTCTTTTTATGACACTAGAATAAGGAAAGGCACATCGAAAGGCACGTCACAGATTATGATTGTTGGAGTTCTCACATATCATCTTACTATCTCTAACACAAATAAAAAGTTTGATATGACATGCATGGGCGAGCCATTAGCTCTCATTCATTCAGATGCATGTGGTCCCATGCCTTGCAAGCCGTTAGGTGGCACGAGGTATTTCATTATCTTCATTGATGACTATATGCATAAGGTCTGGGCATATCCTATTAAGCAAAAATCGAAAGTCTTGGCTACATTTAAGTATTAGCTTGCTTTGGTTTAGAACCAATTTGGGTATAGGCTAAAATGCCTAAGATCAAATAATGGGGGTGATTATGTCTCTAAAGTCTTTCAATAGTTTTGTGACGAGAGGGGTGTTAAATGTTATTTGACCACCCCATACACCCCACCCCAGAATGGTATGGCTATGTGCACAAATATGACAATTCAGAGTGAGTTCGCAGTATGCTTAGCCAAGTAGGCTTACCATAACATTTTTGAAATGAGACAATTACTACCTTTGTATACTAATAAATCAATCCTCGTGTACTGCTCTTAACTATCAAGTTGCAAAGGAGGTATGGTCTAGAAAACCTCCCTCATATTCTCATTTGCATATATTTGGTTGTGAGGATTTTCTACCATGTACCTAAGGATAACTGCAATAATCTAGATCCTAAGTCTAGGAAATGTATATTTTTTGGTTATGGGAATGTAGGTGAAATGGGCTATTGCCTATGGGATCTGAGGGCTCAAAAGGTTATATGTAGCCATGATGTTGTTTTCCATGAGAAGAAAATGCATGAGTAGCATGAGCCTGTCATTGAGGTTTACAGGGTAATATTTCAGGAGGAGCCTCTTGCTCCTATACAGCTAGAGCTAGATAGCCTGTATCAATAGTTGATATCCTTGTGGTCTAGGTCCCTGATGCTCCACAACTGTACAGGTCCCATTGCCATCGATGCAGTCTACTAGAGATGGATGACAACCTGCATGATTTGAGCTCTCTATGGATTATATTATGGTGACAAATGCTAGTGAGTCTCTTACTATGATGAGGCCATGTGTAGAGGTAATAGTCACTCTTGGAATAGGGCCATATAATGAAAGTAAGGCTAAATGACAGTCTTAAAGTCTCTCTACAGCCATTGGAAATAGCCCAACAATAGGATTTTAGAGAGACTTAAAAGAGAGTATGACTCACTACATAAAAATCATATGTAGATTTGGTTCCTTTGCCTAGTAGTAAGAGTGCTTTGCCATGCAAGTGGGTGTACAAGTTGAAAAGTACCCTTGGATATCCCAAGCTGGGATACAAGGCCAGATTGGTTGCTAAGGGCTTCAAGGAGGAACATGATGTTGACTTTGATGAAGTTTTTTCTCTTGTTGTGAAAATGACTACCCTATGCATGGTACTGGCTTTGGTTGATCAACTTGACTTAGATCTTTATTAGATGGATGTCGAGATGGCTTTTCTTCATGGGGACTTGCATGATGAGATTTACATGGAGCAGCCTAAGGGCTTTGTAGAACCTGATAGGGACCACCTAGTGTGCAAATTGAGGAAAAGCCTTTATGGCCTTAAGTAGACACCTTGGTAATGCTTTTATGCATTCACAAGGATATTCTCACGATGATATGGATTCGTGTTTGTACATGAAGAATGCTTGTGATGGCAGCCTTATGATTTTGATCCTTTATGTTGATGATATGTTGATTATTGGGAGTGCTCATGATGAGATGGATGCCTTGAAAGGTTAGCTGAAGTAGAGCTTTGAGATGAAGGACATGGGACAAGTCTCATATATTCTTGGGATATGCATTACACGTGATTGCTCTAAGGGGCTCCTTAGAGCACCTCTACTTGTCACATAAGGAGTACATTCAGAAGGTCTTTGAGTAATTTCATCTGCAAGATGTTAAGGTTATTGGCTATGCTTTACCTTCTCATGTGAAGGTTAGTCATGCTGATTGTCCACAATCTAATGAGCAGAAGACCGAGATGGCCAAGACCTCTTATGCATCCACAAAGAGCAATTTGATGTATGCCATGATTAGCCACTCATCTTGACATAGCATTTATAGTGGGAGTCGTGGCATGCTATATGGCTACATCTCTTCGCATATGGCATTAGGATGCCGTCAAGGATATCACAAGGTACCTGAAGGGCACATTAGCTATGTGCATATGCTATGGTGGCCAAGTTATTGGAGCCACGAGGTAAGACTGTCTCTTTGATTATGTAGGACATGAAGATAATAGGAAGTCCACTTTTGGCTATATTTTTACTTTTTGCTGGAGATGTTGTCTCTTGGATATCCAAAGTGCAGAAATACATGGCCCTATCTACTACAGAGGTAGAGTATGTTGTAGCCACTAAGGCTTGCAAGGATGCTCTTTGGCTAGGCCGTCTAGTGGTAGACCTTGGCATTAATGATGTTTTCCATATACTACATTCAGATTCTATGAGTACTATTCAATTGGCCAAGGATCTGATCTTCAATGTGAAGATGAAACACATTGAGGTGCATTACCACTTCATCAGAGAGGTTATTGAGGACAGGTCAATTGACCTTGTTAAGATCTCAACTAATCAAAATCCTACAGATCTACTCACTAAAAGTCTCTCAATGGATCTCTTTGCCTTTCTTAAGAAGTTGATGGGCATTGGATGAGATGATATCGTTCCTCGTCTTGTTGTATTTATGTACATTTGTACTTTGTCACTTTTCTCTTGTTCTCTCCTACTAGGGACACATTCACCTTTAAGTGGGAGGTTGTTGGGGATAAAGGTTGCCTAATCACTCGTGTATTAGTTACACTAGCAATACTCGCATACCTACACACTTATATACTAAAAGTGGTGGGCACCCATCATTGTCACTTCATTCTTTATTCTTTCAGTGACATTTGAATAAAGGGAATGTCAATTATAGTGTGATGGTTGAAGTTTCCACGTTCTGTGTCTCCCTCTCTCTTGCCCTATCTCCTTCCACCATAGCTCTTGCTTATGCTCTATGCTTCCACTTTAGAGCTCACTCTCAAGGCTTGTAGTCCATGGACCTTACATGATTTGGAAAATTTAGTGAAATATGTCCATTTTCTCTTCTTATGTAATACTCCACTTTTGATCTCTAGCCACCACCTGACTATCTTCCTTTGTAACTTTAGGAGGGAGACCTCATTGGGTCAAAATTAGAACCAAACACTCTAAACTTTGGTCAATATCTTGGGTTGTCATCTTAGGTTATAGCAAATCAAATCTACCTTCCTCGTCTTTCTTCCTTCTATTATGTACCTTCTTTAGAGAGAATATGTCCTCTATATGGTTCTATTTTAGGTAATATGAATAAAAGGCTTGTTGAGTTATCATATCCATCAGCTCCTTCTTGATATTTGCAAATGAATTGGATAGATAGTCCTTCAAACTTTCTCCTCTATGTGTACCTATGGTGGGATTTTGAAGAGTCCCCATGATCATTGCATAGATTGGTTGGGTTGATGTAGAAGTGTTTTGATACTAATTCAAAGCTCTTTGGATTGTTGGCTATTTATTTCAGCTCTACTAGTAGGGTTCCATTGTTGTTGTTGATTTGCCATTGGGGGAATTGTTTAAGGCCATTACTCTTGTAGTTGAACCATCATTGGAGATACTGTTTATAGCCACTATGGATTTGGTACACTGTACTACATACTCTTGGCATCTGTGGTGGGCAAGTATAGGGAACAATCCCTAGGATTGCATTTGGTGGGTACACCATTCTTGGCACTGGAGGAGGCATGACTCGTCTTATTGAGGTTGTAGACAATCTAGCTTCCACTTTTCCCTATACTCTTATACCTTTCATTGCAGCTTACAAGTTGATTGGTCTTCTCAGCTCCAAAAATGTATGGAATTCTAGTTGTAATCCTCTAAGGAAGTCTTCCTTGTAAATCATGTCATGCAGGTTATTGTTAACATGTCCATGTTTTCATTCCATTTTAGAGACATACACTTCCACTTGTTCTCTAGCGGACTAACTCAAATTCATGAACTCCTTTCACATCTTCTCTTCAAAACCTTCATGCCTAAATTTGATGAGAAAGGCTACCATTGCATGTACCAAAAGTTCCTGCTTGTTGTCTCTCATACCACAAAAATTTCACATCTTTGAAAGTGGTGGGAAATATTGCCAACCAATGCTCCAAGTTTTTGGCATTGTTAGCTGCACACGCTATTATAAATTCTACCACATGAAGATCAGGGTCTTCATTAAATTCTCCTTTAAAGTTGGGTAATGGGACTACATTCATTGGCCTATCATCAACATTTTGAGGACATATATGGCTGGTAAGGGGACCTTGATTTTCCATTGGAACTTTTGTAAAGAGTACTGCAAGGGTGTCAAAGGAGGCATCTCTTGCCAATTTGTTCTCAGCTTTGGCCTTAGCCTTCTATCTTCTCACATACATTTGGAGACATTCTAATGCTTGCCTCTTTATCGCATCATTCATTAGGAAGTTAGTTCCATCCAAATTGTCTATGCTCATCAATAGAAGGAAACAAAGGGCTTTCAGTCTCTACAAGACTCACTCGCCAATATTTCTTCCACTTTTTTCTTATCATAGTCTTTGAATTCCATTTTTATACCATTGTAGAGAGAGGGAGGTATTCGCTTTTGAAGGTATCAAAATTCATTCATTTGAGAATAGGCATGGTGCCATCATCATGGTAATGCCAGCTTCTGAGCATTTCAATGGTGTATGTTGTGAAAAAAAACTCTATCCACAAGCTTCCGGTGGATCACCAATTAGACAAATAGAATTTATCAGAGCACCAAGCATCCCATTTATCTTGCTGTTGAGCATCCATGAACAAGTTTCAACTCTTTTCCTTCTTATTCTTGTGAACCTCCATCACTGACCACGACTCCTGAAGCTTCTTTCTTCACAATCTCCCGCTTGATAATGTCTAGAAACTCTTCAATGGAGGCCAAGTCTCCCATTGATAATCATTCTCTCCATTTATGCTTTACTCGTCAATTTCTTAGAAGATAGTTGGCTATAATGATACACATTTTTGTAGCTTTAGAACATAGTGCGAACCATTTGCCATAGAGAGCCCACATCAGGATGATGATATGTTTCTTCCATTGAGGGATGCACTTCTTGTAGAAAGCAGCTTTGGCAATGAAAATTTCCAACTCCTCAAGGGTAGCACGAATTCTACACTCTTCCATTCCTTTTCTCCCTCTTCAATAGTGCCACTTCTTCCATTTTCAACCTCTGTATATGCTTATTGATGGTAGTTTTCCTTGGTTGCACACCAAAAACATGGAGCCCCAAGAGGAACATTGAAGGCACAGAGAAAATGCTACAAGAAAATCTATGTTGTAGCATTAAAAAGCATGGTTTTAATTCTTTAAGAAACCATAGGAAGAAAAAGAATACCAAGAACATCAAATTTTCACATAGCATCATATGTAAGATTTCCCACAGATTTATCTTTACTAAAACTTATCATATTCTTTATATTTTTTTAATAGAAACTACCAAAGAACTAAAGAAACACAAAGGAATGCTCAAACTTGAATGGAATTGATCACACAGTATTCATATTTCATAGTCTTCATAGTCTTTCTCTTAATCTCTCTCATATAGATAAAAGGTTTCTTCAAAGAAATTGGCAATCTCTTATATACAATCTCTCTCAACAATACATAAGAGTAACAAATAATAACTCTCAATAATCCTCTCTTGGTCATGGAGACACCTCCTAAGAGTTATGCCTGATATGAAGAGATATCATAGTTGCCATAGTGGCTTTCTAGAGCTTACTAGTGTTACTATCACTTCAATCTTCACTTCAAGTCTTCAAAAACTACTTTTTCCACTTGAACTAGCTAATTCAAGGTTGCATTCTTTCCCTTTTAAGATTGAAAAACATTTTCGAGCTAAATATTCATCCAACATGACACATATAGAAGTAAACAAAAGACAATAGAAGGCATACATAAGCTCAACAATATACTACAAAAGATCAATAGAAAGCATAAAAATCATACAACTCATACTAAAACCAATCCAATCCATCAAATACCATTTTTTTTACCTTCCCTCCCTAGTGATTTTTTTTGTGTGAAAGTTTGCAAATTTGGCTATATAAGAGGTCCAAAATGCAAAAATTTAGCTACAATTCACATAAAAAATCACAAGTTATCACCAAATATGCCTATAACGTAAGGTTTTTTAGGTATTTTATTGCCAAAAGTCAACAACATTGCAATATAAAGAAGGATAGCAAACCAAATACTTATTAACATCCATATATATCTTTTTCATATGTATATCTTATCTAAGATCACAAGCTTAGACGATGTAAGACTTTGTTTACATGATAATTTTGGGATAGATATAGCAATCTCTTTATTTTATCCCTGATTATGTGCATATCAAGAATGTGATTGGTATGTCCCAAATTCGTCATCACCAACCTCTTCTTTAGGGTATCGATCTCACATATGTTTGTTCCAACAACTAGCATATCATCCGCATTATAAGATTAACACTATCAAGCTGCCATCCTTACCTTTTCTAGTGTATAAGTAGTGATATGTGCCACTTCTTTTGTATCGATACGACTACATAAAGGCATAAAACTTATTATACCATTCGCATGGGGACTACTTTAAGCCAGGAACACTTTTATGTAGCTTGCAACGACAATATTTTCTTTGCTCTTTTTTACAAACCCCTCTAGTTGTTGTATGTAGATCTCATCATGAAGGTCACCATGTAAGAATATTGTCTTTGCATCCAATTTTGTAAAGTCCATGTCTTCTTTAGCATTAAGGGAATAATAATGTAAAGGATAATTATTTTTTCACCACAAGTGAGATGATTTAAGCAAAATCCATACCTTTCTTTTTCTTGCAACATTTGGCTACCAAAATACTTTGGCTTAGCATTATAAGCTGTAACTTTCAATTCGTGAAACCACTTACATATCAAAGCATTCTTATTCTTTGGCAAAGGAACGAACTCTGAAGTTTGATTCTTCATGATATAATTGATTTCTTATTGCATAGCTAGCTTCCACTTAAGTTTGTCATCATGAGTCATGGCATCTCTATAGCAAGATTATTCCAATCATATGCTTACCTTAGAGTACCAAATGCATTAAAAAGAATTTTTTTGATATGGGATTAGAGAGACTCAACAATAAAGATGCCAACTAATAAGAGAGACAACCATAAAAGGTTACATAACTAAATAATGAAGATGGTACATCACTAGATCAAAGTTACTACATGTTAAAGTCCAAAAGTGTGAAGCAAGCTGAAAAGGCACCTTGAGTTAACAAAGCATCATTTTCACAAGTTGCCATAAATATACATTACCCAAATAGGTAATTATTCAAAGTAATAAGTGACAATCAATAGATAGAAATAACAAAGAGATCAAATTGATACCTTAGAAAATAACAAATTATCTTTTTGGGATAAGTAAGCCCCCCTTGATGTCTTTTTTAAATGATGTCATGATGTCTATACTTAGATTTTGGTCATGTGAGTTATAAAACTAAAAGTTATAAAACTTGAGCATCGGGCTCATGCATATGCAAATTGTATATGCTATGAGTAAAACCTAGTTTTTGAGCTAGTCTATGCACATTAAAATATCTCCTAAGCTAATAGAATAATCCCATTTATACACCTAAAAATCAAGTAGGGCAAGTTGCAAATGGACGAGACGTGAGCGTATCAATCTCACCAAAGGATTTGAAGACTGAGAATACTTTTGAGCAAAGTGCATATAATTCTAAAAAGTTTGGCTAGCAGTTATCCATCTCCCTGGAATCAGTGGTGGAGGCCAATTTATTTGAGGTCATGTTAGAGAATCTGTTGAACTCCATTGTCAATGTCTAGGAATTTTGAGATCACAACTTGTGTAACTACTAAACCAACTGAGGAGATTGAGGGATAAAAGTGGTAGGAGATGGAAGAGAAACAAGCAAAAGAGGGTGAAGGTATGGATACACAAAATCATAAAAGGAGGAATGGGTTAAAGAAGGATGGTATGTTAATTTAGGGGGAATCAACTAAAAAGGTTGTTAATAAGTATGTTGGAAAAGTGAAAAAAACAACTGTGGATGGGGGAGGACAAGAAGGAGGAGGGAAAAAGACACGATCCTCAATAAAAGAACAATGTGTGAAAATAGGGATCTGAGGGGCATCTTGGGGTTGAAAAATAAGGGGTAGAATAATTTGTGGAGTAGATTGATACATAGAAAGGTAGGCTTCATATCTATGGGCCATCTGTTGATAATAAGATAAACAAGGCAGTGATGGTCCTAGCACAGATCTGCGATGATAGGCATCAAAGAAAGATGAACAAAATGGCGGTTATTTCAAAAGGTGGGCTAAGAGATCCACCCTCAAAGTTGGTCAATGTTTTGCACATGAGCAGAGGCTTTGTTCTCACGATTCAAGATCACATAATCAGAGAAGTTTTAGGGCAATGAGCCACTTTGGAGAGGAATATGATTGGAACATTTGATCTATATGCAACTCCAAATGTTTGACATATAAAACATCTTGTAATACCACATCTCTAATATACTAAGATAAATCTTCATCATCAAGGATCAACAAATAATCTTGCAAGGACCTATATGACATATGTTAAATATGATCAATGCCCCACCCTCATTAGGTGCTACCAATGATCCATGGTGCTCAAAGTTGTAAGGCCCCCATTATGAGGAGAAGCCAAATGTGAGCCCGGACATTGGTTGAGTCCTGACTTGTATATCAGATGAGGTCTATGTGACCGGATGGCGAAAAGGTGACTGTTGTGGGTCTAATCTTTGGGTTAGACGGAGTGGTTAAGTTGGTAGCAACTCGAGGCACATTGCATTGAGTTGTGTGGTAAGGGAGTTAAAAGGGGCCCCTATTGTGGGGTCCGGGGGCCGTGGAAGCGGCCCCTGGCTGGGGGGTCCAAGGGGGGCCAGCGGCCCCCCTGGCGGGGGTCCGGGGGCAGTGCCCATGGCCCGATGGTAAAGGGAATATTCCCTGGCCGACTAGTGGAGGCTCATATGGTAGGTCGGTCAATAGGCCGACCTAACGACCTTCGTGGGCTATAAAAGCTAAACCCCTTCGCAGCCATCATTTACTCATCTTTCACCCAGTCAGAGTTGTTATTCCAGCTAGCCTTAAGCTCTTCACCTATCTTCTGTCTAGATCGCCATCTAAGCTTCACACAGTGGAAGCGCACGGGTGGACAGAGCCATCTTTGTATCAGTTGTTTGGAGTTAAAGAATTTACTGATTCTTCTCTTATCTGTTGTGTACTCTCTATCTCTTTCTCAGATTCTGTTCACTGCGCCGTGTAATATTTTACAACATAAGCATGGTATTTGGAGTCAGTGAATCTTCAAAGACTATGAACCTCAAGCTCCACTCTAGCTATCCTCTAGAGGGGATAAATCTATAGTGGAAAGCTTAATATAAAATGCCAGCTCATGTTGTTGATAGTGCACAAAGAAGGAGTGATTTGGAGGAATAAATTCTTAGAATTGCTCAAAACAAGTCCACAAAAAATCCATTCTTGATTGAAGCCTTTCCACCTTGGCTCGGAATAAAGGATATAATGTCACATTTCTTTGAAAAACAACTAAATCTGCAGGGGATAAGGAAGGAATTGGTTGCATAGAAGGACTCTATGAAGAAGAACAATGGGATTGAGCCAATTGTTCCTTAAGCTATTGAATTTGAGTATTATTCTAGTTGATAATAGTGTTGGCTAATTTGAGTTCTTTTGTTTGGAAAACTATCAAAGCTTTTATCGCTTGGGCTTCCTTCAACAACCTATCCCTCTCCTTAGTCATAGTAACTACCTTAGTGTCATAATAACTACTTTAGATTTGGTATGTGTCAATTGAGCTTGCAAAGTAGACATCTCCTCTTTCTGCGCATCAATGACCTTGGTTTGTTGCTCCACTTGTGTACAGAGGTTAGAAAATTTTTATGTGGCAGAGGCGAGCTTAGTATTAGACTTGTTCAACTCCTCCTTAGACTAATGTATCACCTCATAAAAATAAGAATAGTTGTTGAATACAAGCAGTAGTTCAATAGAGCTTTGAATGTCTTTGCCCAAAAATGGAATTGCATCTCTTGTCACCACACGTTGCATAGAAGGCATTGAAATATCTAGAGTACCATCCATGTGTGCTTTGAAAAGATTGGGCATTGTAAGGAAAGCAGGTAGTTGACTGCAAGATTGGATAGGAATTAGAATTGAAGGAGTGGAAACTTGTACTGATTCAGCCACTCGCTTAAGACGTTTCCTCTAAATGACTAAAGGAGAAGGACCAGTACTATAATAATGACATTAGGATCTTCAGTAGGAGGAGGAGGGACCATTGGAGGAACAACTGGTAGCGAGGGAATTTCCTTCGCAGCGGCAGCATATATCAAGAAAACATAAAGGTAGGAACCAAATGTGACATTAGTCACATTACCTCTCATGACTCGGATAAAATGCTGATTTATTTTAGTAAGGAGATATAAACTCCAATCAATAGTGATATCCTTCAGCACCATGTGGGAAGCTGTAAACAATTCATTCGAAAGATAATTAGAAGGGGTTTTGGTAGGCATGAACCTATCCTAAAGGAATTGGTACAACTATTTTCAGAAAGGGTTAGAAATCTTGGACACACTAACTCCTGAAGTAGTAATGACCCGCTTAGGATCTAAGACATATATGATGTGCTTCTGCAAAATCTTCAAAATATCCTCATTTGAGAAAATTTGATAGACAATAGGAAAATATTTCCCATGGTAGGGTAAAGAAAGAGCTTTGCCCAAGCTCTTAGGCATCATGAGGATAATTGTGCCAATAATAGAGCCAAACCTCTTGTTGTAAGAAGTTAAGAATTGATCACACATGTCAAGATCATTAGGGACAAGTGGCAGTGTAAGGGCCACAAATTTGGATAACTTGGCTTCTAGCAATTGCGAATAATCATGGGAAACCAATGAAACATATTGGATTGGGGGAGGAGTACGAGGTGCCATTCAGATGGATCATACACACCACACACACACAAACTATAACAAGGAATGCCTGGAAAACAACATAATAGCAACTGATAAGATAACCACAAAAGAAATGATTCTTATAGACATTATTGACTGACCACCCCATGCAATCCACATCTTGAAAAAATTTGTAATGACCTCTCCACTTATGTGATTGAAAGCTTTTTGCTATGCAGACATACAAGCACCTAACATCCCCATAATCAGGCAAAAATAATAATAATACACATCGTATCTTGACTCAAATCAACATGACCAAAGAAAACTGGACTAAACCAAACGATAACACATTGATAACTAGACCATACCTAACTAAGATGATCAACAAGGATTGAGACTGACAACCACATCACCCACCCCATGTAGCGCTCCATTTAGAAGGGGAATTGTGCAATGTGAGAGGAAATGAAAATTTAATTGAGTATAAGTTTTAATAATTAATTAACAATGGATAAGTTTTATTAAATAATAAATCTTAGCAAGAAAATGGTGGTTCATTTTACCTATTAATTAAAAATCATTAAGTTTCATAATGCTTAAACATTTCTTGAATATTATTCCCGACTCAAGGTCTCTAAATGCAAGTTCATTTTAAAAAAATCTAATGTGTGTGTAGTACTACTTTCTTTTTAGCACGTGCCTATGTGATGGTGGGTTAGTTTTATTACAAATTAAACATGTGTGTTTAGCACATGAAGCGCATACTACGTGAACGATTGGTTTATTTAAATCATATGTGTATATATATCATTGATGTGTGTGAAAAATATGGCCAACTGGTTCCTTTTAGCAAGTAGTTGTGATATTTGGTGCAAAAAGAAAACAAGAAAAAGAATAGGGTAACTAAAGGGGATATGAATGCAAGTGTATATGAATGCACACAAAAATCAATTGATAGGATGAGAAATGATCATGACCATGATTGAGTCCAAAATACACTTGAGCTAGTTGAAAAATTTTCAGCATAAGTGAAAACACCACAACCCATGTATATTTTGTTTGATATATTTTGGTTTTTATTTTAGATAGATTTTAAATTATTTTTTAATTTCAATTTTATTTAAGTATACTTGATTTAGAAAATATGTATTATTCAATCAATAAGATAGAGATTAAAAATTAATAGTGGAAATTTAATAGAATTTTCAAAAATTTAGGTATTTTTTTGGCTATTTTTTAGAAATTTTACAAACCTTTAATGGATGTTGGGGGTTTTAAGAGAATTTTATTTTTAACTTAATGTTTGATTTTTATTTTTAGTTATTTAACATAATCAAAAATTTCAAAAATTTTTACCATTTGGTTTGCTACTTTTGTGTAATTTTTATGATTTTTTGTTGTCACAATTAATTTTTTTAAAAAAATGCATGTACGTGAGGTTGGACCGCATATGCATAGCAACAATCCTGCCACCGCATGAACAAGAGCACACGCACGTTCTCGCGTATGAATGACCGTGAAAACAACTATGAACCGCGCCCACGCAAAGGACCACAAACGGAGCAAAGGGGCGGAAAGACAAATTTTGGTACTTGGAAGGGGGGTGGGAAGTGGGGTGTTGTTTTGTTGTGTTATTTGTTTAATAAATAAATAAATATTTCGTGAGGGGACATGGGTGTTTTGTGTTATTAAAGAAAAAAGTGAGGGGGGGTCAAGAGGGATTGGTGGGGAGGTTAGGGAAAAAAGGGGGTTGAAAGGGGTGGGGGGTAAGGGGGATTGGTGTGGGCAGGGAAGGAAGTGGAGGAAGGTGGGCTAGTGGGTGATAGCATTGCAATGGTGGCTGAGTGGCAAAGATTGCAGGTGGTAGCGTTGTGCAATGGCAATCATGCGGTGGTGGGTGGTGGCACTTTTGTGATGGCGGCCGGGTGACGAAGGCGGCACCTACAACGGCGGGCAATGACCTTTGTGATGACGGTGGCGATGCTGCCCTTCGATGACGGTGGCAAGGAAGGAGAAAGGGAGGAAGAAGAGGGAGAGAAGGAGGAGGGGGAGAAAGGAGAGGGGGAAGAGGTGGAAGGAGAGGGAGGAGGGAGGGGGAAAGGTGAGAGGAGAAGAACACAAGGCTCAAGGAGAGAGAAAGGGAGAGGGAAGAGAGCGAAGGAGAGGACAGGATGGTTGAGGAAGGGGGTAAATTTTTTAAAAAATTGTTTTTTTTGTGTTTAATTTTTTTTAAAAAATTGTGGTAATTAGAAAAAAGCGTGCCCTCCGTGTCTCGTGCGGCAACACGGGTGGGGGAGTAAAAAAATTTGTGCTGTACGGGAATGGATGGGAGTGGAGGAGAGATTGGAGAGGCCAAATGCGACACAACGAACTCTTGGCATGCATTACGAGGCAAAACTGACCGTTTACACGATACACAGGGGGCAAGGAAACAAAATTTAGACGAAAAAATTAATTCGGTGGGATACGGACATTGGATCCACATGCTATAAAAATCAAAACTGGGCAAGAAGGAATGGCACAGACAATGCATCTAGCATGTTCGATAGCAAATAGGGGGTTCATATAGAAAAATATGAAAAATCAACCATGAAAAAGCATGCAAAAATTAATTTTGTAAAATTCGTCAATCCAAAACAAAATGCGATAAGAAAACAAATGTCCATAATGAGGAGTTGGACAGACTTGTCACATCAGAACATTTTCAGCATGACTAGAACCCATTCACATGGAAAAAATAGAAAAATAAAATCCCAAAAAGGTAATAATTTTTTTAAAAAAAAGTCAAAATGGAATATACCAAGAAGGAAAAATGTTTGTGTTGACAAGTTGGTTAGGTCTGTGTAGTTGAAACATTGTTTTGATGGCAAAGGGGATGGTTTGCATGAAAAAAACAATAAAAACAGATTCGAAAATCCAAACAAAAATTAATTCCAAACAATCCGTAAGTCAAAAAAAGGCGCAACAAAAAGCAAAAAATGTCCAAGGAAGAATGGTTGAGAGGACTATTAGGTCAGAATACGATTTTGATGGAAGAAAGGCACGTTCACATGAAAAAGGGGTAAAAATGCATAAGAAAACACAAGTAAAAATTAATAACAAAAAATCGGTAGGCTAGAATGAAAGGGAGAAAAAAGCAGAAATTTTTGAGGGGACTAACAATTCAAGGCTATCTAAACAAGATGCCATTCCAATGAGAAAAGAGTGGGTCACATGAAAAAAAACACATAAAAATAAATAACTGTGAATCAATGCATCAGAAAGAGGGGCCACAAAAAAGGAAAAGTTTCCAAGAAAAGGAAAAAGTAGGGCTATCACATCAAACTGCAGTTTCAACATAAAAAAGGTGCATTTGCATGGAAACACATCGGAGTCACATAAAATTCTTCAAAAAGTAATAACTTAGAAACTGTTACTCGGAATCGAGGGCCGTAAAAAGGAAAGTGGCCAACTCAAAGTGACAAATGGGGTTGTAAAGATAGATTGCAATTTTGGTGAACATAGGATATAGTCACATGGAGGAGTAAGAAAATGGTACAACAACCAAAAGGTCAAGGAAGGACCACGAGAATGGGGGAAAATAGGCTGGTTGAGTGGGAAGGGACCGCATTAGGGCATAAAGAAAACATGATATCGTGTAAGGATAAACTAATAGCATGTTCATGGATGTATACAACCAAGATGCACAAGGACGTGTCCCCACATGTAAGACATGAATAAATTAGGTTGACTAAGCAACAAGGGCCTAATACATGACCACAATCCATATCCATGTGTTTCCACACTTAAAACATGACATATACATAAATGAACGCAAGAGGTAGGGTTAGAAACACATGGCCCATTTGGTTGGTTGATATAGGCCATCGTTGATACGTGGCACTAGGGAGGCGAAGTCATCCACAAGAGGTACCAAGGCTCACCACACGACACTTCTATCATAGTAGGGACCATGCAACAATACCCAAGGAGGTAGTGTTGTTGATGAAGATTCGAGAAGCTGTTGATAGGGAAGAATATAATACTCAATCTCAACAGTCACTCATGTTTGAATGATAGATCAGTTGCGCTGCCCCATAGCTCACATCACTCGAGAAGAATAATTGGAACCCGTATCTCACAGGTTTAGAAATCGACAAGAGGGATGGTTCAAAAGAAGTATGTCAACGTGTACACTTGATAGTGTATTAGTGCATCCCAACCTATGTGGCATAGGTGCAAGAAGAAAGGCCAAAAAGCCTTGGAGTGCACCAAATAGAGTGATGTGTGTGTAGTGATGGTGGAGGCCCATCCAGTGTGTGGATAGGGAAACAAAAATGGTGGTGAGTGAAAATGAGCGATCGGGGACATGATGTTGTGTGAAATCAAGTGGGGTAACACATGCAAATATCATTTTTTTGTCTTTCTAACACTTACTCGTAGCAGGAGTTCGGTTGATAAATGAAAATCCCCAAGTGATACTATGCATGTTTGACACGTGGTTGTGATATTTCAGTTTTGAGACACGCGCTTCATATATGAAGAGAAGGAAATGCATTGTCGCTTCTAATTTTGAGTACCCGAGTGGAATTTTAAGTGGCAAGGGGCATGTTTGCCATCTAGCAATTAAGGGGAAGCAAGGGGCAACATGAAAAATTATGGGAAAAAGCAAAAACGTGAGTAGGTTTTTTTTGGGGAAAAAAAAGAGAAGTGTTCAACACAAGACAATAGAGAGAGAGAGAGAGAGAGAGAGAGAGAGAGAGAGAGAGAGAGAGAGAGAGAGAGAGAGAGAGAGAGAGAGAGAGAGAGAGAGAGAGAGAGAGAGAGAGAGAGAGAGAGAGAGAGAGAGAAGAAGAAGAAGAAGAAGAAGAAGAAGAAGAAGAAGAAGAAGAAGAAGAAGAAGAAGAAGAAGAAGAAGAATCTTGCAGGCTGAAGAAGGGAGAAATCTGAAGCTCAGAAGAAGAAGAACAAATTTTCAGAAGAAAGAGACCGTGAAGCTAAAGTAATTGGAGCCGTGGAGCATGATGGCAAGGCTATTGAAGTCAATGGGCTGATGCGAGTTCTCAATTTTCAGATGATGGTAATAAGAGTCTTCCTTTTTTCTTGTTTTCTTCTATTGCTTTGTGGGGCAGAGAGTTTGCAAATTAGTTTTGGTGTATGGATATGAGTGAACGACAACAGAGGGTTGTTCTTCATCATGTTGAGAATGATGTTTGGTAGTTGTTGAGTGAGGCTTTCCATCAGCAGAGAAGAATGGAAGTGGAGGGTCTCTACATCTAAAACTGGGTATAAGGCACGAAATATGTATTATGATGCTTCCCGTCAGAAGAGAAGATGCTTCCCTCAGAAGAGAAGAATGGAAGTGAAGGGTCTCTACATCTGAAATTGGGTATAAGACACATAATATGTATTATGAGCAAGTGTTGAATGCACGGGTTTGAGTCAGTGGAAATCTAAAAGCATTTGCAGCCAAGAAAATAATGAATCAGAGTTCATAAATTTTGAAGCTCCTGTGACTCTTCATTAATGCAAGATTGTGCTTTTGGAACAAAGAAGTTGTGTTTGTTGTATAGAGCATGCAAGAATTTAGGATTGCAGACTGTGCAGAGCTATTTTAGGGTAGTAGATCAAGGAATCTAATTGTGAGTTGTTCTAAAAAGTTATAAATGGGAAAGAGAGCTACACCTTTTTGAATCTTGGTGATCTGAGGTCTGCTTAGAAAGTTATGAACTATTCTGTGTAATGCGCTATGAGGCAATTTTCTGTGCTCTATGATGAAACATGTGAATTTAGCAGCATCTACGTCACCAACTCGGTTTTCCATGAAATTCATCATGATTTTCCATTGCTATATTAGTGCAAGCTCTGCTTTGATGCAGTAATGGATTGTCTACAATAGTGAAATGCTTGAAGCGTTGAATGGGCAGCACGAAAATTTGCTGTATAAAGCTTTGATTCCCTATGTATTTGGTTGTGGGCTGATTGCAAGACCCCAACTCAACTCGGACTGAGCCGAACGAGATAGCATAGGAACTAAACACATGACCCTATCAAGCCAACCCATAGGCAAGAGCACCGGAGCTACGTGCACTTTTTTTTCACTCACTTTGAGTTCCACCACTCGAAGCTCAATTAAGGAAAGCTAAAAGCCCGATTTTGCACAGTGCACAGAAAAGAGCACACACGCATACCCACACATAGAGTGAGGGTAAGTTGAGGGCTGATTGTAAATAACAAGGAACACACGTGGACCTAAAGACTTGAAGGAACCCGCCAATAAGAGAAGACCCAATGATATAGAAGGGATATCGAATCCCGAAAAGGTAGGACCAAGCGGAGAACATGACCAAAAATATCTAAATGCCACAAGAATTGACAATACCATGGAAGTGGATTTGTTCGGCTTTATCAACTTGATCGACAACTTGGCAAAACAGGAAGTCCTAGACATGGAAGGAGGCAGCTCAAGCTGTAGAAGCGACAATGAGGTAAATCTAGGAGACTTTCCTGAGGTTGTCTAATAGTTAGTGTACAAATACGACACTCAAACCCGATTAGAACATTGTGACATACCAGTCAAGGACATCATGGAAGACCTAGAGGAGGAAAGAAAACTGGCCCCCGCAGAGCTCTACAAGGCCTAGTTGCGTATAACCAAGATTAGCAAACTAGGAACCTACGCTAGAGCTTAGAAATGCAAGAGATCCAGAGAGTGCTAGCCTTAGCGGGCGTGAGAGAGCTCTAGAAGGAGATCTCATACTGAGCGAGCTCCTGACAAAGCGATTGCCAGATAACATGGCCGCAGAACAAAGTGCCACAGCATTGGTAACATCACTATTGATAGGGTTGGGAGTCAACCAAGGCTCTAGGAGCCAATCGAAAATCCCTATGGTAGCAAAACAACTAGATAAATACAAGCAATTGATGATCCATATGGCTTTGCAGAGCAATTTGAGCAGGTTTGCAAAGCCAACGTCCTCACCGATCCTACTTATCAATGCTCCCAAGCTTTCAGATTGTGCTTAGGCGACAAGGGTCGAACCTGGTACACAAGTTTAGATGCTGTGGATCATGCTGATTTCAAAGGCTTGAAAAACCTCATCATTAAGAGATTTTTGGAACCGGGATACTCCGATAACCTGTCAGTGCGGCTCATGAACGTCAAGTAGAAAGAGAGAGAGAGGACATTCGAGATTCTGTGACCCATGTAAGGAGCCTGTTTAAGAGAATTCCCCTGGGTGAGAGACCAACCGAAAGGGTGGTATATATGGTATTCATCAATGGAATACAGGGCGAGGAGCTCTACAAAGCCTTGGCCAGCAACTCAAGCTTGCAGCGAGATCCACTGGCAAGGGTCTTTGAAGAAGCTATTAGAGTGGATGACTAGCTCAAGGAAAGAGGCTCTAGAGGCTCGAATCAGGAATAGTCCAGTGCCAGGAGTTCCGGGAGAGCCTCAATGCCGAGTGAGAGAATAGACTCAAGTACTTAGGACAAAGGAAAGGGCACTGAGATGGGACAAGAGCTAGCAGAGATTAGGATGGACATAGCCAAATTGCAGGAGATGATGAGATGACCAATGCACCCACATGTCCAATGTGTGCATTGCAGTGGGAACCACTTACCAACTGAGTGTCAAGACCCTAGGCCATGACCTTGTGCTAATTGTGGTAGGTTCGATCATGAAACCATACATTGTCGATTACCTCGGAGGCTCCCATACCCGCAACCTGACGGTCAACTCCACCCTGTGAACAGACCACCAAATTTCTTTGGAACGGGAGCCCCATTGGCTGTTTCGGCACCAAATGACACTAAACCTACCATCCCTAGGATGGAAATCAACCCTACAAGTATCCCTAGAATGCATGGACCCTACATGACCCATCCACTAAGTGATGCCCCAGTCCACTATGTGGACGAGCCTAGCAACAATGAGTGGTATGTAAACCCAGATGTGTCATACAATGAGGAAGGCAATGCTATGCTCATGGACTATCGACCAATACCGGTGATGACATTGGGAAGAGGGAGAGGCAGAGGCCTAGGAGGGAAAGCCTAGGAGCCAATTGTGTGTTGGGCTTGCGGTCCATGACATATTTCTTCGTATTGCCTCAAGAGAGAGTAAGCGAATAGAGATAAGGCTGATTTGAGATGCATTGAGTGTGGAATCACTCATCTCTTTGTCGACTGCCCTAGGCAAAGACCATCCTCCAGTTCAGCAAACGAGCCATTGGTCCCATTGGGGTTGTTCTGTGTCAAGACACTTGACAGGGAGGCCACACCTATCTTGTTGCATGTCATGACCCGTGCTTAAATGAAGCAAGACGGTATATCATTGCCAGGTCCTAGCAACCTTGACGTAACCTCAGTTGGAAAAAGGAGTCAAAGATGAAGGAAGAAGAGACCAGATGCTAAGATCACCCTTAAAATCAAAAGTGCCATAACACTACTGATTGGAAGGAAAGTCATTGATGCTGAGGAAGAAACGGTGGCTCCACGGATGACTGAGAAGGAAAGTGCTAAGGTCGGGGAGTACCCCAATCTGAAGCGCCAACTCGAAGCCATCAAGAAGGTGAAAGAGTGGGTGAGAGAGGGCTAGGAGCACCTAAAGGATGCTAAACCCATACTAGAGGATGAGATCAACGATCTCTCAAGCATAGGCATCCCGATTTCTCTCCCACAACCAAAATCAAGGGAGGTAATTGAACCATAAGTTGGGCAGCCTAGACAAAGTCTAACTGCTCCGGGAGAGCATACCAGTCAAGGCCATTGGCCAAGAACTGCAGACTTAGGAGAGAGACAAGTGACTAACAACCTCCTCAATACATTGGTGGCCACCCCTATAACTCTAAGCTTAGGTGATCTGCTTAGGCAGCACCCAATGCTATGGCTAGAGCTAAAGTAGCAGGTTGAAGAACGAAATGCACCAATTGTTGCAGACTTGCCTGAGCATGATGCAGAAACTCAAATACCGAGCTTGAGGCTGCACTCCATGTCGAAGTCCTTGCACGTCAACACCTTTTGGGAAGGCATGGAAAAGCATGTAGTCCTACCAGTCTTATCACTGGGGGACGTCACCAAAAAGGGGATTGTGGACACAGGGGTAGGAGTGAGTGTGGTAAGTTTGACAATACTCTAAACTTGGGGTAACCCATCAGTCCAGTCTGCTAGATTTAACATCACACTGGCAAATGGAATGAAGGTGAAGTAGTTCGGAGTGTTAACAAATTGGCTAGTAAAGATTTCAAGGATCCAATTCTCTGTTGACTTCATAGTCATGAAGGGAGTGGACTACGACATCTTGCTAGGCCAACCCTAGATGCGCAACGTGAGGGTTGTAGAAGATTGTGGCAATGGCCTCATCTTCTTAGGCAATTGAATGGAGGTTGTGAGAGTAGAGATGGACACCTGGAAGACTACGCATGTTGATCTAGATGCCATCTCCGCCATATTGAAGGGTGAGGGATAGATAGGAGATCCTATGGGGCCCTTACCAAGTATATCTTGTGCCTTCAGGATGAGCGAGACTGGATGCTATCAAGAATCGCGTGGTGGGGGACTTTGCTTGAGCTGTTGTGCCAAACACACACTGTATACACAAGAGGAAGCTCACTCAAGAACATAAGAAGAGAGATGGAGGCCAAAACGTTTTCTTGCTGATTTTTCTTCTTCTTTCACACACTATACAATGTACACAAAGTATAGATAAGATACAACATAAAGGAAAGTGGCCTTCTAAGTCAAACAATGCATAACCGACTACACTAATCAACTGGCATTATATCTTTGCCAGCTGTAGGTAGGTGTAACAAACTAAATATAATAAGTGATAAGTCAGTGACCATGTGAGTATCATAATGACCACCAACGTGCTAAGTGTAGACGTGCAGACTCATCTAGCTAGGCGGTCCATCATCAATGTCCGCACGTGTTGAGCTTGCCATCTCAACACTCCCCCTCAAGCTCAATTCTATCTTTGCAACTCCAAGTAAGCTTCTAAACTTTCAAAGCTCCTCTACACCCAATGCCTTTGTGAAAATATCAGCTATGTGATCCTGTGTGTTGACATATACCAAGTCAATCTCTCCTGCAAGTACCTTCTCTCTCACAAAGTGGTAGTGCATCTCAATGTGTTTTGTCCTAGCATGGAACACTAGATTCCTAGCTAGTTGTATGCTGCTCATGTTGTCACAATGAATGACAACTACACCATCTCCCTGCACGTCAAATCACCTAATAACTTTTGCAGCCATACCACCTCACATACTGCCATAGCAGCACCCCTATACTTAGCCTCTGTACTTGGTAAAGCAACTATAGGTTGCTTTTTGCTGCTCCATGTAACTTCTGCACTACCAAGGGAAAACATGAAGTAATTGTAGATCTTCTGTCTAACATGCTACCAGCCCAATCTGCATCTGTGTATCCAAAGACCTGTATGTCCTTAACTGCCTCATAAAAAAATTCATAATGTAAAGTGGACTTCACATACCTCAATATACATCTAACTGCATTTTCTAGGCATCTGCATAAACTGACTCACAAGGCCAACAACATCGCTCAAGTCTGGCCTGGTGATAGTCATGTAAATCAAACTCCCTACTATCCTCTTGAACATAGTAGGGTCTTCTATCTCATCCCCAACGTCGACACTCAACTTCACATTTTGCTCCAATGGTACTGAAAGAGGCTTACATGTTGTCATACCATACTTGGATAACATATCCAAGCCATACTGCCTTTAGGATAGCCATATACCATCATCACATTTGATCACCTCAATACCAAGAAAGTATCTCAGCTCACCCAAATCTTTCATCTCAAACATCCTCTTCAAGAAGTCCTTAACTTCAGTAATTCCATTGTCACTGTCACCTGTAATAATCAAGTCATTCACATAGATAACTATGATGACCAAACCTGCATCTCCCTTTCTCACATAAAGTGAGTGATCAGCATCAGAAATACAAAATCCAATATTGACAAGATACTCTCCAATCTTGTTAGACCATGCTCTAGGTGCTTGCTTTAGCCCATAGAGCGCCTTCTTTAACTTGCACACATATGTGGGATGCTCTAAATCCTCATAACTTGCTAGCTACTCCATATACACTTCTTCTTACAATTCACCATGCAAGAAGGAATTCTTAGCATCCATTTGCTACAAACTCCAACCTTTGGCTGCTACCAAGGCAATCACACACCTAACAATTGCCATCCTAGCAACTGGACTGAATGTCTCTTCATAATCTATGCCATATGTTTGAGCATAGCCTTTTGCAACTAGCCTAGCCTTATACAAGCTAACTGAACTCTTTGTATTATGCTTGACTTTGTAAACCCACTTATAGCCGATAGATTTCTTACCCTTAGGTAAGGATACCAAATCCCAAGTCTTATTGGCTTCAAATGCAGCCATCTCCTCATCCATTGCTGCATCCCAATGAGCTTGACCAATAGCATCCTCAAAACAAGTGAGCTCAACATCCTCAACTAGTTTCACCATATAAGCATAATGGTGAGCTACATAACCTTCAAAACCAAATCTTCTAACAGGGTATCTGATCCTACTAGATTTGTGTACCACTGGATCACTCAATGGAGCCTTTACATTACTATGAGCTCTTTGTACACCTGATGTCTTGACTGAAGGAATGCCAAGCTCATCATCCAAACTCTTCAAACCACTAGAATCTCCATTAATTCCCAAATTACTGGTAGATGCATCATTACCATCCAATATTTTATTCTTTCCTTTGTCCTTCCTTGTAACACTTATAGATCCACCTGAAGATGTGGGGCTACTCCTTAGTCTCCTAGACCAAGGGCTCACTGTAGATGTAGTATTAGATGATATTTCTGGTCCACTAAGACTCCGTGATTCTTGTTTATCTTTTTGCATACAGTTGTCCTGATCATTATCATCATCCAAAACATCACCAACAGGTGTATACCAACTTCCCATCTCATCAAAGATAACATCCCTGCTTACTCTGAACTCACTTGTGACAAGGTTATAACATCGATACCATTTTTTCTCTAAAGAGTATCCAATAAAAACACATTTTTTGCCTTTGGATCAAGCTTCTTCCGTAGCTCATTTGGCACATGAATGTATGTAACATAGCCAAATACCTTCAAGTGCGATACATCGGGCTTCTTGCCTGTAAAGCATTCTTTAGGAGTCATCCCATGAACTGCAACTGTGGGAGTTTTGTTCATAATGTAGATAGTAGTATGGACAGCCTCAGACCAAAATAGTTTGGGCATATTCTTTTCAGCCATTAATGCCTGTGCAACTTCTTCAATATGCTTGCTTTTTCTTTATGCAACACCATTTTGCTGTGGGGTATACCTGCAAGTAAATTGCCTCTTTATCCCATGTGTCCTCAAGAGGCCACTGAACTCATTAGAGAGGTACTCTCCCCCTCCATCTGATCTCAAGCACTTCACTTTTAAGCCTGTTTCTATTTCAACAGCTGCCTTAAAAGATTTGAAGTGCTCAAACACATCACTCTTTTCCTTCAACAGCTTCCTTAAAAGATTTGAAGTGCTCCAACACATCACTCTTTTTCTTCATGAAGTATACACATAACTTCCTTGAATAATTATCAATAAATGTGACAAAATATTTGGTGCCACCACCAAGAGATACATTCTGTGTAGGTCCCCAAACATATGTATGCACTACATCAAGTATTTTTCTACTCACTTCTCTGTCATACGAGAAGGGTTGTCTTGCCTGCTTACCAAACTGGCATGCTTCACAGACTTTATGCAATTCTACAACTCTAAAAGAAGGCAACCCTGTAACCAATCCTCTGGACTGCATTAATTTTAGCCTTTGCACATTTGCATGTCCAATACAATTATGCCATATTTCAATATATACAACTACTCCTTTTCCTTTAGCATACATAGCAGCATCCATTGTAGAAATTCTAGCATCTAAAGTGAACATTCGGCCAACTCTACTTCCTTTTGTGACCAACCTGCACTTATCATTAAAGTCTTCTACAAAATAACCTTTTGCATTGAATCGGACCTGCAACCCCTGCTCTAGCATTTGGCCAACAGATACTAGATTCTTTGTAATTGATGGCACATGTAATACATCTGTCAGACTCTTTGTCTGGCCATCATATAAGGACAAGGGAACCTTTCCAATGTGTGAAATTGGGTGGCATGAATCGTCACCCATCTGCACATAACCTAGGTTTTGTAAGTCGTGCATCTCTCCAAACCATTCAACATGACTGGTCATATGATTAGATGCACTTGAATCGACATACCATACATCATCATGTGTCCCCTTTCATGTAACTACATTCATCATATGCTGCATAATAAACAGGTGCTCATTTTTGTCTTCATTCTGTCGTGAAGACGATGCATAGTTTCCTTGCTGCAATTTACCACTGCGAATGTCATCCTTCTTAGCATAACAATTGGCTACAATATGTCCTCTTTTGCCACAATAATGGCAAACAATAACAGATTTTCCAAGGCCTCTATTCTGCCATCCACCTCTTCCTTTAGAGCTCCCTCTGTCTCTAAAGTTTCCTCTGCCTCCAGAAACCTACATTTCACCAAACTAGTGATTGAACCTATTTTCTGGTTATCGCCAGCACGTCCCATACCATGGCCTCTCGAAGAGGATCTACCACGTCCCCTTCTTGAACTCGAGTAAAATGCTTGGACCTGTTCACCATTTCTTTTAGACGAATCACCATGCCAGGACGGACTGGTTCAAAGAAACCCTAACCCTAGGTAGAGGGCCCAACAAAGCGGTGTTAAAGCTGTATGGATCGCAAAAAGACAATGGATCCACATCCATTGAAGTCATAATTGACTCCTCCAACGAGGTAACAGATGGTACATCAGGAGACGAAGAGGCTGTTAAGTAGATCTTTCCTAAGAAAACATAGGCACAGTCCCTAACAGTGGGCACTATAAGCCAACTGCCAAGGGAAATAAAATCATTATCTATGGGTAAATACCTCCTGCCTCAACTAGAATTAACTTCTAAAATCACCTTTGACAGTGAAATAGAAGCATGGATGTACTGTTCTCCCTGTTACATGACAGTCTCGCAGAGACAGAGCAGAGACAGTATAGAGGCAGAGCAGATACAGAGCGGCTATAGAACAGAGACAGAGCGGATACAGAGATAGTCACAGAGACAATAACAGATACAAAGCCAGAGCTAGAGGCAGAAGCAAAGTCAGAAGCTCTGACAGGAGTAGAAGCAGATGCAGAGGCAGAAGGTCTGTTCTTCTCTTAACAGAGCCTCTACAAAAACAGAGGCAGAGCCTCCAGAGGAAGAGGATGAAAATGATGAGGAAGAAAATGAAACAGGTTATGAAAGTGCAGATGAAGAATTTCATATGATAGAGGATGATCTTGTTGATGTCCCTACAGAGACCACAGAGGCCGAAAATCTCAGAGTACTAGATGGAATGACCATGGTGCCATTTGGGTTGATCAAAGGATCACAAAGTATGCAGAATTTGTATAAGCAATGGATTAAAGGCGTAAAAATTAAGTTCACCAATGGCTCCTGTCTCCCTGATCGTTCAGTCCAAAGAGAAGATGATGATGATGCCCCTGTCAACATAAGCCAAAGCCCTCAGAGCCACCGCCTCTAGAAGGTCCATGCTCTTGGACGCATCCTCAGAAGATGAATACCTAATTACAGAAGAAATCACCACTCACACAGAAATAGACAAAGCTCTGATACCTTTCCGACAACCTCAACAGACGAATGAGTCATCTGTTTAGAAGGAGGACATTGGTTCTAGTGGAACATCAGACGAGGATACTACTCTCTTGAAAGGGTCAGACCTCTATCCAGAAGCAATCCATGGGACGTTTATCCGTGAAGTGTGAAAGATGAGAAGGATCGAAGCTTGCACGCGAGCTATGGCGGGAGAGCAAGAGCAAGAAAGAGAGAGACAAGAAATGGGAACTCCAACAGTCACAATGTGTGACCGGGCCTTCCTTTATTCAAACTGTCACTAAAAGAATAAAGAATAAAGTGACGTGACGGGCGCCCGCCACCTACAGTGTGCAGTGGCGGGTATTGTCAGTGTAGTAATACACGGGGCGGCACGGCGGAGGTGCCTTTACCCCCAACAACCTCCCACTTAAAGGCGAATCTGCCCTAGTGAGAGAGAAAAGAAAAAGAAAAGACAGTACAAATGTACATAGGTGAGGAAAGGTGACATCTCATCCAATGCCCATCAACCTCCTGAGGAAGGCAAAGCGCTCAGTAGTGAGGCTCTTCGTGAGCAAATCTGCAGGATTCTCGTCAGTGGAGATCTTGACAAGGTCAACAGACCTGTCCTCCACGACACCACGTATGAAGTGATACCTCACCTCAATGTCCATGTAGCGTGCCACAACACCAACTGCATGTGCAATATCTGGACGAGTGGCTATCATGGCATACATCAAACTGCCCACGGCTGATGCATAAGGGATCTTGGCCATCTCGGCCCTCTGCTCATCTGTCTGCGGACAATCGGCCTGTGATACCTTCACATAAGAAGGTAATGGACAGCCAATAGGCTTTACGTCCTGCATGCGGAAGCGCTCAAGGACTTTATGAATGTACTCCCGCTGTGAGAGATACAAAAGTCCCTGATGCCTATCGCGCTTAATGCGCATCCCAAGTATATGTGAGGCCTGTCCCAAATCCTTCATCTCAAAGCTCTTCTTTAGCTGAGATTTAAGAGCATCTAGCTCATCATGAGCTTTCCCTACTATCAGCATATCATCAACATAGAGTACCAAGATAAGCAAACTGCCATCACGGGCTTTCTTCGTGTAAAGACACGGATCCATAGCACTCCTGCTGTAGCCCTGTGACTGCATAAAGGCATCAAACTTATGATACCATTCCCTAGGTGCCTGCTTCAAGCCATACAAGCTCTTCTTCAACTTGCACACTAGGTGCTCCCTGCCAGGTTCTGCAAAGCCCTTAGGCTGATCCATATAGATCTCATCATGCAAGTCCCCATGTAGAAAAGCCGTCTTGACATCCATCTGATATAGATCTAAGTCAAGCTGTGCAACCAAAGCCAAGACTAAGCGCAGGGTGGTCATCTTAACCACAGGAGAGAAGACCTCATCAAAGTCCACACCATGTTCCTGCTTAAAACCCTTTGCTACCAATCTAGCCTTGTATGCCGGCTTGGGGTGTCCAGGGGTACTTTTCAGCTTGTACACCCACTTGCATGGCAAAGCCTTCTTGCCCTTAGGCAAGGCAACCAAATCCCAAGTCTCATTCTTATGCAGGGAGTCTATCTCAGACTGCATAGCCCTCTCCCAGGAGTGACTGTCACCCCTGCACATAGCCTCATCATAAGTGAAAGGCTCTCCTGCATCTGTAACCAAAACATAATGCATAGAGGGCTGAAATCTGTCAGGTGGACGTCTATCTCTAGCAGACCGTCTCACCGCAGGCTCTGCTGCCTGTCTAACTACCTGTCCAACATCCTGGCCCTGTGGAGGAACTGCTGCAGGCTGTACTACTGGCTGTGCTGGAGCTTTAGGCTCCTCCTGAAAGATCACTCTGCGGATCTCAACCACCTTCTCAGGCTGCCTGTGCATCTTGTCTTCATGGAAGACGACATCATGGCTGCGTACTATTTTCCGCGCCTGCGGATCCCATAGGCGATAGCCCATCTCTCCTGACTCACCATAGCCAAGGAATATGCATTTAATGCTCTTTGGATCCAATTTACTCCTCTTGTCCTTGGGCACATGGCAGAATGCCTCACATCCAAAGACACGGAGATGCGCATAAGAGGGTGGCTTACCAGCCCAAACTTCCTCTGCAACCTGGAAATCCAATCCACTGGAAGGCGATCGGTTTATGACATGCACTGACGTACTAACTGCCTCAGCCCAAAAACTCGGGGGTAGGCCTGCATGGCTAAGCATAGAGCGCACACGCTCCTGAATAGTCCTGTTCATGCGCTCAGCCAAACCATTCTGGGGTGGGGTGTAAGGGGCGGTCAACTGACGCTTAATACCCCTGTCATCACAAAACTGCTCAAAAGCATGCGAGACATATTCTCCCCCATTATCTGTCCTAAGGCATTTCAGCCTATACCCAGTCTGGTTCTCAACAAGAGCAAGCCATCTCTGAAAAACTGCCAAGACATCGGACTTCTGCTTTATGGGATAAGCCCACACTTTCCTAGAAAAATCATCAATGAAGGTAACGAAGTACTTCGCGCCACCCATAGACATGCAAGGCATAGGCCCACAAACATCGGAATGCACCAATGCCAAGGGCTCACTCATGCGTGGCCTACCCGATTTCTTATGCGTAGACCTATTCTGCTTACCATAAAGACAATGATCACACGAGTCAAAACATGCATAATCCAAAGGCGGAAGATACTGCAAACCAGATAACATTTTCATTCCTTTCAAAGACATATGCCCCAAACGGGCATGCCAAAGTGATACATGTGGGATAGAGCCCACTGCCAAAACATGGTCTACAGAAGACCCAGATACAACAAGAGGATAGAGGCTGCCAGCCTTGGCGCCTCTAGCAAGCACAAGTCTACCTTTGGTAATCTTCCAGGTAGAATCCCCAAAACAGACATGAAATCCTGCATCATCCAACTGTCCTGCAGACATAAGACTACGCGTAAGCGCAGGTACATGACGTACATCCCTGAGCAAAAAGGAACTGCCAGTGGAAAACTGCAACTGAATATCTCCACAGCCCACAATATCAAGAGACCTGTCATCTCCAAGTTTGACTGATCCAGATACAGTACGGTAAGAGTGAAACCACTCATGGTAAGGCGTCACATGGAAGGACGCACCTGAATCCAATAACCAGCACTGTGCATACATACTAGGTGTCTCAGTCAAGTGTGAAGCATCAGAAGAACTAGCTGCAAGTATAAACTCATCACCACCATCGGACTCTTCAGTCTGCGTGACATTAATTTCCTCAATCTTGACGTTGGACTTCGCAGGTACTATGCTGCGATCAGAGGACTTCTCCTGTACTTTATCTTTCCCCTTATCCTTGCGCTTCTCATTGCGCAACTCATGACACTGTGGTCTAATATGGCCCTTTTTCCCACAATGATGACAAGTGACATTTGCATTGCGTCCACGCGACTTACTACGCGACTTGCCACCACGAGATTTAGACCGACCCTTCTGCGAGTCACGGCCTCGGCCATTACCACGGTCATACCTGTCATTCCTGCCTCTAACTGTCAAAGCATGACTACCACGAGAGGCATCCAAGTTTTTGCGATTCACCTCTTCCTGAAGAAGAGCACTCTCAACATCTGCCAATTTTAGAGTAGCACTAGAGGCACAAAGAGCAGTGCGGAATACATCCCATGACTCATTCAGAGTTCCAAGCAAGAAAAGAGGAGTTACTTCCTCTCCAAAGGTGATATCCTGCGAAGTCAGGTTCTTCAGTATAGCATGGAACTGGCTCAAGTGAGCAGACATAGTCGCATTATCCTTCATGCGCAGATCCATAAGCTGCTTCAACCAGTACATCTAACTCGCCGGACTTTTCTTATCATAAAGATTCTTGATCTTATTCCATAGATCCCATGCACTCTGTGCTTCCTCAAATACATTATAATGTACCTGTTCAGTGAGAGACAATACAATCGTGGACTTGCATAGCTCATCAAGTTCAAGCCAGTCGTCAATGTCCATAGTTTCAGGCTGCTCCCCACTCAACCGAAGTGGCTTAATCTGAGATTTCTGCACCAAAACCTGCCATATTTGACTCTTCCAGTAAGAGTAGTTGGTACCATCCAACTTTGTAATGTTAAAGATGGCACTATCATGCGAAGATGACGCCATTATGCAGGCTGGAAATGCCCAAACAGTCCAAAACTGCTTGCTGTTTTACTGCAGAAACTGCCCAAAAATGACCAAAACGGGGTCCAAAGGGTGTGCAAAGTGTGCCAAAAGTTGCTGCCCACTTAGTACTAGGTGCGGTACACCAAATCAGGATATTTCAGCATGAAAAGTACACCTCAGTCCACCAATAACTGCTTGCTGTAATAAATTGCAGGTATGCAGTCTAGAGAGCAAACTGTCCCAAAATAGGATCCAATGTCAAGCAAACAATGCTAGGTCCAAAGCCGGCATGAAACGGACATAAGCAAGGCCAATGACAGTGAAAAGAACATGAGCTCAACACCAAGCATGTCAAAATAACATCTGCCAGTGAAAGGCACACCCCCAGACACTCTAGGCAAAGTGTTCCTGTAACTGCCAAAACCTGACACAAATAGGTATCTGCTCAAAGAGAAAGATCCAAATATGAGACTCAGCTCATAAGCATCCTGTGAACCAAGAGTACATCAATGAATATCCATAAAGATCGGAGTATGATCCCAAAGTCTCAATGTGTATGTAGCTGCTCAAGACATAAACTGCTTCAAATACATGTAAGTGCTCCAATAGCATGCAACTGTCAAAGGTCAAGAAAGCATGTAAAATGCTCCCACTGGCACAAAAGGCGTACAAAGCGAGCTCAGAAGCTCAAACAACCCAAGAGAAAGCACCAGTGATAAGTGACCCTGTCAATGCATCAAGCGCATCCGAGAGAGCATGACATACATGAAGCACCGGTCGTATTAACCATGAAGCAATACATAAGCCCAAATAAGCTCTCGGTCAACTCAATGACATCCAAATAGCAACCAAGATCAGTGATCAAGTAAGCCGGGAATGCTCAAATACATCCAAATCCAAGCTCCAAATGTCGGTATGGCATACACGAACCAAATAGCATATGTCACGAACCAAAGCATGTAATGCAAAAGCCTAACTGTCAAGCAGAGACATGAGGCATAGGCGGTCCACGAGCATGCCGAGTCGATCCAAATGCCAGTGAAGACGGAGCTAATGCGAAGCTCAAAAGCATCCCATAATCTCATACATATGCTCCAAGTCGTCCCCAAATGTCAGAGATATCATGCCAAAGCTCAAAGCATACATCCGGTATCGGTAGGTAAGTGCCAAAGCATGTAAAGTACCTTCAGCCCACTGTTATTCCAGCATGTATTTACTATTTTAAATAGTAGATTTCAGCCCCAAATTCAAGCCAAAATCATGGTCAAACCAAATGCATACATCCCCAATACATCCGGGTAGGAAGTAGACCGCATACGGGCATCAAACAAGGTAACCGGAGTAGAGTATAAGCATTAAATGCCAATGCCAAGTGTGGCTGCCCTGTTTCCAGCACTATATAACAGTAAATAACAGTCCCAAATCAGCCAATATTTCAAGCCAAAATCATGGCATAATCATGTGCATACATTCCCAAGGCACTAGGCATCATGTAGACCGCATACGGGCATCAAATAGCACAACCGAAATGGAGTATAAGCAACAAATGCTAATGCCAATGGTGCTGCCCTGTTTTCAGCCTGTTATGACAGTTTATGACAGTCCCAAATCTGAAGAAATCATCCCCGAAAGATCAAGACCAATACCCAAAGCTTGAATGACATCAAACATGAAGTCTATAGCCCTCTTGATCAAGGTAGAGAGCAAGAAGCAATGGCCAAGTGTGGAGCTGAAGTAGATGAGTGCTCACAGCCTGGAAAAAATGATGCAATCTGCCCTGTTGGTGCTGAACTTGCTGTTGCTCCACATGGGCTGAAAAGGGCGTAATGGGGGGCTCAATGATGGCCCAAGGTAGGCACATACCAAGCCATGAAGGCCCAATGCAAAGGGGAGGGAAGATATGAGCTATGGAGCTCAAGAAGAGTGGCTGCCCTTTGTTCCTGCCCTGTTTCAATCTGAGAATACACTCAAATGCCTGCAAATGCTGAAGCAATACCTCAAGGGCAAGGCCCTGATGAAGCTCAAGAAGGCCAAGATGGAGCTCGGGAAGCCGGGGAGAGTTGGGAGCTCAAGAGGTCGGCTATGGCTGCCGGGATGGAGACCCAATGCGTGAAGCGAGTCGATGCGAAGGTCGGGAAGCACCGAGTCGAGCTCGAGCAAGAGAATGCCAAGCTCTGATACCAGTTGAAAGATGAGAAGGATCGAAGCTTGCACGCGAGCTATGGCGGGAGAGCAAGAGCAAGAAAGAGAGAGACAAGAAATGGGAACTCCAACAGTCACAATGTGTGACCGGGCCTTCCTTTATTCAAACTGTCACTAAAAGAATAAAGAATAAAGTGACGTGACGGGCGCCCGCCACCTACAGTGTGCAGTGGCGGGTACTGTCAGTGTAGTAATACACGGGGCGGCACGGCGGAGGCGCCTTTACCCCCAACAAAGTGGAACGTGAAAGACAAGTAACATTCTTGGATACTGACGGTACTGAACGTCACCTGAAAGTGGGCCTCAATCTTTCAGAAGAAGAATTAGTGGTCCTGTGAGATCTACTAAAGGAGAACTTAGATGCGTTTGCTTGGTCATATAAAGATCTAAAAGGGATTGATCCCACAGTATGTCAACATCACATTGACCTAGAGCCTGATGCCAAACTTGTAAGGCAAAGACAAAGGCGTGTGAATCCTAAATACTCTGCTCTGGTGAAGGCCGAATTATTGAAACTTCTTGAAGCAGAGTTCATTTATCCCGTGGCTAACAGTGAATGGGTTTCGCCCATTGTGGTAGTACCCAAGAAGAATGGGAAACTTCGAATATGTGTCGATTTTCGAAAGCTCAATTCGAAGATGAAGAAGGATCATTTCCCTATCCCTTTTACAGACTAACTGTTGGACACAGTGGCAGGCCATGAGTTGTATTCCCTCTTGGATGGATTCAGTGGATATCCCTTTTACAGACCAACTATTGGACACAGTGGCAGGCCATGAGCTGTATTCCCTCTTGGATGGATTCAACGGATATAACCAAGTCCAAATCGCAGAAGATGACCAATCTAAAATAACCTTCACCACAGAATGGGGGACCTATGCCTATAGAGTGATGCCATTTGGGCTCTGTAATGCTCCTGCCACCCTCCAACGAGTAATGATGGAGAATATGTCTTCTGATCCCATGTTTAGCAAGGTACCTGTCAAAGTAATTAGAGACATATTCTCCACCTCCATCTGATCTAAGACATGAAATTTTACAGTTCAACTCATTTTCAACATGCTTCTTGAAGTCCTTGAATGCATCAAACACATCATCCTTATGTTTTAGTATGTAAAGCCAAGTATACATGTTGAAATCATCAATGAAGGATACATAGTTATGAGCACCACCAAACGAAGCATTATGAGATGGACCCCATACATCTGAATGTATCAACTGCAAGGGTCGTGAGCTATTCCGTACATGTCTCATAAATGGAAACCTTGTCTGCTTCCAAACTGACATGCATCACATACATGCCCGAAGTCATGATTTGAACTTAGGTAGTCCAAGCACAATCTCCTTCTGCTGCATAGATTTCAGCTTTTGTACATCCACATGGCCAATCCGCTTATGCCATATCTCAACATCCCGTATAGCACCACCGGCATGTGCAAACATGGCTGCTTTCAATTCCGGAGTTGATGCATTAAGGTAAAGATTCTACCATCTCTTCGACCTCTAGCAATCAATTTGCAGCCATTACCATATTCTTCCACAAAGCATCCATCTCTATTAAATCTCACTTGCAAATTTTGTTCTGCCATCTATCCAACTGACAAAAGATTCCTGGTTATTATAGGTACATGTAGTACATCATGCGGGCTCTTTTTCTTGCCATTAGGCATCAACAATGAAACAATTCCTATGTGTTGAATGTCATGTTGGGTATCATCCCCAATACACACATAACCATGTGAACCTACAAACATCTCATCAAACCATTCTCCATAGGGTGTCATATGATTTAAAGCCCTTGAATCAATGTACCATCTCTCATCTCTGTTCTACCTAGATGCATTCTTAGACACATGCTACATGACAAACAATTTTTCAACCTACTCATCATGAGCACTGCTAGAAGATGCATAGTGTCCATGCTATTTGCCCTTTGTCTTCATATCTTCCTGCTTCTTGTAGTAACAATCCTTTGCAATGTGTCCATATCTGCCGTAGTAATGACAGTCCTTATCTCTATTTGACTGATTGCCATGAACCAGATCCACCACCTCTACCATGAGGTGATCTCCCCCTGCCTCTAAAGCCACTAGATCCATGCTGGCCTTGTGTATTTGTGCCATGCTAGGCATTTTGCTGATGCTATCCATAAGTGTTTTGTGTGTCTCCTCGACCTCAAAAAGAGCCACGGCCTTTGCTACCTCTACCACATTGGCTAGAGTAAAGAACAATGTCTCTGCTTTGAGATGTACTAGAATCTGTATTCACCCCAAGCTTAACTTCCTCATGCAACAACAAAGCAATCGGCTCATCCCAATCAGGTGATTCAGCTCTGAAAGAAATAGACATATCAAATACTTTATACTCTTTGCCAAGTCCATTCAATGTCACTGCAATCATATCATCCTCAGACACTGAATATCCAATGGTGGCAAGCTGATCCACTATGTTCTTGATCTCTATTGTGTAGGCCTAAATGCTTCTGCCATTCCTAGACATGTTATTGAAGTGTTGCTTTAGCTGAATCTTTCTTGCATGTGTTACATTTCCATAATTCTTCATGAGTATATCCCATGTATCCTTTGGGGAATTGCATCCAGTAATCTGTATAACCATAGCATTTGATATACATAAGGAAAACCAATGTAATACCTTGCATGCTCTCTCAATCCATAGCTTATGAGCCCTTTTCTGATCATTTGTCGGATTCCTTTCATGCATTTCAGGTTCAGCCTCATCACCTGTAAATAAGTCCCAATAACCTCTACCAACCAAAAAATTCTTCATACGGAACGTCCATAAAGTAAAATTGTTGTTGTCCAAATTTTCTCCCACAATTTGAGTGATATTGTCAGTGCCTTGAGTATTTGCCATAGTTGCAACTTAGGTATTCAGTGATGTACACAACCTGTAAGTATCTGACTCCTTTTCCTACAGTTCAGGACCAGTTTCCTGCTATTCAAGACAGTTTCTTGCGATTCAGGATAGTTTTCCTGACAACCTGCTTGCTGTAAACTGTATTCCAACAATGAAAAAAAACAGTCAATTGAACATAAACCAAGCTCAAATCAGTTCAAAACATTCTATGGTAGTGGCAAGATATCCCAACAACAAACTATGTCCATACAAGTATCAATGTTTGTACTGTATGCAAGTAGCAGTACCAAATACAGCCAGCCCATTGCTATAACCAACAGTATTTTCTCTATTAAAACAAGAGTATTTAGACCTCAAAACAGCCCCAAAATATCTCATTCAATTGCCACTCTATGCAGGATTTGATACATGTCCAACCGGTCAGAATGTATTGCATGTATGTCAAGTGAAGATGATAGGTATCCTTCCTACAGATAATAACCAGTCAATACCTTGGTATAACTAGCAACAAATCAGTCCAAACTTTGGACTTTCAACACTCACAATATCCCAAAAAGCATCTACCACTCAAGTGGTATGATCCAAGCATTTGTCACTAGCAAATAAGCATCGCAGATACTTCAACCCTGTAGGTATATTGTTTCCAAATTTAGGATAGCAACCAGTTCACTGTTTCTAGCCTGCAAATAAGTTCCAAAACTGAGCATTTAACACTCCAATATCATGCTCAAATGCATGATAATAAGGGCATATTCATTGTTAGGATGAAAGGCACCAGTGCCCTGGAATCACCTGCTGTTTATTGTAGTAAACAGCCAGCCTGCACAGGTCTGTGTTGAATATCTCAAAATCTGTGAGGAATTTGAAAAAACTTTCTTCTGCAAAGTTGTAGACCACGTCAAAATGGTTAGGAATAGTGGGCTATCTCTCGAAAAACCATTTTTATAGCAAGACATAGCTTCTGCAAAATACTGGGCTGCATGCACAGTCTCCTTTGATGACATTTTCTTCAGATCTGATGTCTTGATGTCAAATGGCCACTGCCATGCCTTCAGGCTTTAGGGATTCAAGCTCTGATACCATGTTGGAAGAGAGGGAGAGAGACAAAGTGGAGTGGAAGATGAGCCTCAGCTCATTGTTGTTCTTTTTTCATTATTCTTCCATCATACTAACTGAAAGAGACTTACACACATAGGTATGACTAACCAAGACTAACTGTGGTTAAGTCACTGACTACACCGACTTATTGAATGCCACACACATGTACAGCTGTATCCAACTAATGTCGGTCACACACATAAAGATAGACTGATTGAAGAGTAACAAGAGCTTGATATTCTAACAACCTCTCCTATTTGGCTCTTAGCCAGTCTTTCATGCTTATGCATAAATATTAAATTATATCAACCATCACAATACCAAAAGAAAGCTAGTGTCTATGCCCTTGCTAAGCTATGAGTGGTGTTTCTACTTGGCAAAAAATATTACAACTTACATAGACACTATGCCTAGCTTTCAAAATAATATTTTAATTAATTGTATGATTTCAAGCATTGACAAAAAATTATATGCCGTGTACTACCCTTCCTTATTCGCACTTCTCTTTACTTTTTTTTCCTTTGCTCGTCTTTTGCTAATTTACTTTGATGTCCTATCGCCTTTTGTTCTATGGTTAACAATTTGCTTTCTTGCTTACTTGGGATAGTAAGAAGAGGCTAAGATGGTGTGAGAATGGAGTATGAGCTCAGTATGATTTGATTGTGTGATAGGTGGTTTAGTTCAAGATCATTGAAGCTCTTGAAATAATAGGAGTTCCATCCAAGTCCCACACGTCATGTGTACAGCTTGATACTTACAAATATGTGATGGGGACATTTCTATAGTGCACTTACAATTAGAGGGAGGTAAAATGCAAGGGAAAAATATTGGGATAGAGGAAACTCAAGAAGTAAACCTCACATAAGAAAAGATGTGAAATGCTTTTACAATATCATTTCAAGTTACTCCTCATAGAGAATGGTTTTCTACTTATGATGCACATAGAAAGGGATGTATGTAATTGAGAAATGAGTTTTCATGCATCATTGTTGGAGTCTTAGACGTACACTTGTCACTTGCCAATGGTTTTTTGTACTTAAGAATGTCTTGACTTAAAGAAAATCTTGATAAGCCATGGTTAGCTGGATGATAATGATTTGTTGGGAATAGGCTCCTCAACTCGGCTCATAAGAATGCTTCCTTGTGGGGTGGAAAAGGGATATGTATTGGACTTATTTACACCTATGAGAGAATGTTAGGTAAACCCACTTTGAGGTCATCAATGAGGTTAGTAAACTAACTTGTATCAACATATATAAGAGGCTTCTTCTCTTTGTATTGCACACTCAATCAATAGTTTAATTAGTGTTTCATCTAGCTTATGTCCTCTATCTCTCTCTTTTCTCTCTACACACTTATTTTCTCTCAATATGTGAAGAGTAACTTGTTGTTGCTAGAGTGCCAAAGTGTGGCACTTTGTACTCTTTCCATGTATCTAATATAAGGGATCATATTGTGGTTGTCACTAAACAACCATTTGTATCTCTTTGGTATCTTTATTTGGTTCACATATCAATCACTATGATGAAAATTCTTTTTCATTTGAAGTATCTACTAATTATTGATTTCTTTGATTTTCAAATATGCATATATTAAAAACAAACTAAAATTTTGCATACAAGGGGTCTTGATTAGAAAATCCAAACCATTGGAATTGGTATATAGTGATGGGTGGGGCCTATACCTATAGTTGCATTGGGAGGAGTATCCTTTTTTGTTACATTCATTGATGATGCTACTAGAAAAATATGTGTTTATTCTATTTGTGAGAGAAGAGTAATGTATTTGTTGCACTTCAAAAGTTCCTAGAGCAAAATTTGTCTAACAAGAAGCTTAAATGCTTGACTAAAAATGGTGGGGAGTATATCTCTTATGCATTCAAAAAATTTTGCAATATACATGGTATTGTTGAGATACATAGGGTAGTATTCTAGGAGGATGAATAGCCATCATATGAGCAACATGTAAGATATGTCCAACATGATGAATAATATTCTACAAGGATGCATAGCCACCACATGAGCAAGGTGTAAGATATGTACAACTTAATGAATAGTATTCTAGGAGGATGAATAGCCACAATATGAGCAACATGTAAGATATGGGCAACACGTAAGACACATCCGACTTGATGAATAATATTCTAGGATAGTATTCTAGGAGGATGAATAGCCACCATATGCGCAACATGTAAAACATGTCCAACCTGGTTATAGAGCTTGGATAGCCAAGACATGTTTAGGTGGGAGTGCCACATGTAAGGGGACTACCTCACATATAGTAGGGTAGATAATTGGAATACCTCAACACTAAATTTGAGCTAGTGTTGTGATGATCTAGAATATTCTTTAAACCACTAGAGAGATACACTTTGTATCTAGATTATTTCATGGTAACAAATTGGAAGAGCCTTCATGTTATACTGATGTTATGAATAGCGATGATAGATATTACTAGACAAAGGCTATACAGTTAAAGATAAATACATTGGTTAGGAGTGCTACTTTTGAGGTGGTTTTTTTACTTAATGACAAATGATATATAGTCAAATATAAATACTCTGCTTAAGAGTGCTACTTTTGAGTTGGTGTTTTTTTATTGAAGGGAAAGCATGTGGTACCAAGAAAATGGGTCTAGAAGCTAAAAATGTCTTTAGTTGATGCATTACCTAAGTATAGGGTAAGATTTCTTGCTAAGGGATTTTAGTAGGAAAAGGGAATAGATTTTGATAATGTATTCTCACTAGTAGTCTCATAATGACCATCCTGCATACCGTGCTTGCATTGGTTGCTAGGATATGGAGCTTAAATGAATGGATATTAAGACTAATTTGTTGAAAGGGGATTTGTATGAAGATATTTATATACAATAGTTAGAAGGGTTTGTTGTGCAAGGAAAGGGGTAGTTGGTGTGTAGCCTCTACAAAAGCTCATATGGATTAAAATAGGCTCCCAAGGAGTGGTATCATAAGTTTCATGCCATAATTAGGTCTCAAGGATATATTAGGAGGAGTTACACTGATTTTACTATTTATTTGCACAAAAGGATATGGATGGTAGCTTTATGGTCTTGATCCTTTACATAGATGGCATGCTCATTGCGCGAGGAAGTCACTCTAGATGTGGATGCATTGAAAAAGGTGGCATGAGACCTTTGATATGAAGGACTTGGGGAAGACACGTCATATCCTTGGAATGTAGGTTATGAGAGATAGATCTAAGAAGGTTCTCTATTTTTCTAGAAAAGATTACATTAGGAAGGCATTTAAGCATTTTAATATAGAGAGGGAAAGACCATCAGTGTTCCATTTCCTCCATATTAAAAACTTAAGCAAGAGGACGTCCCTAAGTTAGATAAGTACAAGGTTAAAAAAATCAAGCTGACTTATACATCTAGATTTGGTAGTTTGATTGTATGTTGTGGTTACTATATGGCAAGAGAATATCCCTAAGTTAGATGAGTAGAAGGCTAAAACAATCAAACTACCTTATGCATCTGCATTTGGTAGCTTGATTGTATGTTGTGGTTGCTATGCATCTAGACATGTGGCACTGGTTCATAAGTTTATGGAAAATCCTAGTAAAAATCATTAAAAAGTAATGAAGAGTATCATGAGATCCTTGAATGACATTCAAGATATGTACATTTTCTTTGGAAGGAAGGATGCATATGTCCTTGGGTATATATGTTGATTTTGTAGGGAATGTAGACTCTAGAAAGCTTGCAACAATTTTTGTCTTCACATTCACGAGGGGTGCAATCTCATGGATCTCTTAATTTCAGCCATATATGACCTTCTCTACCACTAAGGCCAAATATATTGCAACCATGTTTGAACTTTTCTACCACTAAGGTATGTAAGGAAGCTATATGGCTTACTCATCTGGTGGGAGATCTAGGCATTGCGGGAGAGGTACCATTTTTGCATTGTGATACTCATATTGTCATCTAGTTGGCATGAAATCCATTCTTACATACAAAGCCAAAGAATATTGAGGTGAAGTATCACTTTATCAAGTGGGATACTTGATGGCAAACAGACTAATATTGTCTAGTCTCATATGGATGACAACCTTGCAAATCTTCTTGTGAAGAGTTTATTTTTTGAGAACTTTGCACACTATAGAGTGCTAATGGGTATTGGATAGTATCTTTACTTATATTATATTCCCTTAAAGGCACATTGACCTTTAATAGGAGATTCTTAGAGTAAAGGCCAATGGCTAAAGGTAGGGTGTACACTCCTTATATAAGTAAACATTACATAGTCATACATAAGTGAAGGTAATGAAGAATATGGTAATGAAGTATCCACAAAAAAACATATAGTCTACTTGCTCTCTCTCTCTCTCTCTCTCTCTCTCTCATCCTCTTACTCCTTGTTACACAGACTTTGTATCCCACTATTTCTTCCTCTCACCTCACTCTTTTTCTCTCTCTTTTTGGCTTTGGTTATGGTGGAAACAATTAAAGGAAGAAGAAAAACAAAAGAGCTCTATAACATGCCTATCCAATGCTCCCTTGATAGCATGATTTCAGTAGCCCCATCAAGGGATAGACCTAGGTGTCGCCATCCAAAACTCCCTTGGAATATCACAAACTTTGTTGCTGCCTAGGATCACTTGAGGCTATCTTACAAAAGAATTTCTACCCCATTCCCATGAGGATTGACTTGAAAATAAGGTTCCTAAACAATATTAAGGTCATGTAACATTTTATCTAGTGGTGATCATGGCAATCACTTATATAAAAATTTAGTAAAAAAGTGAGCATGTGTCGCACTTGGTTCAAAGAGAGTGAGAAATGAGGGGGAGGTAGCATGTTGACCTCTCTATCCACAAGGCAAAGTTTCACCTTGGGCTTCTCAAATTATATGAGGTTGGGTTCTAAAGTAATCTTTCTATGATCGTCAATGTTTTGGCTTCTCCTACTTGCTCCTATCCTATCATTTTGAGGAAAGCCTCTCTACTTACCGAGACCATAGCTGCAATTCACCACAAAAAAAAAACACTAGTTATGACCAAGGATGGATATACCCTAAGCTTTTAAATGGATCTATTGCTAAAAGTCACCGACATAGTAATATAAAGAGGAATAACAAACCAAAGACTTCTTGATTTTCATATATGTTTTTTCATATGTATATCTATATTTTACATAAGGTGATAAGTTTAGATGATAAATGAGCTTTAATTGCCAAATCTTTAAGCACATTTTTAAAAAATTCACTACTAACCATAGGACAAATTCATCACAAATCTACCTTTCCACTTCCCTTTTATGACAAGATTACTTAAACAAATTCCTAAAATTAGCCATTAAGTACAAGGTTCATCCATGGAATTTAGTCACACAATATGAAAACAATTTTGAATATAGTCTTTTTACAAAAACAATTCTTTATTTCAATTGGATGATGATGGGACCTAAAATGGGACGGCACTGGCTATGGCACTAACCGGACCTCGTGCACACGATAGACAACCCCACCACACGGCCTCGCGGGCCAGGAGCGTCTAAAACTCACTTTGCACTAAATGCTTATGATGATTTTGCGTTTGTATCCAATATGAAGTCCAGCGTTCATCTTTCCTTCTCCTCAGAGGGAGATCCCATAACATATAGGCATAATGTCTCGTAATACACACATAGGGAAGCACCTCTCGGCTGATTACTGCGGCTCCACTGCGACTCTCCTACACCTCGGGGATTGGCCCCAAGATATGTCGCTCCAACAACATTCGCACAAACTCCACTCTTTCATAATTCAACGTTCCAGGAGATTTTGATTTGCCTTACAAAACTTTCCCCAACAGAAGCACCCGTCTAACCCACGACTTAGGTTTCCTGTCCTCTCAGCATTGGTCAAAGTTTATCAATCAATTGCAATGCATTCCAAGAGATACCACGTGACATGCTTGATGCAAGGTGTATGACAATTGTGCACAACCATTTTATGACTCTCCTACACCTCGGGGATTGGCCCCAAGATGCGTCGCTCCAACATATAACATTCCCACAAACTCCACTCTTTCATAATTCAGCGTTCCAGGAGATTTTGCTTTGCCTCACAAAACTTTCCCCAACGAAAGCACCCGTCTAACCCACGACTTAGGTTTCTTGTCCTCTCAGCGTTGGTCAAAGTTTATCAATAAATTGCAATGCATTCCATGAGATACCACGTGATATGCTTGATGCAGGTGTATGACAATTGTGCACAACCATTTTATGATTAAAAAAACTAGCCATGTGAGGTGCGGAAAACATCCCTTTCATGAATTTTAACTAGGTGTTACATGCTGTGCTGCTTTAGGGACTAGCACCGGAACTTCCGTGCTACTAGTCGCCTATATTTAATTATGGAACGATCCCTAAATGCTATGCATAAAGAGGGAAATCAAAATTTGTATATTTTCAGCAATTAGATTATCGTAGTAACTTCATCCCCCCCTCTCCGTTTTTAGGTGTTGCTACGTTGCATAGGTGTAAATGGTTGTTTTGTATCATTTTTGTATGTAAAAAAAATAATAAACACATATTATAGCACAAAGTACGAGAACAAGTTGAGGCTTGACCCCATGCTTTAACCTCGCCAAACATTCACGCACATAAATCTTATTTTTCCATATTTTTTGAGTGCAAAAATCCCAATTTCCTCTATTTTTTACTATTTTTCCTATTTATTATTCATGGAAAATAGGTATTTTATGATTTATTTATTTTGGCTTATTATTTTGACTAAAACTTAACATTTCTCTGATTTTATCCCATTTCCACTCCTTTTTCCCAAGTCAAAATCGGAAAAACCTCTAATTTTCATTGAAAAATGACATTTTGTGGGTTTTAACAAATTAATACCGGCTCTAAATCATTATGGGTTCTGCATTTTTGTAGTTACAGCCCTCAAACATGATGTAAACAAGATTCAAACAAACATTTATTGCATATGAACAACATTTGGACCATGAAACAACAAAAACAAGCAAATTTCTTCATAAAATTGGAGCATATCGCGTGTCTTGCGTGTTGCGGGTTTTTTAATAATTATTCCAGGTAGTCCACGGACCGACCAACAACCATTCTTTAGTGCTAAACCTCTTTCCTCAGCCTCCTCTTCATCTTGAAGCAATCTGATCACAGTCGGACAAGCGTCCTTCAGCCCCTCTTCTTCTTGATTTCTTGCATGCAAACCACCGCTTAGAGGAGAGAGATGGAGGAGAGAGAAAGACTAGATTTTGATCTCTTTGCTCAGTGCATCATTTGACGGGCGAAGGCCGGTGATAGGGATCATGGAAAGTCTTCAGTTTGCTGCTGTCTTCAGATGGTATGGGTATATGGAGGCTCTCCTATGGCTATGGAGCCCCCCCTTCATCATTTCGTTGTTCTGCGCCTTCTTCCTTCTCCATTTTTGCACCACACGAAAACAACGGTGCCCCCCCTCTTCATTTCGTAATTTTTTTGGGGGCCAAAGGGGCCTCCTAAGGGTCACACCCTTTGGCTTCTTATTCTTTGGCCCTTTTTCTGGCCTACCTTCCACGTCCGGGGTCCAAATTGCGAGCCAAAAATTCTTGCACGTGCGTCTTGAGGTCCTGCACTACTGAACAGCTACCAGGGTCTTGTCTGTCATGCCAAGAAATTATGAAAATTCTCTGACCGCAGTCCAGTGGCTCTTTTAAGCACTTTCCGACTATTGCCGCTTAAAATCATACTGATTGCCACCGTCGCCTTCGACGAAGTCTATTTTTCCCTGATATTCGTAATTTTTGGCTATTTTTAAGCACTTCTCAGCATCAAAAATCATCTGTTAGATAATGTTGTTTTATTTACATAAAATCAATCATCCAAATAGGACTCCATCCAAACATGACACTATTATATGCTCGAGTCAACTAGCATTAGGCCTTCTAAAAAAACCATCCCAAGCTTGAAGGGGTTAGACTAGTTCTAGATGCCCAATAGGTTTATGGCTAGAGTCATTGTGGCATGCTCATAATCTCTTAGCTAATGTGTTATTCGTATGAAGAGACCTCTCACATTAGGAGCCGATCCTAGCATCCAAAGTGAACAAGAATAGCCTCTTGGTGAAGGACTCCCACTATTAGCCTTGGGGGAGACATAGTGCGTATCAAAATTCAAATTGGTTTAACACAACCCTAATGAGATTATACAAGCACAAAAATAGTATTTTCCAATGCATCAAACAGACCTTGAGATGTAATTTATGCAACTTGGAACCTTCCCTAGGTGTTTTCCTTCCAATTTGAGGTTTTATTTTCTTGTGGATTTCCATGACTTAAGGGAAGATGTTAACCTATCCCTTGAAGGGAATGTGACCCTTTGGTTAATGTCCTTAATTAGGAATCTTCACTTTCTTTCCTTGAAAACCCTAGGTTCTCTATTTTGACTACTTGCATCCAAAAATTATCAAGGTTCTTTTAGTCATAATCCCTCTTTAAGAATCTAAGTATTTAAGCTTTGAGATTTGTAAACTACGAAGAAGCTTCTTGCCATGCAATCTAGGGAAGGAGACCCCCTATGCATGTGAGGCTCCTTTATGTATTCACCATGTTGATCTACCTACTTAATACTAAGTCCCAAAATTTTGCAGCAAAAATTATAGCAAGGTTAAGAGGGAAAAACTAGTGTTCTGATGGCTCATATACCATATTGGAGTTTCCCTAGCCTAGATGTGATTAACAAAATACCTTCTTTCCCTTAGGTAGAAACTTGATAAAGCTAACTCATGTCTCTATCTTAGAAGTAAATCAATATCCACTTATTTTTTTTAAATCTTGTGAACCTAGTATCCTTGGGCTCAATTCTCACAAAGAAATCCAATTTAAGGTCCACTTAATTTCTTCCTTAGCAATCATTTGAGATAGTATAGTCTACTTAACACTAAGGGAAGTAGGGATTCCACTAGTTCTCCAATTGTAAGGTTCTCTAACTAACGTTTCTTCTCTCTATCTAACATTTTCTACCTTTATTGATGCTAATATTTATCGATACAATATTTGTGTCAATATTTATGAGTTAGTAAAAAAGGCAAGATCCAAACTTCCATTATGAACATTACTATCAATAGGCGCAAGGATCTCACACACACACACACACACACACACACACACACACACACACACACACACACACACACACACACACACACACACACACACACACACACACACACACACACACACACACACACACACACACACACACACACACACACACACACACACACACACACACACACACACACACACACACACACACACACACACACACACACACACACACACACACACACACACACACACACACACACACACACACACACACACAAATATATAAAATCTACAGAAGTTTACAGAAGTTAAACACAAAGGCTCAAGGGTCTCCATCAAGTAGCTTGCTAGAGGGAGATAAGAATTCACCAACTTTTATGCGGATTTGGCTAAAGTGGACTCCTCTCAATTGACAACATGCTACATAAAGTCTCACAAAAAATGCCAATATTATAGAATGCTATTGGATTATGTTGTAAGAAAAGACACAGATAATTATGAACCATTTTTGCATAGATGAAAACATGATATTGCTAGAATACATGAAGCCAAACTTGACTCCACTGAAGCTTCTCATATTAACATCACAATTTATGTATGCTTTCCCAATGTGTGTGTGTGTGTGAGCGGAGGAGTCTTAATGTTTGTGAAGAAATCCTTGCAAGCTAGGATAATCCTCAAAGACATTGGTGGTAATGTGATTGGGGTACATGTATTAGTCTCATGAGAAGAGTTGAATTGTATCTTGGTGTATGCCTCTAATGTATCTTAGCTCAAGGCTAACACATGGAGATGGATTGACTCATAGTTGCAAGGTGAGTACTTTGTCTTATTTGGGGATTGGAATATGACTACATGCTTGGGTGATTGTTCACATGGGCTTGATAATATGATTAAAGAGGAGGATGCATGGAGCAATTTGACAACTTATGTGGGCCTAGTAGATGCTACCGACTTGATTTTGGGAAGGGATTGTAAATGTGTCACCTGGTGTAATAGGTACCTTGATGAGACATGGAGAGGAGCTTGACTTGATTGATTCTATAATGTTGAATGGGTATCCCTAGACTTAGGTATTAGATGCTTGCTAAGCAAATAGATTCGGACCACACCCCATTTTTTTCATGCTTAGAATGATATGTTCAGGTACCATTAAAAAAGATCCAATCCCCTTTTGATTTAATGTGAGTTTTCTTGCATATAAATACTTTGTTCAAAATGGAAAAAAGACCTAGCCAAAAAAGGGATACCTCTACTCACTTCCTAGACAAGAGCTAGGATAGGCATATGGCTAAAGTCACTAGCTATTGCAAAATGTTTGGAAGGCAACAAGCCAAGAAGAGAGATTGAGGGGGGTTGATGCTGCTCAATGTTACAAGAATGCATTATTACAGTATCTGATAATGCACCATGGTGATTAATTTGCCTTAAGGCTGCTCCAAGAAGCTGAGGCGTTTATTAAAGATAATGAGGCACATAGGTTAGTAGGTCTGAACGTTCAACTAAAGAAAAATGCTTTGCTGATGCATGAAGCCTCAACATCATCTTATCTTGGTGCCTTGAAACACAAGTAAAAGAGGGAGACCATTATTTTAATAGAAGATTATGAAGGAAACAGACATTATGATGATGTTGCTATCTGTTAAGTATTTAGGAGACATTTGTCATCCATTGTTAGTCAACCTTTTAACCCCCCATTTGATTGGGAAAGGATAATGGAAATGTTCATCCAACTTATGGGATCCATTGTTGTGGATGTAGCATTGTCCTATCAAGGCCCTTTTACTCAAGATGAGTTGTTCTTTGTGGCTAAATCAATGAAGAAGGGGTGTGCACCTAGTTCAAAGGGGTTCCTTATAGAGTTCTATCTTGGTGTGTAGGATGTTTGTGCACAAGATCTTTGTAATATGTTGAATCAATTTAGAGTTTGTAATTGCTTAACTAAGATAGCTAATCAAGGGATCTTTAAACTAACCCCTAAGTCAGTTGTGTGAGATTAAGGCATGGCCATTGGAGGTCTCTCCCCTATGCCTAATGTTCCATATAAGATTATGGCAAAGGCCATGACGGCTTACATAATTAAATATGTTCTTAGCCAATCTATGCACAATAAGAAGTATGGATTCATTCATGGTAGGCACATCCAGAATACTATTCTTAATATCTTATTTGGCATTGATCATGCACTCTCCCAATAGGGAGGACTTTCTACTCCTTAACATGGATCTAGAAAAAGCCTATGATAGAGTGTGTTGCGATTTTGTGTTGATGGTGGTTGAGAGAGCTAGATTTGGAGACAATTTAGTGTTATGTTCCATGCCTTGTTCTCAAATGCAATTGCCATAGTATCTATCAATGGATACGCCTCTAGTAACTTTGCTTTACATAGAAGTATCAGATAGGGCTGTCCTATTGCCCCATTATTGTTTGCATTGGCTACCAACCCCCTCCTTTGCTACATAGATCAGGTGGTAAAGGCATAAACAATCTGTCTATTAGTCTTGCATGATAGTAGTTATTTCTGCATCCAAATGTTCACGAACGACAACTCTAATATCATGTAGGCTAATCTAAGTTTAGTGAGCACACTCATTGGAGTTTATGACAAATTTTCTTATTTATCAAGGTTCGAAATGAGTAATTAAAGGTCCAAGATGTTGTTCTTATCCTGAGGATTGGTCAAACAACTAGGATTTCATGAAATTCCTAAGGGGCAAGCCATTAGGTATTTGGGAGTATGAATTGGTGTTGGCCTAACTTTAAAGGATTGATTTGAATGGTACTATGCCAAAAGTGAAGGACAAGATAAGCTCCAAGCTCCCTTTCACAACAGGGCTATCTAGTTGATTAGTGCTTCTAAAAATGCTGATATCTCCTACGACAATATTTGCAACTTCTATCTTCCCATTTTCCAATGCTAATTAGAACAGAACTAAGGCATTATTTAGGAGGGTGTTATGGTCTTATGGGAAAGCCAAAGAGTAGCTTGCAATATCATGGGATCAAGTAACTGCCCAAGTTGGACAAGGGGGGACTTGAGACTTGAATCTCTTAAATAGAGGGCTCGAGATTCTCAGTATCCTTGCTAAGGAGAATAATTGAAGGACAATATCGCAAAATGTATTACAAGATCTAAGGTTTATGGTAATGTATGGCCAAATGCTAGATGGAGTGATGCTCTATTCTCAAGAGGAAAGATGAAATAGCTAAGCACGTCTTTTGGAATGTTTGTAGAGGTATAAGATTTGTTGAACTGCTGAGGGTTGATATGAATGTGTTTTTGATTTTTTTTTTTGTTGGATTTTGGGTAATTTTTGTATGATTTGAATGATGATTGATTGGTTTGGAAGCATTTTGGAGAGTTTTGGATAATTTTGAATAAGTTTGAGAAGCTCAATATATTTTTCAGTGGAGATATGATGTGCTAAAAGGTTCTGTTGAGTACCTAATATGTTCTAATTGGTTCTGTTTAGCTTCTATTTTGTTCCTATTTCTTTCTGTATGAGAGGTTGAAATGATGATTGATGGATTTTAAGAGTTTTTGGAATCTTATTGATTTATTCTTGATGGTTCTAAATAGTTTTAGCTAAGTTGAATGCTTTTCTAATGACCTTTCATATGGTACTATAGACCCTTTGTAGAGCTTCTGTAGAGCCTCTGTCTCTATTTCCTATTTTTGACCTACATGCCTCTGTAGGTGTTCTATGGGATGAATATGTAGCTTGGGGAATTTTTCTAACCTCGGGAAGAGATGAATATACGTTCAAAATAGCTCAAAGAAGAAAAAAAAAGTAGCTGTTGAAGACTCAAGTGAAGATTGAAGTGACAATGACATGGTTGAGCTACGAAAGGACACTATAGTGGCTCTGGTGATGCTTCATATCAAACACACCTCTTGGGAGGGGTATCCATGACCAAAGATGGATTATGGATGGTTATTCTTCATTATTCCGATGTAGTACTGAGAAAGGGCATATGTGAGAGAGATAGAGAGTGAGAGATAGCCAATTTTCTGTAAGAGACATTGTATCTACATGAGAGAGACTATGAAGCTATTGAAGATGAATACTATGTGATGATTTCCATTAAAAGTAGAGCATTCCTTTGTATTCTCTTGTTCTTTTGATGAAGAATATAAAGAATGTTTTGAAGTTTTGTTGTGATAAATATGTGGGAGAATTTCTATATGATGTTGCATGAATATTTGAGAAGATTGGTGTTGTTTTTTTTTGTGATTGATTAAAATATGAAAAACATGCTTGTTGATGATACAATATAGATTTTATTGCAGTAGATTCCTTGTTTTTCTTGATGTTTCTGTTGGGGATCCATGTTTTTGGTGTGCAATGGCTGGGAAAACTGCCATTAACAAGCACCAACAAAGGCTGAAAATGGAAGAAGTGGCATTGTTGAAGAGGAAGAAAAACAATGTAAGATTGGAGAATCCTTATAACTATTGAAGAATTGGAGATCTTCATTGCCAAAGCCACTTTCTACAAGAAGTGCGTCCCTCAATGGTGGAAGCATGTCCATATCTTAATGCAAACTCTATGTGACAAATTGATTTCATTGTCTTTTGAAGCTATAGAAAGTTGTATCACAATAGCCAATTGTTTTCCACAAATTGAAAAGAGAAGCAAAAACAGAGAGAAATACCATCCATGGGAGATTTGGCCTTCATTGAAGAATTTCTAGACATCATCAAGTAGGAGATTGTGAAGAAACTTCAGGAGTTGTGGTCAGTTGAAGTTCACAAGAACAAGAAGGAAAAGAGTGGATACTCAACAACAAGATACGTGGGATGCTTGGTGCACTGACAATCTCCTATTTGTCCAACTAGCAACTCAATGAAAGCTAGTAGACAAAGTGTTGTTCACAACCTATGCTATTGAAACCATCAAACTTAATATTATCAAGACAATGGCACCATGGCGATCCTTAGAAAAATGAGTTGTTTTGATATCTTTAGAATTGAATATCTTTCCCTTTTTAGTGGAATGAAAGCTAAATTCAAAGAGGTTGAAAAGAAGGAAGTAGAAGAAACAGTGCTCATGAAAAACCGAGTTTTAATGTAGAGTGAATTGCAAATTTTTTAAAAAATATTCAAAATTTAAAGAAGAAGGTTTAAAACCTCAAGCTTTCAAAAAATTTTCGTAATAAAAATAGCAAATACATTTAATTTGATTCGAAAATCCCTGCAAAATTTGAGTTGGAGGTTTTTGTATCTACTACAAAAAATGTTTTTCGTGAACACTTCTCAACAACAGGAGCTCTGAATCACAATCAGAATAAAGGACCCTCTGGATCAACCCAACAACCGATATATGTAGTGATTAGCAAGGCTTTCCAAAATCCTATTATGAGTACTCTAGAAGGAGAAAATTTGAAGGACTATTTATCTAATTCAGTTATTTGCAAGCATCAAGAAAGAGCTAATGGATGTGATTACAGAACAATTGCAGACACGGAAGGTGAATACCGTCAACATATCCAGTCCTGCAAGAGGTGGAAGAGATGTGATGCGATCTAATACATGGTGCAAAAAGTGCCATCAAGTGGGACATTTGGCCATTGAATGTACCCAAAAACCAACTATCTCAAGAGCCTTCTATTCATACTATTTAAGGAAGAACCATAGAAATGATATTTTCTCTTTGAAGGGGATGGACGAAAGAAGAAAGAAAGATGAAAAACCAAGATTTAACTTATTTGAATCCAAGATGACTACCAAAGATATCGGACCAAAGCCTAGAGAGTTCAATCCTAATTTTGGCCCAAGGAGGTTTCCGTCTCAAAGTTATAGAGGATGACAATTTGGCGATGGCTAGAGATCAAAAGTAAGGTGTTAGAGATATGGAGAAAAGGGACATATCTCACCAAATTTCCCAAACCCTAGAAGGTCCATGGACTGCAAACCCTTATGCAAGAAGGCCACACAACAAAAGACTGTCCCATTCCAGCTCCTGTGAAAGCTACCCATGATACCCAATATAAGACCCAAGAACATGCATCCAATTTGGAGGAATTGGAAGTTACCGCAATAACACCTGCCAAGAAAAGAGAAACTAGAGTTCCAAAAGAGAACGTTCCCTCTGCCAAAATAGTGATGTTCAATCTTCCAAAAGAGAAATGAAACAATATAGAATAAAATGGTATAGTACAGATCAGTCCAATAATACAAAAGGATACAGAGACAAGACCAAAGGTCCAAGAGATAGAGGGCACAAAAGTACCCCTAGTGATAGAAAAAGTGCAGATGCTGCCACTACTAAAAGAAAAAAGAAAGATAAAAGTGGGTGTTGACCCATTCCCTAGCTGATTGGAGAAGTCTATGGATCATATCAAAGAGTATGACTTGGTCAAAGACCTAGACACCTTCAAATCAAACCTAATATTCCAACAGTTTGATAATGTTGTCCCCTAGTTGTCTGAAGAAATTTAAAAGCATGCTGACAAGAAGATGTGGTCTAAGAATTGCTTCCATAGCTGCCACCAAGTCCAACAAAGCCCCAGAGCATGTGAAAAAAGTGGATATAGCTTATGTTTTCCAAGATCCCAACACTCCAGAGATTGACATGTGGATTGAAGGATGTTTTATAGCGGATACATTGATTGATGGAGGCTCATCAATAAACATAATGATAGATGTGACAATGAAGGACTTAGGCCTGCAAGGTATGCAGTCTACACAATAGCTTATTAGAATGGCAGACCAAAGTAGAATTAAGCCTTTGGGCATTCTTCCATATGTGAAGACAATCGTGGTAGGAAGAGACTATTGACTAACCTATTTGATCATAAAATCAAATTTCTATGGGACCTCATATCCTTTGCTATTGGGAAGTCCATAGATTTTTGAAGCAAGAGCACATACGGATTGATTCAAAGGAACCCTAACCCTAGGTAGAGGATCCAACAAAGTGGTGTTGAAGTTGTATGGCTTGTAAAAAGGTAACGGATTCACTTCCATCAAAGTCTTAACAAACTCCTCCAACGAAGTAATGGATGGCATATTAGGAGACGAAGAAGGTGTCAAACAAATCTTTCCCAAGAAAAACGAGGCATAGTCCCTGACAGCTTATAGTGGACACTATAAGCGAACTCCCGAAAGAAACAAAGTCCTTGTCAATGGGTGAATACCTCCTGCTACCTAAACTAGAAGTGACATTTGAAATCACCTCTGACAGTGAGATAGAGGCATGCATATACTATTCTCTTTATTACATGGCCGTAGTACAGTCAAAGATAGGAGCAAAGCCAGATGCAGAAGTAGAAGCAGAAGATACAATAGAGAATCTATTCTTCTCTCACAAAGCCCCTACAGAGGTAGACACAAAGCCTAAAGAGGACGATAATGATAGTGTGTAGAAGAAGATTATGATAGAGAATTAAAAGAATCTATTTAGCCTAATGAGGATACAAATGAGTAAGAAGTCCTAGAGGCTATAAAAGTTGAAGATCCCATGCTGTTAAATAGAATGACTCTGGTATCCTTTGGATTAGTAAATGAACCTCATTATATGAAAAATATCCATAAGAAATGGATTAAGCAGAATAAGACTTCCTTTCATAGAGGCATCCTTAGAAGATGAGTCCCCAAGTCAAGAGATAATGAACCCTTTCATAAAATTTGAAACAATAATGATACCATGTCAACATTCCAAGGAGTCAATCGAGTTCTCATTGAAAGAGAAAGTCGGTTCCAATGGAATATCATAAGAGAAGACCACTCCCTTGAAGGAGTCGAATCTATAACCAGAGGCATTTCGTGGGACTTTCATCTATGAAGTGGAAGGTGAAAAGCAATTAACATTCATGGATGCTGATGGTACTAAATGGCACCTAAAGGTGGGAATCAGTCTTCCAGAAGAGGAGCTATCAATCTTGCATGACCTTCTAAAGAAGAACTTGGATATGTTTGCATGGTCATATAAAGATCTAAAGGAGATTGAATCTATAATATGTTAGCATCACATCGACCTAGAGCATGATGCCAAGCCACAGAGGCAAAGATAGAGGCATATGAATTCAAGCTACTCTACCCTGGTGAAAGATAAATTTTTGAAGCTCCTTGAAACTCAGTTTGTCTATCCAGTGGCTAATAGGGAGTGGGTTTTTTCCATCGTGGTAGTACCCAAGAAGAATGGAAAGCTTTGAATATGTGTGGACTTCTGAAAGTTGAACCCCAAGACAAAGAAGGATCATTTCCCTATTCCTTTCACAGATCAAATGTTGGACACACTGGGGCTGGACATGAACTCTATTCTCTCTTAGATAGATTCAATAGATATAATCAAGTCCAGATTGCAAAATAAGATCAATCCAAAAAAACTTTCACAACAGAATAGGGAGCTTATGCTTACATAGTGATGCCGTTTTGGGCTCTGTTAATGCTCCTACTACCAGAGTGATGATAGCTGCATTCCAAAATCATCTGCATGATTTCATTGAGGTATACATGGATAAATTTTGTGTCTATAGCCTAATTCGTAAGCATTGAGGACACTTAAAGTAGTGCTTTGACAGATGTTGAGAGTATGGGATTTCTGTCAACCCTAGAAAATGCATCTTCAGAGTATCTTCAGGAGTTTTGTTGGACCATACTGTCTCTATACAAGGGATATCAACAAACCTCGTGAAGATTAAGAAGATTGCAGCTCTAACAGCACCAAGTAGCCTCAAACAATTGAGGGGATTCCTTGGCCATGTGCACAATGATGCATCAGTGGAAGGGTTAGGAGCAGGTCCTATGTCAAAAAGACTCCTTAAAGTTAGACCAACTCATTTACTACGCAAGTCATAAGGTCAACGATTGAGAAAAAAACTACATTACATACTATTGATGCACTTCAAATGGCCGAATGATGAGGTGGCTTCTTCTGGTCCCATGAGTTCAACTTTGAAGTGGTTACCAAGCCAGGTTGCTCCCATGTCTTGGCTAATCATTTGTTGCAAATCCCTCAAAGTAATGAAGAGGAGTAGAATGGCCCAGACCTTCCTGATGCTTTCCTCTTTCTACTTGAAATTGTAACCCCATGGTATGCAGACATAGACAACCTCTTGGCTATTCAACTGTATCCTCATGGTATCTTTAGTCTTGTGAGAAGAAAAAGCTTCTGTTGGAATTAGCCCCTTATACCTTGTTAGATGGCACTCTGTACAAGAAAGGCAAAGATAAACTATTGCAAAGATGTGTTGCAAGAGATGAGATCAGGACAGTTCTAAAAGCATGCCATGACAAGCCTTGTGGAGGACACTTTGCAAAAGAAGTGATATCAAGAAAAGTGTTGAGATAGTTGCAATGGAGCTTCTGTGTAGAGATATAGGTTGAGAGAGAGAAGAGATAGAGACATGCGATTTGTGCTACTGAAGAGTGTACCTCAATGTACCTCAATAATGATTTTAGATAGGTATATGCACTATGTACAACCTGGCCCTTACGGGCAGACACGGGCACTGCCCTTTATCCCAATAACCTCTCTCTAAAGGCAATGTGCCCAAAGGTAGAGGAAAAGAATCAGCTAAGTCTAAGTATGTACAAAGCTAAAGAGACTATACCTATCCAATACCTATCATCTTCTTGGCAATGGGAAATTGGCAATGGGCAAACCTCTCTGCTGGAAGACCTTTCATGAGAAGGTCTGCAAGGTTATCATTAGTGTGCACCTTGACCAGCTCAATGCTCTTGCTGTCAAGTACCTCTCTAATGAAATGATACTTCACCTATATGTGTTTTGCCTTTGCATGAAAGACAGGGTTGTGTGCTAACATGATAGCACTCTGACTATCACAGTGGAGGACAGGAACCTCAGTAATCCCAAGCTCAGCAAACCAAACATGACAGCCATAAGGCCTCTTTACATGCCTTAGTGAAAGCCACATACTCTGCCTCCGTAGTAGATAGTGCAACACACTTCTTCAGCCTGGATATCCAAGAGACAGATCCCCCTATGAAGTTAAACACATGCCCTATAATGGACTTCCTATAGCTCGGATGTCTACCATAGGCTGCATCCGTAAAACCAATGACATATGTCTTCTGCTTACCAAAGTAGATGCACAAATCCTTTGTGCCCTTGAGGTTTCTCATAATACATTTCATTGCTTCCCAATGCTTCTTGCCAAGGTTTTCCATATACCTGCTAACCACTCCCATTGCAAAGGCAATGTCTCGACATGTAGCAACCATATCATGCATCAAACTGCCAATGGTTGAAGCATACAGAATCTTGGCCATTTCAGCCTTTTCATGATCAGATGTAGGGTTGTCCTTTACACTGAGTTTCACATATGGAGGCAATGGAGCTTTGATTGCTTTCCCCCCTCCATATTGAAATGCTGTAAAACCTTGGATACATACTCTTGCTGAGATAGATAGAGTAACTAAACCCTTCCATCTATCTCTAAGCATTTGCATCCCAAGAATGTGATTGGCATCACCAAGATCCTTCATGTCAAAGCTGCCATGAAAACTTTGATTCAATGAATCCAAGGCATGTGTATCCTTGCTAGCAATCAACATGTCATCAACATACAAAACTAAGATAATCAGGTTGCCATTTGTTGCCTTCTTGGTGTACAAGCAGTGATCAACTTGACTTCTTTGAAATCCTCGAGATTGCATGAAAGTATCAAACTTATAATACCATTCCCCATGGTGCCTATTTCAGCCCATACAAACTTCATTTCATTTTATAGACCATCATCTATTTGCCTTTAGCAACAAAACCCTCAGGCTATTTATATGTTCTCATGTAGATCAACATGTAAGAATGCAGTCTTTACATCCATTTGTATGAGCTCCATATCTTTAGCTACAACTAGGCCCAAAATGGTTCTTAGAGTAGTCATCTTGACTACGAGAGAGAAGATATTGTCAAAGTCAATTCCATATTCCTGCTTGTACCCCTTTGCAACTAATCGTGCTTTGTACTTTGGCGAAGAACTAGAACTAACCTTCATCTTGTAAACCCACTTGCATGGAAGAGTTTTTTGCCCTTTAGGTAGCTACACCAAGTCCCAAAAGTACCATTCTTATCAAGTGATTCCATTTTTGATAGCATGGCCTTGAATCACTTCTCATTGTTCGGTCTAGTCATTGGTTCCTTGAAGCATGACGGGTCACCACAATCCGTCAACATGACATAATCTACAGCACACTACACACTAGGAATAAACCTATTTGGTTTCCTTGAAGGTCGGGTTGATCTACGCAGTGAAGGTTCTACATTTGTTGGCTGTTGGGCCTGTAAATATGTATTTACAAGTTGTCTTGAAATAAGAGCATGTAATTTTGCATGACAGGTTGCTATTTTGAAATTCTAGCATGCTGTCCTGACAGTTCAGGCTATCCTAACTGCATGTTTTTACGTTGAAACTATGGTGTATCGTGGGAAATATCTTACTCATCATTTCCAGCATCATTTCTTGCATTTTAAGGGTCATTTACAGTGGGTATACACTATTGTCCACTGGGCACAAATGGCTATCTAAAAGGTACATCCTCCTTGAAAACAACCCACTTGACTTCCTCAGTCTTCTCGGGCTGCTTATGCATGTGATCTTCATGAAAGGTGACATCATTGCTGTATACTATCTTTCTTTTCTTGAGATACCAAAGTTTATACCTCATCTCACCCTCATCACCGTATCCTAGGAATGCATTTACAGGAATTTGATTCCAGTTTGTTTCATTCCTCTTTCCGTATATGCACAAAAGCCTCATAGCCAAACACTCACAAATGAGCATAAGAAGGTGGCTTGCCTGACCACTCTTCCCGAGGGACTCTCCCCCACTAAAGACCTATTCGGTGACCTATTAATCAGATGAACAACTTTTTAATAGCCTTTGCCCAAAATTCATGGGATAATGTAGCATGAGGTAGCATTGTACGGACCTTATCCTGTATGGCTCGATTTATGTGCTCTCTGCAACTCCATTTTGGGGTGGATTATGAGGGGCAGTGAACTCCCTCTTCATCCCCTTGCTATCACAAAATGCTTGAAAGGATTTGGACACATAATCCCCACCGTTGTTAGAGCAAAGACACTTAAGTGTCTTATCAATCTGGTTCTCAACCAATGCTAGGAATTTTTGAAACTTGTCAAGCACTTTGTCCTTGCTACGAATAGGATAAACCCATACCTTCCAAGTAGCATCATCGACAAATGTGACAAAGTATTTCTTTCCTCCTAGAGATAACTCTGGCATCTGACATACATCAAAATGTACTAACTCATCATAACAAAGACAAGGCAAGTAGCCCAAACAAGAAAGTATTTTCATTCATGTTTGACTCATGTGTCCCAACCGGCCATGCCACAAGGAAACACTTGGCTCATCGTCATCTAGATGTCCGGTACTAATCAAGCTCGTATTGAGCTACGGCACATGCCTGTAGAGGCAATCGTAGGATCAATTGCGAAGACCCATGGACTGCTTATTGTTCAAGCGTTTCATATGAGCACTAATGGCTACCTCTCACATAGCCGATGCGCTATCCCTCTCTACGAGTGTAGTGAGCTTACCTTGATGCCTGATCGAGTTGCCTCCTCTCTCAAGCACTCCGATAGCTCCACGATTTGTGATGCAAGCTCAACTATCCTCAAGCCTCTTCCTCTAAGCTCCATCCTCCATAGCTACGTGTGAGACAAGAGAAGAGAAGAGAAGAAGAAGAAGAAGAGAAGAGATGGTGGAGAGATTCACCTCCAAGATCCCTCACTCTTACAAGCTTACTCCCTCACACTCCCTCCCTGAAGCACTCACAACCAAGCAAGAGAAGAGAAGGAGAGAAGAAGAAGAGTCCACTTTGCCACAAACTAAAGAATGAGTCCATGGCACTTCTTGGGGGATGAGTTCTCATTCATATTTTGAAATTTATATACAAAGCCCTAAATCCCATTTGGATGGTCATTCCCTTTTTACATGGCCGGCCATAGCCTAGGCCCTTTTTTCCATTGTCCTCCTATCTTCCTAGCTTCCTTCTTACCAGCCATATATATTTACAATTTGCACATGTCAAAGCTCAGCACTCTTAAAATAGATCACAGTGCACTTTGCACTCTTTAACAAAAGTATTGACTTGTGCTTTTTCTAGAGCACCTCTCCTCGATTTAGGACTTTTTCACATGTGTTTCTCAAATTTTTTTGGCATGCCTTCGTTCTACATTCCGCTTTTGCCTTGGCTTTGTCTTTTGCTTTAGAATTTTTGGATTTTCCACCTTGTTTGTTTGAGGGTTAACATTACCCCCCTCCTACTTGAGTGCCAGTTCCATGGCACTTCTTGGGGGATGAGTCAGACTTTGTTACTGGAGTAGCCAAGTAGCTTTTTTAGTTTGTGTACGAGTCGTGTTGGAAGGTGTGTTGGAGGGATTTATGGAATTGTAAGGCCCTTGAGTTTGAGAAGATCCCTTGTCATGGAGAGAGGTTGGTGGGTGGATCTGGCGTTGAAATTAAATATTGTCTTGGATGGATCCATCGCTTGGCCCTTTGCAGTGACCTTCTGATGCACTGTTTGAAATGAGCTTCTTCATTCACTTTTTGATTGGGGTTGTTGTGTCCGCCCCTTGGTTTGTTGGGTCAGCATGGTAGGATGTTTCATAATATGGGGAGCACATTGCATGGATGATGGGGTCGTTGAAGCTAGTGGTGGGGCCTTCGGTTGTACTTGGAAAGAAAAGAAAGGTGCATTACTATCAAGAATAGTGTGGTGGGGAGACTTGCTTGAGCTACTGTGCTAAACACACAGTGTATGCACAAGAGGAAGCTCACTCAAGAACACAAGAAGAGAGATGGAGGAAAAAACGTTTTCTTGTTGATTTCTTCTTTTTCCATACACTATACAATGTATACAAAGTATAGATAAGATACAACATAAAGGAAAATGGCCTACTAAGTCAAACATTGCATAACAAACTACACTAATCGACTGGTGCTATAACTTTGCCAGTTGTAGGTAGGCACAACAAACTAAATATAATAAGTGATGAGTCAGTTGTCATGTGAGTATCATAATGACTACCAACATGCTAAGTGTAGATGTGCGGACCCATCTAGCCAGGCATTCCATCATCAATGTCCGCACATGTTGAGCTTGCCATCTCAACACTCCCCCTCAAGCTTAACTCTATCTCTGCAACTCCAAGTAAGCTTCGAAACTTTCGAAGCTTCTCTGCACCCAATGCCTTTGTGAAAATGTCAGCTATCTGATCCTGTGTGCTGACATATACCAAGTCAATCTCTCCTACAAGTACCTTCTCTCTCACAAAGTGGTAGTGCACCTCAATGTGTTTTATCCTAGTATGGAACAATGGATTCCTAGCTAACTGTATGCTGCTCATATTATCACAATGAATGACAATTGGACTACCTCCTTGCACATACAAATCACCTAATAACTATTGCATCCATACCACCTCACATGTTGCCATAGCAACATCTCTATACTTAGCCTTTATACTCGATAAAACAACTATAGGTTGATTTTTGCTGCTCCATGTAACTGTTACACTACCAAGAGAAAACATGAATCCACTAGTAGATCTTTTTTCTGACATGCTACCAACCCAATTTGCATCTATGTATCCAAAGACATGTACATCCTTACCTGCCTCATAAAAAAGTCCTTAATGTAAAGTGGACTTCACATATCTCAATATACGTCTAACTGCATCCAAATGAGGCTTGCTAGGCATTTGCATAAACTGACTGACAAGGCCAACAACATAGCTCAAGTCTGGCCTTGTGATAGTCATGTAAATCAGACTCCCTACTATTCTCCTGAACATATTAGGGTCTTTTATCTCATCCCCAACATCGGCACTCAACTTCACATTTTGTTCCGATGGTACTGAAAGAGGCTTACATGCTGTCATACCATACTTGGATAACATATCCAAGCCATACTACCTTTGGGATAGCCATATACCATCATCACATCTGATCACCTCAATACCAAGAAAGTATCTCAGCTCACCCGAATCCTTCATCTCAAACTTCTTCTTCAAGAAGTCATTAACTTCAACAATCACATTGTCACTGTCACTTGTAATACTCAAGTCATCCACATAAATGACTATGATGACCAAACCTTCATCTCCCCTTCTCACACAAAGTGAGTGATCAGCATTAGAAATAAAAAATCCAATATTGACAAGATACTCTCCAATCTTGTCAAACCATGCTCTAGGTTCTTGCTTCAGCCCATAGAGCGCCTTCTTTAACCTGCACACATATGTGGGATGCTCTAAATCCTCGTAACCTGTTGGCTGCTCCATATACACTTTTTCTTGCAATTCACCATGCAAGAAGGCATTCTTAACATCCAATTGCTGCAAATTCCAACCTTTGGCTCTGCTGCAAGGCAATCACACACCTAACAGTTGCCATCGTAGTAGCTGGATTGAATATCTCTTCATAATCTATGCCATATGTTTGAGCGTAGCCTTTTGCAACTAGCCTAGCCTTATACGTGCTAACTGAAGCATTTGCATTATGCTTGACTTTGTAAACCCACTTATAGCCAATAAATTTCTTAACCTTATGCAAGGGTACCAAATCCCAAGTCTTATTGTCTTCTAATGCAACCATCTCCTCATCCATTGCTGCATCCCAATGAGCATGACCAACATCATCCTCAAAACAAGTGGGCTCAACATCCTCAACTAGTTTCACTATATAAGCATAATGGTGAGCTGCATAACCTTCAAAGCCAAATCTTTTAATAGGATATCTGACCCTGCTAGACCTACGTATCATTGGATCACTCAATGGAGCCTTTACATTACTATGAGCTCTCTGTATACCTGGTGTCTTGACTAAAGGAATATCAAGCTCATCATCTAAACTCTTTGAACCACTAGAATCTCCACCAAATCCCAAATGACTAGTAGATGCATCATTACCATCCAGCACTTTCTTCTTTCCTTTGTCTTTGTCTGCAACACTTATAGTTACACTTGAAGATGTGGGGCTACTCCTTAGTCTCCCAGACCAAGGGCTCAATGTAGGTGTAGTACTAGAAGATGTTTCTGGTCCATTAAGACTCCGTGATTCTTGCTTTTCTTTCTGCACATAGTTATCATGATCATTATCATCATCTAATACATCACTAGCAAGTGCATACCAATTATTCATCTCATAAAAAATAACATCCCTGTTTACTCTAAACTCACCTATGGCAGGGTTATAACAACGATACTCTTTTTGATCTAAAGAGTATCCAATAAAAATACATGTTTCATCCTTTGGATCAAGCTTCTTCCAAAGCTCATCTAGCACATGAACATATACAACACATCCAAATACCTTCAAGTGTGATACGTTAGGCTTCTTGCTAGTAAAGAATTCTTCAAGAGTCATCCCATGAACTAAATTTGTGGGGCTTCTATTCATAATATAGATAGTAGTATGAACAGCTTCAAACCAAAAATCTTTTGGTATATTCTTTTCAGCCATTAATGCTCGTGCAACTTCTGTAATTTACCTATTTTGTCTTTCTACAACCCCAATTTTCTGTGGGATATACCTACAAGTAAATTACCTTTTTATCCCATGAGTCCTCAAGAAGCCACTAAACTCATTAGAGAGGTACTCTCCGCCTCCATCTGATCTCAAGAACTTCACTTTCAAGCTTGTTTTTGTTTCAATAGCTGCCTTGAAATATTTGAAGTGCTCAAATACATCACTCTTTTCCTTCATAAAATATACCCATAGCTTCCTTGAATGGTCATCAATAAATGTCACAAAGTATTTTTTGCCACCAAGAGATACATTCTGTGTAGCCCCCAAACATCTATATGCACTACATCAAGTATATTTTTGCTCACTTCTCTGTCATGCGAGAAGGGTTGTTTGGCCTACTTACCAAAATGGCCATCAATGTGCTAAGTGTAGACATGCGGATCCATCTAGCCAGGTGGTCCATCGTCAATGTCCACACCTATTGAGCTTGCCATCTCAACAATTACGTGTGGGTGTGTGCCATTGTCGTGTGGTGCATTGTGCACATGCTAGGGGAATGGAGCTTAGGGTGACAGGCCTAACCACATGCGAGTGTTACCTCCATGGGTGTGTCCTGCCCTTGATGTGCCCTAAGCAAAAAGTGTGGGATCAAAATGAGGCTAGGGGATTAGGAACGGAGTTGGCCGACTGAGGCCACTGGACGCACCTAACTTGAGGACCCCTACGTACAGTGGTTGTGATAGATGTGCAGCTTGTGATTGCAACGCATGATAACTTTCCCATTTTAAAAAAAAAAGAATTCTTTTCTTTTTGTTTTTTTTCCATTTTATAATAATAATAATAATAATAAAGTGACATAGTCGTGACAGAAGTTTAATCTTCATCATCGAAGTGAGGTGGAGAAGGGGGACTTAATAGATTTACTAAGGAATTGATAGCTTTGGAGATACCCCTTGAGGTTTAGGCAGACTTGAAGGGTGGTGGTAGAGAGGAATGGATGATTGTAGTGGGTGAAGTGGCTATCATTCATATCCTCTAGTAGAGTTAAGCAAAATAATGGCAATAGAGTGGCTCGCATCATGAGTCAAGCCATTGCGCAATTGTCTATAGCATTAGGATCAAAATGGAGCATTGGGAGGCCACACTCCTATGAGGTGGGTCTTGCCTAAGGAGTATCCTAAGCAATCTAAGGTAATTACAAGTGATAATAAATGCAGGGTCAGAGCATGAAGAGAGTTGGTTAGTGAATTGGATTAGAGTATCATACAAGTTTTCTGACGTGAAGACCAGGCCATATTCATATTGTTGAGATGGCAAGCTCAACACATGCGGACATTGATGATGGACCACCTGGCTAGATTGGTCCGCACATCTACACTTAGCACGTTGGTTGTCATTATGATACTCACATGGCCACTAACTTATCACTTATTATATTTATTTTGTTACACCTACCTATAGTTGGCAAAAGATATAGCACCAATCGATTAGTGTAGTCTGTTATGCACTGTTTGACTTATTAGCCCACTTTCCTTTATGTGGTATCTTATCTATACTTTGTGTACATTGTATAGTGTGTGGAAGAAGAAGAAGAAATCAGCACGAAAATGTTTTTTCCTCCATCTCTCTTCTTATGTTCTTGAGTGAGCTTCCTCTTGTGTATATAATGTGTGTTTGGCGCAACAACTCAAGCAAGTTCCCCCACCACACGATTCTTGACATGGTATCAGAGCCAGGCCATTGAGAGAGGCTGATTTTGAAGGCTGAAGTGAAAGAGAAGGAGCAAGGTTTGAGCAAGCAAGCAATAGGTAAGAAGCTCTCCCATTCCTCCACTCTCTCTCTTGGATAGTGCATGTGGAGGCACCGGAAGTAGGGCAGAGTGAATCTCAGATTGGTGTGAGATTCCACAGTTCTTTTTGGTATCTGAGGCCATTTCAAGCCCTATTTTAGAGCCGCAAGGTTGCGGACAACAGTTTCAGGGTACATTGTGATTTTGGCTGTATTGACCGAAAGTGGGTGCATAGGTTACATATTTTGAATTTGTAATTTTTGAGGTGTTTTCCATGAAGCAAACATAAGGTTCATCTACAAACAGGTTGCAGATTACATGTACTATTGAGTAATCAATGAAAAAGGTTGCTTGGTGTATTGCTCTGCACATGTTGTGAAAGATTGCAGAAGACTAGCTTACTGTGTTATATCCTTGTTTGTCATAATGGCAAAGAATAGTGGAAATCCCATTATTGAAAAGCTCAACAAGAACAACTACCCTTCATGGAAGTTTCGTGTAATGAACTTCCTCATTGGAAAGGTTCTTTATGAGTTTGTTTCAGGTGAAGAAAAGGAGCCATAGCTAGGTATCCCTTTGATTGTAGATGAATTAAAAGCATGGAAAGAATGGAATGTGAAAGAAAAAAATATAATGTATTGGTTATTTGCAGTCATTGATAATACGATGATGGGACATATCAAGAATGCAGAAACTTCACATGCAGCTTGTGCAATTTTTGAGAACATGTTTTCAGTAAAATACAAAGGCACGAAAGATTCAACTCAAGCAAGAGTTGAATGCCTTAAAGAAAGGAAAAATGTCTGTCAATGAGTATGTGTTGAAGGTGAGAAGCATTGCAGATGCTTTAGCAACGATTGATGCAATGCCTGATGATGATGATTTGGTTTCATCCACTTTGAGTGGCCTTAACAATGAGAAGGCATGGAAATCATTTGTTACTTCAGTATATGTATGGAAGCCATTTCCAGATTTTGATGAGTTGATCTCTCTCATGATTACCGAAGAGATCAATATGCATGCTGACTTATTTAAAAAAAATGGTGAATAGGTTCAAGCACTTTACTCAAGTTCAGGAAGGGGACGTGGTAGATCCTCTTCGAGAGGCCGTGGTATGGGATGTGCCAGTGATAACCAGCAAAACAAGTTCAATCAGCAATTTGGTGAAATGCACGTTTCAGGAGGCCGAGGAAATTTTAGAGGTAGGGGGAGCTCTAGAGGAAGAGATGGATGGCAGAATAGAGGTTCTGGACATTCTGCTATTGTTTGCCATTATTGTGGCAAGATAGGTCATATTGCAGCCCATTGTTATGCTAAGAAGGATGATATTCAGAGCAATGGTAAATTGCAACAAGGAAACTATGCATCATCTTCACAACGGAATGAAGACAAAAAAGTGAGTCTATTTGTTATGCAGCATATGATGAATGCAATTACAGGAAAGGGGACACATGATAATGTATGATATGTCGATTCATGTGCATCTAATCATATGACCAAACATATTGAATGGTTTGGAGAGATGCATGACTTACAAAATCCAGGTTATGTGTAGACGGATGATGATTCATACCACCCAATTTCACACATTGAAAAGGTTCCCTTATCCTTGTATGATAGCCAGAAAAAGAGTCTCATAGATGTATTACATGTGCCATCAATAACAAAGAATCTAGTGTATGTTGGCCAAATGGTAGAGCAAGGGTTGCAGGTTCGATTCAATGCAAAAGGTTGTTTTGTAGAAGACTTTAATGATAAGTGCAGGTTGGTCGCAAAAGGAAGTAGAGTTGGCCGCATGTTCACTTTAGATGTTGGAATTCCTGCAATGGATGCTGCTATGTATGCCAAAGGAAAACGAGTGGTTGCAGACATTAAAATATGGCATAAACGTATTGGGCATACAAATGTGCAAAGGCTGAAATTAATGCAACCTAGAGGATTGGTTATAGGATTGCCTTCTTTTAGAGTTGCTGAATTTCATAAAGTCTGTGAAGCAAGCCAGTTTGGTAAGCAAGCAAGACAACCCTTCTCGTAGGATAGAGAAGTGAGTAGAAATATACTTGATGTAGTGCATACACATGTTTGGGGACCTACACAGAATGTATCTCTTGGTGGGTGGCAGCAAATACTTTGTCACATTTATTGATGAGTGTTGAAGGAAGCTATGGGTATATTTCATGAAGAAAAAGAGTGATGTATTTAAGCACTTCAAATCTTTCAAGGCAGTTGTTGAATTAGAAACAGGATTGAAAGTGAAGTGCTTGAGATCAGATGGAGGGGAAGAGTACCTCTATAATGAGTTTAGTGGCTTCTTGAGGACTCATGGGATAAAGAGGCAATTTACTTGCATGTATACCCCACAGAAAAATGGGATTACAGAAAGTATATATGGCTATCCCAAAGGTAGTATGGCTTGGATATGTTATCCAAGTATGGCACGATAGCATGTAAGCCTCTTTCAGGACCATTGGAGCAAAATGTGAAGTTGAGTGCTGATGTTGGGGATGAGATAGAAGACCCTACTATGTTCAGGAGGATAGTAGGGAGTTTGATATATATGATTATCACAAGGCCAGACTTGAGCTATGTTGTTGGCCTTGTCAGTTAGTTTATGCACATGCCTAGAAAGCCTCATTTGGATGCAGTTAGACATATATTGAGGTATGTGAAGTCCACTTTACATTATGGACTTTTTTATGAGGCAGGTAAGGATGTACAAGTCGTTGGATACACAGATGCAGATTGGGTTTGTAGCATGTCAGACAGAAGATCTACAAGTGGATTCATACATGGAGCAGCAAAAAGCAACCTATAGTTGCTTTATCGAGTACAGAGGTTGAGTATAAAGGTGTTGTTATGGTAGCATGTGAGGTGGTATGGCTGCAAAAGTTATTAGGTGATTTGAACGTGCAGGGAGATGGTCCAATTGTCATTCATTGTGACAACATGAGCAACATATAGTTAGCTAGGAATCCAGTGTTCCATGCTAGGACAAAACACATTGAGGTGCTCTACCACTTTGTGAGAGAGAAGGTACTTGCAGGAGAGATTGACTTGGTATATGTCAACACACATGATCAGATAACTGACATTTTTAAAAAGTCATTGGGTGCAAAGAAGCTTCAAAAGTTTCGAAGCTTACTTGGAATTGCAGAGATAGAGTTGATCTTGAGGGGGAATGTTGAGATGGCAAGCTCAACACGTGCTGACATTGATGATGGACTGCCTGGCTAGATGAGTCTGCATGCCTATACTTAGCACATTGGTGGTCATTATGATACTCACATGGCCACTGACTTATCACTTATTATATTTAGTTTGTTACACCTACCTACAGCTGGCAAAGATATGACGCCAGTCAATTAGGGTAGTTGGTTATGCACTGTTTGACTTAGAAGGCCACTTTCCTTTATGTTGTATCTTATCTATACTTTGTGTACATTGTATAGTGTGTGGAAGAAGAAGAAAAAATAAGCAAGAAAACGTTTTGGCCTCCATCTGTTTTTGTGTGTCCTTGAGTGAGCTTCCTCTTGTGTATACAGTATGTGTTTGGCGCAGCAACTCAAGCAAATCCCCGCATCATGCGTTTCTTGACATATTTAAAGCTCCAAGTTCCAAATGCAATTCTTTATACATAAATGCATGTTGTGCAAAAAACATCTTTTATGCTTTTCTTATTTGTTCCAAGTCTAAAATCTTTGATCCTACCCTTCCAAGTAGAGATGAAAGAGCTCTTACATCTCTGTCTTTTTCTATGTTTTGCTTGTTGCATGATGATCTAGCTACCTTTGCTAATAATGGTAGGAATCCATCTTCCATTTGTTTGGAATAAATTAAACAAAGATATGGATGTGCTTTTAGATCTTGGGTACCTTGTTGAAGATTGAATTTCTGTATCCATGGTAGACAGAGGGGAGAGAAAGAAACAAGCTACCACCGAGGAAGGAAGAGACAAGAATAGCAAAATAGGGAGGGAAAAAAGATGAACAATAAGCTCTTTGGTCATTTGAATTTAGTGTTAAATGTCATTATTATACAACCCTAGATATGTCATTAATGCAAAGTGGCCACGATCTATGTCATTAATGTAAAGGATGTCATAACCACATTTATGAGATTATAAAAATAGATATTCATAATTAAAATTCGTAGTAATAGTATACCCGTGTCTATTTATAAAATCATTTTTCACTTTTTCAAAAATAGAACTTTTGTTATGGAGGCTTTGCTCTCATTGGTCTAGAGTACTCTACAATACAACCTAAAAGGCATTTTCGAGACCTCAAAACTCTCCTAATGCCAATGTCATCACTACTATCCACATCCATGTTAGTAACTAGTTAGTTATCAACATTCAAAGATTTGGTTCTATAAAGGATAGAATTAAGGATCCTTTTCAAGTTAGTTATCAGCCATTCAGACTTTTGGCTGTATAAAGGATAGACTTAAGGATCATGATTGGATAGATGTGGTTGTGGTGCTTATTTTCTTGGTTGTGGGTGTTTGGCATCCCAAGATTTTATGCGAACATCATAGCAATTTTGTGCATGAGCTTCAGCAAACAACCAGAGTGTGCATGGGCTTGTTGCCTTTGTTTATGCAATGCTGATAGTAGCCACCATTGATGGATCATATTGGATGGATGTTCATGATTGGCTAGTCTATCATGGTCTGCCTAAGCTTTGAGCAATGCATTAAGGAGAGCATCATTACTCTTTCTAAGGGGTGAATTGGGGTGTGTGGGGAGTGTGGCTAGTACCAATGGTAGTGTCTACTTCATTGAGGCATTATTACCCTTGCAAAACGTTATGATGATCCTAATGTTGGGTAACTCCAAATAGATATGTTCTAGTTTGAGGTTGATTATATAGTTACTAAGTGTCTATATGGGTGTCCCAATAGTAGCTCTTTACCAAAATCCTTCAGTGTCAGGCAACATGTAGAATATGGAGGGTGGACTTTTAGTCTCGATGGTCAAGGTGATTTGATATTTTCCTAATAATGCATAAGGAGGTCCCCCATATGGATCTACTTTTTCCATCATTGGCATGAGTGGTGGTTGCACGATTCCTATCCAATCATTATATGTCAAGATGTTACAATTAGCACCTTCATCAATTAGGGAAATGACGTGGTAAGATGTCCTTATAGTTAGGGTGATACTCAAGTAATTCGCAAATATGGGGCTTTCATCCTCAAGGTTGAGTTCAGTGATCCTAACTACCTATATACAATGGGTGGTGGTGCCAAAGAGGCTTCTACAAAGTGTGTGCTAGAGGATAATATTTTTTAATTTGTCTATTGTTAAAAGTGCCTAAGCCTTCATACTAACAAGAGTTTCAAGCTCAACATTGCTAGTTCTAAGCCATTAACAAACCTAGAACTTTGAATTTTATTTTTGCTTGTTCCCCTTAATGGAGTACAATAGCATAAGGTCAACATTTTTGAAATCTCGTTGTTTGACATGTTTGTCAAATCAAGCCATCTACCACTCCCATCTTTCCTACATGGCTACTTGCAAGCTTGGAATGAAAAACTCAACAAGCATAATTGCATTGATCCCATACGTCAATTTGAATGGGGTTTGATCAATATTGCAATCTTTTAGGCTATTCAATACACACAATGATGCCATAAGCTTATTGTACCAATCGTTTTGCAAAGCTGAGACTTTCTTAGTCAACACATTTATTAGGATTTTATTGGTGGCTTAAACTTGGCAATTGGCTTGTGGATAATAGGGTGAGGATTTTCAGTGTATCATCACGAATGTGGTCAATAGATGTGCAATCATGTCATTAATGAAGTGTGTGCCTTGGTTGCTTACAATCTTAGTTGGGTGCCCAAAAAAAGAGATTACTTGCTCCCATAAAAATTTGACAACTGTCCTTGCATCATTTAACTCTAGCCTTCACCCACTTGGTTAGGTAATCCATTGGAACAATGATCTATTTAGCTTGTGAATATTGTGCCACATGGTTCATAGACCTGGTAAAAATCTATCCATCACTTTTCAAAGGGTTGTCTTACAATCACTAGAGTGAGCTCCATTTGTCCTTTATAATTGGAATTTTCATACATTGGCATTCATCGCAGTGCTTCAAAAATTTCATAGCATTGTGGAAAAGGGTCGACCACCATAACTAAGACTAGAAAACAATGAAAGTCATGGAGTTTTCATCAAAATGCCCCCCCCTCAATTCCTACATGTCCTTCAACTAAAACTTTTTGTATCTCATATTCACAAACACAACATCTTAGTAGGCCACCTCAACCCAACCAATACAACTATCCAACAATTAGCTGATAGGGTTGTGCTTTGATTATGAGGTGATGAAGTCGAGATTTTTCTATTGGGTGATTGGGTATCCCTTTCTCCAAAATCTCCACAATATTGTTAGTCTAATGGTGAGTGATATCTTCTTTAAAGGCATGTTCTACTTCAAAGACTCTAAATAAATGTGCATTAGGAAAGTCATCATCGATGCCTCCTTTGGCATGTTTTCCATTGGGTATGTGTGACAAATGGTCAACCATGTAATATTGCTTTCCCTTCCGTACTACTAGTGACAAATCAAATTCAAGAAGTAGTAATAGCCATCAAGTTATGCATCCTATAGTTCATGGCTATACATGAGGTACAACAAAGCCTTGTGGTCCAAGGAGAAAGTGAATGAAATCGCTACCAAATAATGCCAAAACATTTTAACAGCAAATACCATTGCTACTCTCTCTCTCTCTCTCTCTCTCTCTCTCTCTCTCTCTCTCTCTCTCTCTCTCTCTCTCTCTCTCTCTCTCTCTCTCTCTCTCTCTCTCTCTCTCTCTCTCTCTCTCATGGGGTAATTCATTTCTGTGTTTGTGAGCTAGTGGCTCACAAAGCTCACAGGATAGTCTCAAAAGTGTTCTCTAGGTTGGTACAATACTGCTCCCATAGCAAAATTCAAAGCATCAATGTGCATGTGGAAGGCTATATTCCTTTGTGGGGCTAGTAGGATGGGTGCTAATGTCAAACCCTTTTTAAGTGCTTCGTAAGCTAGTTAGTATTATTTAGTCCACTTGAAAACAATCAATAGTTTATATAGTCGTCAAGCAATCACCACACAATTAAGGAAAAATTGTTGATAATATCCCATGTGTTTGAGGAAGCATTGAAATTCTTTGTAATTTGTTGGTGGTGGTGGCAAATCTACAATGACCACCCTAACTTTCGAGCAGTCTATTGCAATTCCATTCTTCAACACTACATATCTTAGGATACATCCATGTTTAACCTAGAATTGGCATTTCAAGGGTTTCAAAGACAAACGATGTTGCCTACAACATTTGAAGACCGCTCTAAGTTTTCTAGGATGCATAGCCTTGTTGTATGGACACAAAGATCATCTACAAACACTTTCAACCATTTGCAAAGCATGTCTTTAAATATCATGCATATTAGCTACTATTGAAAAGTGGTAGCAGCATTTGTCAACCCAAATGGCATTACTATATATGCGAATATATCCATTTAGTGGCAAAACCCATCTTATGCTTGTCTTCTGGGTGGATATGTACTTGATTATATCCTAAGGATCCATCTAGGAAATTGTAGCCTTTTTCTCATGGGTCTCTCTCTAGCATGTACTTGGTGTGCAATGCAGTAGGTACTTGTCTCCTTTCATTGTTGCATTGACTTTTTATAGTTGATGCACACTGTGATCTTGTCATTTTTCTTTAGCACTATCACTATTGGTGATGCCTAGTCCATGTGCTCAACCTCATAAATGAATCCAACATTTAGTAGCTTATTAATTTCTTGTTTGACTACATGTGCATGATTGGGGTCCATGGCATATGGTGTTTGTTTAACTGGCACCGCTCCTAGCATCATGGAAATTTTTCAAGTGATGATGTTGGGGTCTACTCCCTCGAGCTCCTCGATTGAATAGGAAAACACATCCTTGAACTCTCATAGAAGGGTCATAAGGTTAGTCTCCTCATCCTTGATCAGTTCATTGGCAATGAACGCAAGTCGAGGTTTCTCACATTCTACAATTAAGCCAACTTCCTTGGACCTTCTATCAATTCATTGGTTGGCCCTTACTAGTGAGCCTCTAACAACATGACTATCATGTCTCCATTTTTCAATTTGGTGAAGCATTTTGGGAGATCATGCAGTTTCTTTTACTTCTTGGTATCAAAATCCTTCCCACTATTTCTCCTCCTTGCACTTTGATCATCACATCAAGTGGAATATTTGTAGCATCATCATCAAGTGTCTCAACACAAAAGAGCCCTAGAGGTACAGATAGCATGATTGTTGAGTAAGAGGACGGATTGTGCCTTAAAATATTTCAAAAAGGGAATATCTTGATAGACTAAGGGTTGTCCAAAGTCCCATTTATGATGTATAAGCTCAAAAAGATACTTCAATGTACATCGAACCAACTATATCTTTACATGTGCCCACTTTAGTATAACACATGGCAAGACCCCATATTCTTGAAGTCATGAGGGCAAAAAGGGCTCCAATACTCTCAAAAAGAGACAAGAGGGAAGAAAGGCAAAACATCCATGACCATGCGCATACACACATAATGGAGACTTGAGCACATAAAGAAGTAAGCTAAGATCTTTTTCTCTTTTGCTTTTTTATTCCACATATAGAAAATACTGTCTACAACACAATAAAATACTAATATGAAAGTACTCAAACATATGTACATATAGTTTCACTAAGTGTAAATATACTTAGTTGAAGTGGCACAAAAAATATGCGATAACCAAGAGTAGACTATGTGGGTGTAGTGTAGTTATAGAATCACTAGTATACATCAAATTTAGTCACGTAATGCACCAAGGAGTAAATTCTAGCCACATCACCAAGAGATGTAGTGAATGCCAACTCTTATGGAGCTTGGCATCTTAATACTCCCCTCAAGCTTAGCATGAGCTCATGGACTCCAGCCATAGTCTTGAATTAGTGAAGCTTATTAGCTCCCAAGGCCTTATTAAAAGTATTTGCAAATTGATCCTCCACATGAACATAAACCAAGTCTTTATCACCTATCAAAACCTGCTCTCAAATGAAACGGTAGTGGACCTCTATATATTTGGTCTATACATGATATAATGGATTCCTAGCTAACTAATTACTACTCAAATTATCATAGTAGATAATAATATTATTTTCCAATAGCCCCAAATTACCAAGTAACTTGCATAGCCAAACTACCTCATATGTTGCAACTAGAGCACCTCTGTACTTTGCCTCAATACTAGACAATGCAATTGTAGACTATTTCTTACTACTCCAAGTAATAGCAAACTCCCAAAGGAAAAAACATAAAACCACTAGTAGATATCCTATTTGAAATATACTAATCCAACTTGCATTGATGTAACCATACAAGTCCAATGATATATTTGTAGCATAGAATAAGGAATAATTAGGTGTAGATCTGACATAGTGTAATGTGCAATAACACCACATTCAAATGTGGCTTCCATAGAATCTACATGAACCGACTCTCCAAATCAATTTTCTAGATTGGGTCTAGAATAATAATCATTAAATATATCATGCTTCCCATAATCTTTCTCTACATAGTGACATCGTTAGTCACATCACCCTCATGTGCGTAAGCTTAGCATCAACGCCCAAAGGTATAGAAATTGGCTTACAATCAATCATACCATTCCTTTTCAACATATCCTAATCATATAATCTCTATGAGACAACCATATCCCCTCTAGAATCTTGATTAGCTCAATGGTAAGAAAATATCACCTAGATTCTTCCTTTCAAACTTGGCCGTGAGAAAACCTTCATATGATCAATCTCTATCTCATTGTTACCCACAATAATCAAGCCACCTACATATGTAATGTTGATCACAATACGTGCATCACTCTCATAGACATTAAATGAGTGATTAGCATGTGCTCTAAAAAAACAAATGCTAGCAATGTATTCCACAATCCTACCATCCCATGCCTTGGGTGCTTTCTTTAGCCCATATAAGGCCTTACAAAGCCTATATACATAATCAAGATTACCCTCATCCATGTGACTAGGTGGTTGCTCCACATAAAAATTTTCTTACAACTCTCCATGCAAGAATGCATTCTTTAAATCCATATGAATCCAACCCTTTGATGAAGCCATTGCTATGACAACACTCATAGTAGACATTTTAGCTAGTGGATCAAATATATATTCATAATCAATACCATGAGTCTAACCATACCCTTTGGCAACCAACATGCCTCACAGTGATCGGTAGATACATCTAATTCATACTTCACTTAATCATTGAATCCCATGTGCCATTTTTCTTAGATTATTTTATCTCTTCATGTATAGCATGATCCAAATGCTCATTTACCAACTGCATCTTCAAAATAAGTGGGCTCTACATCAAACAAAATCTCAAGCATGTACACATAGTGATAAGATATAGAAATATCATACATAAACCATTGCATTACCTTTTTAACTTTGGTTGAATTACATGGTTTTGGATTACTATCAAGTGCCTCAACATCCTCTTCCACCTTCCTCACACCAACTATCCTAATAGTTGGAATCCCAAACTCTTCATTCAAGCTCTACTCAAAGCCATTTGAATCTACATCAATGTGAGAGAAATTGGATGTTGCACTAGCCATAAAGGATGAGCCAAGATTTTCCCAATAGCTGTGATGTATTGGTGGAGTGACCTATGATGGACCACAACCAACCACTCCAATGTTTGTTTATATAACCATGACTAGGAGACTTTTGGGCATGCTCAATGTCTATGACTACTGATGCATAGCTCACTCTCATGTACATCAACCTTGATTGTATCATACACATTGTCATATTAGCTTCTTATCTCATCAAAGATAGCATCCTTTCTTAACAAGATATCACTTTTTCTCACTTTTTCTCAACAAGATAGCATGTATATCACTTTTTCTCAACAAGATATCCCACAAACATGTACTTTTTGCTTTGAAATCCAATTTTCTATGCAACTGATCATAAATATATACATAGGTAGCACATCCGAATACTTTTAGATGGGATAGATTTGGCTTTCTACATATGTAATTTTCCTTAGGCCTTATACCATGTATAGTAGATGTTGTTGGTGTCCTAATCATAACATATGTAGTAGTAGAAATTGCTTCAACCCATAAAAATGAGGTAAATTTCTTTCAAATATCAATGCATAAACCACCTCTACAATATGCTTTCTTTTTTGCTTAGCAACTCCATTTTATGCCTACATGTAAACTATCTTAATATACCATTTTTCTACAAAAAAATCCAAATACTTTGTTGTTGTCCTATCTATGCAGAATAGATAATAGGACAGACAGTGCCTCATGGGAAAAATACCTAATCTTATATCTAAAACTCATAGAAACTCAAAGATAATCACATGGAGACATAAGAACACAAACTTCAGCACTCATAATCAGAGAATAAGAAATAGAACACAAAGAACATCTGAGAATAGAACGGGAACACAATAAATGATGGCACCAATTGTCAGATCTATTGTATAATTATGAGAATCCATCATAGATAGGTTGTGAACATTAGAGAAGAGCCCAAAAATGAGAATGACATGGTGTGCCTCATCAGGTCATGTTTTTTACAACTACCTGTTGCAAAACTGCACTTCATGAGGCATACAACTTCATGAGGCATCTAAGGGCTACCTTACATATAGAACTAATATAACTAAAGTAAAACCATAGTAAGGGCATAATACACAAAGTGTGAAACCATCATGGCTAACAAACTCATTGGATAAGTATTCTCCTACTCCCTTGACCTTAGGTATTTGATTTGCAGCCCTATGTTCTTCTCAACCAAATCTCTAAAGCTTTTACAATGAGTGAATGCCTCACTTTTCTTATGCATAAAATAAACCCATAATTTTGAATTATGATCATCAATGAAGGAGATGTAAAACTTGCATCACTTCTAGTTGCTCTTCATAGGATTGCACATAAACTCAAGTGGCTCCTTACATACATTCTTTTCATGCGAAAATGCATAGCTTTCCTGCTTACTAATTGACATGTTTACATATCTTATGCATCCCATCAACTCTAAACTTCAACAACCAACTGATATTAGTATTGACTATATATTTTTCAAACATTGCAAGTTTACTTGACCAATCCACATATACCCAATTTCAATTTTGACCATGACATCTAAACCTTGTGCAAATACATTAGCATTCATTTTAGGGAGATTCACATGAAGGGTAAACAATATACTAGCATGCTTACCTTCTATGATCAACATGCAACATCATTGTGAGGGTCCTCTATATATTAGGCATTAGATGTGAACCAATTCTATAATCTCTTTTTACCATTTGATCAACGAAAAAATGGTATTAGTTATATTAGGCACATACAACACATTAACCAAGTATTTTATTTTACCATCCTACATACTCAAATGAACATTGCTAATGTGAGTAATGGGGTGAGCTATATCATCCCCTATCTCCACGTAGCCTAGAGACTTTGGACCATGCATCTCTCTAAACTATTCTCCATGAGATGCCATGTGGTTAGAGGCACATGATTCTACATGTCAAACATCAATTCTTAGATGATTTATCAACAGTCATAGGATTGATCAGATATTGTATAACAAATACCTACTCAAATCTATCATCATTGTTTCTGCTAATAAAAGCATAGTTGCTTTGCTGCCCTTTCTTATCTTTAATTTCAGCCTTGCTTTTTGAACAGCTCTTGAAAATATGGCCTTTCTCACTACAATGCCAACATTCATTGTTATCACTACAATTGTGATATCCACTAGAATGTGTAGCTTGCCCTCCTTAGTTTTCCCTCCCTCTAAATTGTCCTCTTTGTGCATTGTAACCTTGATGACGAGCACCACCTTGGACTCAACAATAACCTCTACCTATAGTAATAGAGAAAAAAACCTATTTGAAATTTATTGTTATATTAGGGAGATGATGAATCCAATCCAATATTTTTTTTCTCGAGTATCAACATAGAAATCAAATCTCTAAAGTCGACGATATCATCCTAGTATTCATAGATGACCTAAAGCTATTATAGTCATCTCCAAGTCCATCTAGACATGTGTACACAACAACATCAATTATTATATTGATAGACCGAAGAACTTCCACAATACTCTTGATCTCTAATGCACGATCATCTCTAACTTGAGCTATAACTTTCTAGACTTTTTGTTTACTTTCAATAGCATCACTAAATTCTTTCATGCAATGGTGTGAGGGTTTGAGATTCTTTCAAGTAGCCCATCATGCTACTTAGCCTCTCAATATTTATTACCCTTTCTCTATTCTATAGAGCATTTCTCGAAGGAGCTTTAAGGGCCATTGCATTGTCTCATAGGTGATCCCAAATGCCTTTACCCTTCAAGAAATTTATCATCCTCAAATTTCTACACGATACTTGGTTCTTATCAAGCTTCCCATTGACAATCTAGTTGAAATTGTTAAACATTATGGCAACTCAAAGAACCTTTCAAAAATGACAACATGTAGATAGTATAGTAAGCCAATATCAAGTGTACCACAATCAAGTATGCATGGCGGCACAGTAGTAATTGCAATATACAATTTAGATCTAAATATCCTTTGTTTCTACAACCTTTAGAGCTTATACTTCTAAATCAAGTATGCATGGCAACACAGTAGTAATTGCAATCTACAATTTAGATCTAAATATCCTTTGTTTCTACAACCTTTAGAGCTTATACTTCTAACATATATAATTTTGTACTTGTGAAGGATTGAGACAACCAAAATTGAAACAATTGTCGATCAACTTGAGGGCCAAAACAAATATCAAAATTACTTCAAAGAGAAAAATTTATAGCAAGAATGTCCTAAAGGATTTATTTGCAATATGTATACTACCTTTTTGCCAAGTTTCATTTCAATTAGAGAATGCAAGCTAAGTAGGCTCAAGAGCCTCGTCTAGCTATATTCCAATGCAAACGCAACAAGTTAGAAGAGCTTATCATCCATTACTTGCTCACTTTCTTACTCCATCGCAATCACCTTAGCCTTCAAATTGAGCTCTATATAGCCAAGGGAAGGCTCTAATACCAACAAGTTAGAAGAGCTTATCACCAGTACGCATGCACACATACAATGAAGACTTGAGCACATAGTGAAGTAGGGCTAAAATGTATTATTTAATCTTCTTCCACTCATAAAAAACAATTGTTCTACAACATGATATCAAGGATAATATGAAAGTACTCAAACATGTATACATGTGGTCACTAAGTTTGAACATGCTAAGGATAGATGAGGTGCCACAATGAATATGCCATAACTAAAAGCGGATTGCATAGGTATAGTCTAGTTGTAAAATCATTAGCATTTCCTACATATTAGTCACCTAACATGCTAGTGAGTAAAAACTTTCCATGTCACCAAGGTATGTGGTGTATGCTCTCTATAGGCAAGTTTTCCTAAGCTTTGAGAGCAACTTGATTCATTGTACTAACATTGACTCTAATGTAAATTACTTTTCTTCTCATTGAGTCACTAATGACTTCCATGAGGAGGATGGCATAACACTCATCTCCTTATCAAAGAAAATACTCTAGTTATCCTAGTGTTGGAGTTAGAATTAGGCTAAGGATCCTTCCTTGTTGAGGCTTGTGAGGAGCTACTTTGGTTCTTTAACTCTCCTTCAACAACCCAAGCTTTGAAGTTCTCTAATGAACTTGATATTCCCTTTTAGCAAGGTTTCTAATGGGACTATCGTGTTGAGATAGATGTTAAAAATTGAGGGGAGGGGAGGAGAGAGAGAGAGAGAGAGAGAGAGAGAGAGAGAGAGAGAGAGAGAGAGAGAGAGAGAGAGATGTTAAAATATTGAGAATGCATGCTACAGAGGATCACTAATGAGCAAATAGACAATCATAATGAGGCACAAGCATTGACAAAGAAGAACAACTAATATTATCCAAGCATAATGCAAGTACAACTGAATGATAATGATTGATGGAATGAGTGTGGTATGAGTGCCTTTTATAGTCTTACACTAGGTGGTATTGGTAGGTGAAAAAAAAGTGGAAAGGGACCATGGTAATCACCAACCGTGGTTTTAATGAACCATGTATACATGGCCTAGTCTAAGGCTTTATTTGTAGTCTGTTTCATTGCCTTGTTTGTTCCAAACAAAGAGGCTATAGTGGATGTGATTGCACATTTCTCAACACCCCTCCTCAATCACAACCAGAAAAGACATAGAGTATACAGAGGCTATCGTGAGTAGAACCTTGCTAAGTGTAGACATGGAAAAACCAACCATACAAAGCTAGAGGCTATTACAATGCCTCACTAACTGTGTAGAGGCTGTAGTGTGCAGAGGTTACATGAGGAGTATAGGAACTTATGATGGGAACATTAGGCAAGTCCACATTTTAAACTTTAAAAAGTCTATCAAAAAATGAGCTACAAAAGAGGGATTGGTGAGTCCTATCGTTTTGTTCTTGGGGTTCTTCTTCTCCTTCTTCTTCAATGTTGTCTTCATCTTCTTTGACTGTAGCAAGATATGCTCTTTGAAACCTTTTCTAAGCATAGCAAAATTTCTCAATATGCCTAGTTTTCTTACAAAAGTCACAGACTACACTCTTCTTCCCTTTCACATAGAGGAGTTGTTGGTCTCCTCTTAGGATGCTTGTTTCTCCCTTGTTCTTGATCTTCTTTTCCTCTTCCAGGAGAGAGGCTTTGATGTCCACAAGTTTCAGCTTTGGTATGTTGATTAATGTGGTAGACACATTATCAAACTCAGGTGGAAGACTCTTGATAAGCACTCCAATGCAAATGTCTTCATCAATCTTCAAGTTGATTCCTGCAAGTTGTGTCAACAAGCTTTCCATATACTTCAAATGAGATTCAAACGAGTTGCTAGTGAGGTATTACTTTGCATGTCAAGTCTAAAAATTCAATCAATAAGTCATATTTGGAGGATTTTGAATGAGATCCAAACAGGGTTTCTAATCGATCCCATGTCGCGTAAGAGGTTTCACAATCATCAACATGATGAATATAGCTATCATCAAGTTTGAGCTTGATAATAGCTTGAGCCTTATCATCATTTTTATCCCATATGATTGAAAGTGCAACTTCCCTTGGTTTCTTCTCTTGACCACTTGTGATTGACCACAAGAATTTCTTCATTAGGATTAGTTTGGTCCTAGTTTTCCATGTATGGAATCCAACATCATTGAATTGGGATGTCGGTGAGTCCTTACCCATATTGAGATTGCAAGGTCAGCATCAAATTAGCTCCAAACAATTCAAATTTTAGTTGAGCACAAGTGCCAAGAAGCACTAGGTGATTAGTATCAAGAGATACTAGGTAATTTGGTAACTATTATGCCCTTGAACTTGGAATCTTCAAGAACTTGCATGTTCGAGTCTTCCCCTCCTTGATTTGATACTGGAGTAGCATTTAAAAACTCATATTTGATCACGTGCAAGGCTGATTATGCTAGATAACATAAGTGCTAAAACATTAGATGAGTGTTAATGGACACTGTGCTTGAAATGCTTGTGAATCTTGTCAAGATCTCCCCTCCTTGCTAGTAAATAACTTGAATGCTTGCTGAAGATTGAGTGCTAGAGTAGATTAGATAGTCAGTGACTTGATTTGAGCCACAAGAGTGAGAGAAGGAAGTGAAGCATGAGCTTGAAGCTTGATAGCTATGGCTGCCCTCTTTAGGGTTTTGGTAGGTGACTGGTTTTTTCCTTATTGCAACTTGTAGACATAACCATTTTACAAACCCTCTGAGATGGAGATGGCTTGGCTGTGTAGCTTCAATTACCCTATGGTTGTGGGTAGCATCATTGCGCGTGCAAGCAAAATCGATGGTACGAATCACAGATGGCGCAAAAACTAGCCTGCGATTGAGATTCCACGCAATGCTGGAGAGGATAGGGTACAATGTCAAGATTTGAGATGACAAGAAGGAGCACCTTGAGTCAAAGAAGATTTCTCTAGAAGGAAGTATGAGCTGAAATGGCCCGATTTGAGAGATTCAAGCCCTCCACTGAAGATGGGTAGCTATGGAGGTAGGCGAGAGATTCATGTAAAAATGGAGGAAGCCAAAAATTCAAACTAGAATGACTCAATTAGTGGTCTGATGACTTATTAACTTAAAATCTGCTCTGATACCATGTTGAAATATTGAGAATGCATGCTATGAAGGATCATTGATGAGCAAATAGACAATCATAATGAGTAGAAGCATTGACAAAGAAGAACAACTAATATTATCCAAGCATAATGAAAGTACAACTAAATGATAATGACTAATGGAATGAGTGTGGGATGAGTGCCTTTTATAGGCTTATAGTAGGTGGTATTGGTAGGTGGAAAAAAAGTGGAAAGGGACCATGGTAATCACCAACCGTGGTTTTAATAAACCATCCATACATGACCTAGTCTAAGGCTTTATTTGTAGTTTGTTTCTTTGCCTTGTTTGTTCCAAACAAAGAGGCTATGGTGGATGTGATTGCACATTTCTCAACAAGAGAGAGAGATTTCTATGTATCAAGTTTTGAGCATAATGCAATATTAGTCACTACATTGATTACACCAAAGGCTTTCCTAATCCTTTGAGAGTGTCTTGTGTACTTTCTAATTTTAGTATTTTCACTAATCAACAAGCCTTTGCCTTTTATCTCCAAATCAAGTGCTATAGCATTACCATCTTAAACTTTTTCATTAGGTGCAGATATCTAAGAGTCTAATTTTCTCTTAGAATTTGAAGTGTTGTCTATTGTATTCCTCATTCCACCATTCCTCGATTCATCCAACACTTCCATATGAAGAGCACCAATAGTACTAAGATTCAGATCAATCGTGGCCTTAGAATCTTCATAGCTTAAGGCACACTTTACATATGATTTCTTTTTTTAATTTTTGTTGCACAAATTCTAGATCTGTGCAAAGTTGATATGTGTATAGATGCAAGGCTCTTCAAACTTACTTTAGAAGAAGATTAAATAGGAGAATCATGTTAAATATGGCTTGGTGCGTAGCCCTCTATGAAAGGAAACATTAGAGAATGTTTCCTATAGTATACTGCATTGTTGGCTTGTTCTTATGAGAAGGATTAGGATCGATGATATAGGAATAATCCCTAGGCTCTCTTCTTTTGTCAGAAGTGGCTACACAAAGGTTAAAATTTTCTCTTTAGTTCCTCTTTCTTCCTTTTCTCTCTAATGGCATTGCAAATTTATAACCATGAACAATACACTCAACAAATAAGCAGACTGCCCCCTATATCACAAAGGGCCTGACAAGAGAGAATGTTACTAGTCATTTACATAAGTATAGACTTTATCTTAAAAGGATGCAGGGCCTTTCTACTAAAGTACCATTATATTTAGACTAGATTTTTTCTTCCACTCCTAGCCTCCCAGCCTTGCAACCTCTACGAGGTTTTTTAAGTTTATTCCTAGTCATATGGAAGAAGCAATTCTTGACCCATTTTGTTGATGCCTAGGCCATATTGTCAGATTCATCTCATGTCTCTTAGAGGGAAAGACTCTATCCCTAAAGTTATCTTGCTAAGAATCCTAACTTGAATCAAGAAGAAGAATGGCCATCAAATAGTAGGGAGTAGAGGAAGAATTTTAGAAACTTCAACTACCTATAAACTAGATAAAAGTTCTCAAATCTACCCCATTTGATTTCAAAAGCTTCAACTGCATGTAAACCAGACAAAAGTTCTCATATCTATTCCATTTTCCACAATTCAAGTTCTCTACCCTAGACATTAAAGAATGTAAAGGATTCCAAACAAGGTCAAATCCAAGAGTTAGTTGGAAGCATACAAGCTTAAGATAGTCTCCTCCTAAATTCATGCTGAAAGAAAGCTTTCGAAATTGCATTGACTTGCAAGTAAGCAAAATTATTAAGCCTTAAAAGGTCATAATGGAGCTAAAGAGTGCTATCTAGGATTTTGTAATGCTGTATAGTAGGGTTTTGTGAGATGAAAGTCAAGAAGAGGATGATCTTTACCATATTTTTGTCCCATAGAGCTAACAATGGAGAGTATGGAGCCTTGGAAGCCCACAAGCAACAAATTTGGATAATAAAGCTATCCACACCTAATTTTCTACCTTTTAATAGTGTATACTGCATTGATTAATAGCACATTTCCTTGTCTTCAAACTCCCTAACACGGATAGAAAGCATGCTCCATTTGTTGAGAAGAGCAAGACTTTGATCAGCATCCAAGGTCTTGATGCATAAGAGAGGAGATATGGGAGTACATCATCCATAGAAGCTCAAGGAAGAGCTTGAGAGAAACAAGGAAGAAGAAGAAGAAGAGACCCTACTTTCAAAAACTAGAGGTCATTTTAGCTCCCTTTAGCCTCATGTAGCTTTGCTTTTGTCCACAAACCTTCAAATTAGCTCCAACTTTGGTAATAGCCAACTAAAATGGTGAAGCCCCTGCCATTCTTCCCAAGAAATGCTTTAAATGGCTTCAAACATGTTCATGGTTAACTAGAGAATTCTTTGCCCCTAAACAATCTTGCCACAAGAACCAAGAATTGTAACTCTAGTTACTCTACACAAATTGTTGTCACCATATCTAACCTTGAAAATTACAACACAATCAGAATTAGACTTGATCTAATACCAATGTAATGAAGGGGAAACATCTCTAACAAAAATCATGTCTAACTGAAAATAAACCATGAATCCAAGCAATAGTGCTAAGAAACCATTGATAGACCATGTATTGCTAAAAGACTCAAGAAACTATAAAATACATGGTGTGGAGAATCCATGGCCATATTTGAAATGGGGAAATAGATGATGGCTCTTGTAGAGGCCTGGTCTAGGCACAATATTCACCTCATGCCATGGTGGCCATGGAAATACACCTCCATAAAAGGTGAACATGAATACACACCTTCATGTATGGTGGACATGGATACACACCTCCATGTATGGTGATGGGAGGGTGGAAACCCACGAACTCCAAGATTCGAGAAGTTAAAAATGAATGATCCAAAAATATATGCCAAGAGTAATGTCTAGCCTTTTGTACCTAACCCCAATTTCCAAAGTTAGGGTTAAGTTTGTTTTATTACATCGTGGCCAAAGTGGTTGCAATTTATGCATGCTTGAGTAGGTCTAGGACATTGTGATGATAGGTCATCCCCACCATTGTGTATGCATTGTAAGTCATATTAGTAAGCATGTGGTTGCTTGATAGTCTCCATGAGTTTTGAGAACTCTAGTCGCTACTATTTGAAGGATATCTTGGACATCATTAGTTGTCATGAACTCTATGCCACTTCTACTAGGCTTAATTTCTTGAATTCCTATTCTCTTTTTGTCTCTACTCCTCTCCTTATGGAGAACATCTATTCTAATAACTTCTTCTAGTAGTATGCTATTGATATTGGATTGATTTAGAACCAAGTTACTACCCATGTTGATGTAGATTCTCTCATCTTGGGTAGCCTTGATGAAAGCCTTGGTCATTATCTTGTTATCTTGAGCTCTATGCCACTTATACTAGGCTAAATTTCTCTAATTCCCTTTTTTTTGGGGTCTCTACTCCTCTCGCTATGGAGACTATCTATTCCAGTGACTTTTTCTAGTAGTACACTATTTACATTGGATTGATATAAAACCAAATTACTACCCATGCCTTATAGATTCTCTCATCTTGGATAGCCTTGATGAAAGCTTTGGTCATTATCTTGGTATTAGTTCCTCTATTGTCAAAATCCCTTTGTACAAACTCCTCAACTTGGGAGATATAGTCTCTCATATTGTTTTCTCCTATTTCTCTATGTTCATTAGCTTTACCATGAGGTTCTCTCCATAACTAACCGCTACATGTCTATTTGAAGAGTAAAAGCTCTATTATTTCAACAAGATCAATCTTCTACTCTACTACAATTGACTTTCCTAGCTAGTTGTGTATGTTTAAATTATGTATGCCTTCTCAAATGGGAGAAAAAAAGTTAATCATTTTAAGCACTCATGTTTTCCTATTCCAACACATAGTGAGAGTTGGAACAACTACTTTTAGGAGATAATTTTGTTAGTCATGCCGATATTGGGACTAAGTATGTTGGGCTTTCCCAAAATTGAGGGACTTTAGATAAGCTCTTATTGTTTCAAGAACTTTCCTTCTATTGTAGTTTTATGTTATCTCTTGTACACCTATCTCGAACTCTAGCTCTAGACCATCTTTAGTCTCTCATCTCAACCCCATGAAAGTAAGCAAGAAAGTAAGTTGAAAGTTTCTAGTAGGCTCACCTAGTCTCATCTTTCTTGTTGTACTCCACTTCCAAATGAGAGCTTGATAGCCTCATGATTTATACTTTTTCTACACTTGTTTTTCAACAACGGATCCACCACCACCAACCCTCTTCTCTTCTAGGTGGAAAGAAGAAGAAACATAGAAAAGGAGGAGATCATGATTCTCCCTTATGATCTATCACTCTCTTTCTACCACTCAAACAAGCAATGGACTCATTAATTTCTACCACTATTAGTCTAAAAACAAACATTTAAAGTTCTATATCTTTATGAGTCTCATTGGAAGTATTCACCAAACTTATTATTGTAAGATTCCTTTTATTTAGACAAAAAATTGCCTCACTTTCTAAAGTCTAAGAGCTTTAGCCACATATTCTATAACATAAGATTATAGATAGTTCCTTAAAGGGATCCCTATTGAGAAGTCACTCCTTGACATGTTCCTGTAGTTGCAGTCCCGGGGGGTCCACTAGGGTTTACCGTATGGTACCACGTGAGTGTAAGGGAGGGGGGTTATTTAAGGGAAGGAAGGTACATTTTATAAGGTAAGGTCCCATAAATAGGGGGTAAATAAAGGGTATTTTCATATATTTATTGCACTCAAGTGACGTCTCCTTATTACTACTAGTGAATCCCCCGTGAGTTGCAGTAAAGTCTCTAAAAATAATGGGTGTGAACACAAATCTACTATCCACCATGTCTTCCAATATAGTTGATACAATAGATTGGCAATAATAGAGCTCAAAGGTGAAGATGGTGAACCATAGCCATTCGATCAATTCTAGCATTGATGTTGAAGAAAGCAGGGGTAGTCTACCTTCATAAGGAGTTACTAATAGTTTTTGGAGGAGCCTAATGAGGAGGCAAAGGTAGTTGCAAGTGGTGATAAAGGAGGGGTCTATGAAACTGACAAACTCTCTTGCAAAATTTGCAAAGAAATGAATTAGGTCGACATGCTAGGAATAGGTATATTCTATCAACATGGGTTGCTCTAATGTTAGGGATCTTTGGAAAATTATACTTCCCATATTCTTTTTTCTGACAATCTTGGCCATTTCTTCTTGATAGGGACATAAGAGTGGATATTTTTTCTCCTTTCATTAATAGATGAATGTTTCATATGCCATTCTATTGCCTTTCAAAAGAGGATATCACCATTCTAATAGTCCTAGCCATACCTCCATGGGCTTCAATTTCAAATACCTCCCCTTGCTTCCTTGAATCCTGCAAGATTGGTCATACCTCTATATGCTTCCACATCTAAGGGATCGAGCCCCTTTGCAACAATTTTTTTAGTTATTCATATGAGCAGCCACACTGTGTGTAAGGAAAGTGGCATTCTCTATTCTAGGTCTTCCTCTTCAAGTATTGGGTAGCCCTCAAACTCCCTATGTCAAACTCAAGTGAATCAAGTAGATCCATGGGGGGTGGCATGGTTGTAGGTGTGTCTAGGGTGGCAATGGGAGAGGATGGATGGGGATGCTCAGGTTGTATCAATCATGTTGCCTTGAGATCATGCTCCTAATAACCCTTTTGCATCAACTTTTCAATTAGGTCTTCTTGATTTGGCCCCTTTGCCATCAAGTTGATTCCTCCTTCACCATGACTAGTTTGCATGCTTCTAGTTGGACTCTATCTTGGCTTTCAATGTATGGGGCTTCTCCCAAGTCATTGATGAGCTTTATCAAGGTGGTCTCATAGAGTCACTAAAGAGTGTTCTAAGTAAAATAGGAAAAATCCCATGTTATGGGAAAATAAAAATTTCCAATGTCAACATTTGTTATAGTAAGTTTGTCTAGTTTTATGAGTCTAGGTAGGGATAATATGGTTGAGAAGTATCATTTTTAGTATGCTTATTATTCTCTTTTGATTTTGAGCTTGGCTATGTGACCAATCCATACATCTATGCTTTGAATACGATTAGCCCACTTGACTATTACTAGTTAATATTGTTAATTTATGGTGAATATCAATATTAGCAAGGTCATTGATGATAGTATATGATGAGAAGTATGTTGGACTGGCAAGACTTGGTTACTCTATCTTTTAGTAATAACTCTCAAGAAAAAGTGGGTCTTGTTTTGAAACCTCGTTGGAACCCCTTCCAATCAGTCGCAAGTACTAGTCTAGGGTTACATTGCTAGAATATGTCATATAAAGTCTTCACAAGACAAAAGATCAGATAAAACCTGCAAAAAAACTAATAAATTAAAATGAAAACTAAAATATATTTAATGAAATTTGAATGTCATTGACATCATTGTCATCAAAACTCAACAATTAACAAAATATAATTTAAGGAAATGTGATATTGAAGGCATTGTTACTTACCCTTTATGTGCTCGTGAACTAAAGTTGCATGGTCCTTAGGCTTTATTGTGCCTTCTCACATGCGGCCTTTAGTATCTTCACTCTTTTATGCTGAACCTGTCCATTTGATTTCCATGCCCAAACAATTGAATCAACATGTTCCCATAACTTTGGGTCTACCTTATTCTCCATCCACCAATACTTATTCCAACAATCATGATAAACCTAAAAACCTTTTGGTAGTTTGGCGATGTCCTATCCACCTCAACATTTGGCTTAGCAACCGCAAGCCAAATGGGATAGATGTTGTTGTCATTTGCACATAGTAGGAGGAAGTCTCCATGTTGCACATCAATATACGGCTTGAATTCTTCCTTTGGTTTCAAAGAACGTGACCCACAATAGTGTTCATTCCATTTCTTAAATCCTAACGATTTTTCATCTTTTTTGGAGTCTCCAATTTTTTATGTGATGCTAACATCTATTTGACATGTCCTTGACAAAAAGTCTACATATGATGCAAAATTTTTCTTTACTTGACTAACAACACTCTCAATCTCTTTAATAACATTATCCCAATAGTCAATATAATGCTTGAAGTACAAAGGGATATCATGACCCTTTCTTGTGTTCTCCCAAAACCTCATATGAGCCTTTATTCCTAGTATAACTAACTCATGACCCTTGACAAAGCTAGCCCTTGGCAACAATTCAGGACATCCTAGTAATCTGCCTTGGACATCCTTCTTCCATAGCTCTATACCCCCATCCTTAGGCATCCAATCAACTATTTTTGGATGCACTTTATATTGCATGATTGGACTAGTTCCCTACATTAAAAACCAAAATTGGAGTGGCTTTGAGTGGCCAACAAGGGCATCAGATCCATCACAGTCACGCTTCTTAGCATTGATCTGTAGTCTATGCTTGTGAAGCTCTTGAAAAACAATAGATATATATTTTCTATGCTTTTCTTCATACCATAAAAATATTAGAATGTCATCAAAGAAGACACCTGTGAACTTTGAGTGAGGTCTGAAAATTCTCTCCATCATTCGATTGAATGTGGCGGGTGCATTAGTCAAACCAAATGGCATGACTAAGAACTTGTATAGTCCAAACGTTGTATGAAAAGATGTCTTATGAACATCTTTAGGTGCTATCCGTATCTAGTGATAGCCGCTCTTGAGATCAATGCGACTAAAAATACTAGCCCCTTGCAACTTATCCAAGATATCATCTATCCTTGGGATAGGAAAACGATTCTTGATTGTGATCTTGTTCAAAGATCTATAATCTATGCACATACGGAAAGAACCATCTTTCTTTTGAACAAGACTGAAGAGCAGTATGGAGAAGAGCTAGGTTGAACTAACCCTTTTTCGAACAGTTCATTTACTTGTTTTAGGATCTCCTCTTGATGACTTGCACTTACTCGGTAAGGCGGTTGGTTAGGTGGCGAATTGCCTGGGATAAGATCAATTGTGTGATCTTCCGAGCGCTTAGGAGGTAACTCTCCTGGGAGTGAATCACCAAAACAATCTTCATATTGTTTAACAAAATCGTGCCTGGCTTGATCAATTAAAGAGAGGGGTTCTTTTAAAGTCTGAGACTTAGAAGCATTAGTTGGTATTGTGTGTTCATTAGAGGCATCAAGTGGCCTTGGATCATTAGCTTATTTTGACTCTCTCACAAAAATCATGTATGCAGAAATAGCTTTCTTCATTTCTTTAGAAATGCGAACATGACTAACCATTGGCACAAGCCAATCTCCAACATCAACAATGCATACTTTGTTTCGACCCTTGAATTGAAATGCAAGGGTCTTCTCAACAAAATCGAGAAGAGGTTTAATCTTGTAATGCCAAGGCATACCTAAGATAACATTACAGTTACCAATGGGTGTAAGTAGAAAAGATTCTTGATCGTGGTAATCCCCAATTCTAAGATTCAACTTCCCCTAGATAGGAGTAGAATTGGTTGTAAGTTCTTCAAATGCCACGAACTTGATCCAATCGGTGTTCCCAATCGATCCGGTGAAATTTGTAGCCTTTCAGTAGTATCTGCTGACACAAAATTATCCGTGGACCCTGGATGAAAGAGTATCAAAGCTCGTTGATTGTTGACTGTCCCCCAACCCTTTAAGAGTTGTTTTTTCTTCTCATTTGAATGAGTGTTAGCTTGCACATCCGGAACAGAATTTGAGGATGGCGGAGGAGGATCTTTAACCACATTTGCTTCCTTCCTTTTGTGAGGACAATCAGGCTTCATATGCCCTAACTCACCACAAAGAAAGCACCTTCCTTTTTCTTTGTACTTTTGTATCTCAGAGGGGGAGAGATACTTGCACTTCTTCTTATTACCCTCTGGCTTTGAATATTGGTCATGGGTAAATGTAGGTCTTCTTCGATTAGTCCTGTCTCTTAGTTGATCATAGAGCTGCTCTTGTCTAGCTTTATAAGAACTCATCTCCAACTTTTGAGATGTACCAGGTGTATGCAAACTTTCAGCTACGATGGCAGACTCTGATTGTACCCTGAGAAGCCATCCTGAAAATTGTAGGCCCCTTTAGCAACTACTCACTCAAGCATATTCTCAGTGTAGGGCAATGGGTAATTGTCTCTCTTGGTAGCAACGTTGACTTTCTTGTAGTTTCCGCACACTCTGATATTTATGTTTTTCTTCAATACGATCACTATGGGTGAGACCCAGTCCGTGTGCTCAATCTCATAAATGAATCCTACTCTCAACAATTTTTCGATTTCTTCTTTGGCAGTGTGAGGGTGCTTGGGATTCATACGATATGGTCATTGCTTGACTGATTTTGCATCATCCATGAAAGGAGTAACCTTGAGAAGAGTAGACCAAAACTTGTCCACATAACTAGTAACCTTTTCATGCTCTTTTTGGTCTAGCCAATCCCACTCCTTCACATCATTCTCAAAATCAGGAGGCAAGAACCGAGCATAAAACTTCTTCTTGAACTTTTCCCAAGTCTTAGGTTTCCTTCCCTCCAAAATGAGAGTCAACCACCTATTGCTAGCGATGTCTTTCAAGTGCATGCCTCCATGCCTTAGCTTGGACTTTTCTAAGAAATTACCATTAAAAAAAACAACTTTAAATTGTCTAACAAAGGCTAACACCTTAGCAAGATCTCTCTTACTGAAGTAAGAGTCAAACTTTATGTCCTTATCCCCAGACTTGAAAGTCTTAGTCTTCTTACGCTTGCTCCTCTTATGGTCCCTCTTTGTCCGTTTGCGGATTGCACGAGACTTAGAACCAAGAGAGTAGAAACTAAAAGATGATGAGGAGGAGGAGGAACTTGAGTAATCAGGGGAGTAGCTGGTTGTTGAGGGAGATGACTCCCTCCTTATCCACCTCACTCGAGGTAAGGTCTTTTTACTCTTCTTGACTCGAGAATCCTTCTTCCTTCTAGGAAGCTTCTCAACAATTGGACGCTTTGCATCTTCACCATCAATTGGTGCAATGGTGTTTCCTCTAGTATCACCATCTTTTGGAGGATTCGGTCCTTCATAGGAAGCTTCTTCCCTTGCCCTTAAGTTGTCAATCAATTGACATACTTCAGGAATCTCCAACAAGCTACAATACTCTATCAATTGAGCCTGTAATTGCTCACTTGTAGGTGCTTCATCAGTTGCCATCTTTACCTTTTCTTGCAAGGATCGCCTTTACTTTGAGAAAAGCAAAGAGACCTGTTCTGATACCACTGTTATAGAATCTGAGATACACACTCGACTTTCTTATATACTTAAAATATATATGGTGAATATTATGTTGGCACAAAGGGAGAATAGATGAGAGAAAAGAAATATGTAGAGAGAGAGGTAGAGAAATTGGCAACACACTAGGGACTAGAAGATGGGCCAGTTCCCCCCCCCTCTCCCCTTGTGGAGTTATATTATTGACAAGGAGCAAGCTCCTCCGTTACACATAAGCCAATTCTTACTTGTAGATCTTGGAAACAATATCACAGTTCCTTGCACGGTATACAACAGGCTAACACTTGCACAACTTGGAAGTTGACACCTTTTGATCCTTCTTGAGTCTTCTTCTCTCCTACACATCTCTCCTACACAATATCTGTAGGGCTCTCCTCTTGGCGCTTGATTTCAGCAGAGCTTCCGCAGCACTTGCACCATCTCTTCTCCTCTTGGATACATGCAAAGTAATGCTTCCTTCACCTCTCCCTTACACTCAAGGAGAGTCTCCTCTTTTATAGGCTTTCAAGAGCTTCTCTTCTTGGAGAGAGAGTTGAGTTGATATTCATGCAAGATGTGTTGTTCCACTCTGCAACACTAATTTCGAGATATCTCTGTGTGTTGTTTGGATGAAAAAACGTCCAACACAAAAGTTGTAGATCTCGTTGTTTTCGATACATGTAGATCTCATTTTTCTATTGCGAGAAATTTTAAAAATGGATTTTTCAAAAAACATCTTTTTAAACTGTACTCTTAACTTGTGGTCCATGCAACCGCCTTGAGTCATAGATAAGAATAGTTCATTAGATTGCCTTGGGCCTCAACCTTAAGATTGAATTCCACACAAAAGCTTGTGTCATTTTAGACCTTAGAAAGAGAAAATCACTTCTCTCCTCACTTCCAGAGGATCACGTCTCTCGTCTTTCTTAGTGAGAGAATTCCCTCTCGTCTTTCTTAATTAAAGAAAAGACCTTAAACCTTGACTTGTACGGGAGAGGATGACCCCAAATGAATGCACTGCTCATTATACACAAGCAAAACATTCCCAGGCGTCCCTGGATGCACACATAAATACATATAAACAATACTAATGCACTTCCTCTTCTTAGAACTCAATCCATCTTCACCTATGTGTAACTCCTTGGTTCTTGTGTACACTATTACACTTAGCAAACACTTCTTTTTTTCTTCATAACTAGTACTTCCTATACCAGATATCCCCGTCACAGTGCTCTGATCACCCCATTAAGTGATGCACTAGGAATACTGGTCTCTAAATGGTCTCATGGCTATGCTAGATCATCATCAACACTTAAAGAAAAGCGAGTCATTAATTTATTGATATGAATTTATTAAATAGAGAATGCGTAATAAGCAATCAATTTAGTGACAACAAGTATAGTAAGCTGGATCCTAAGCGTGTCAAATGCATTTTTCTTGGCTATGGAGATGCAGGTGAAATGCGTTACCACCTCTGAGATCCGCAAGCGCAGAAAATGATTCGCAGCCACCATGATGTAGTCTTCCATGACGACAAGATGTATAGACAGCCTAAGAAGGTAGTTGAGATATGCAGGGTTATATTCCAGGAGGAGCCACGTACTCCAATAGTACAACCTGCACAGCCAGATGGTCAGCCTACAACAGTAGTTGGTACACATGGCTAGGGTGTTGAACAAGCAGCAAAGCCTGCCGTAAGACAGTCTACTAGAGATAGACGTCCACCTAATAGATTTGAGCCTTCGATGCATTATGTCTTGGTTACAGATGCAGAAGAGCCTCTCACCTATGATGAAGCTATACACATGGGTGACAGTCACTCCTGGGAGAGAACCATGCAATCTAAGATAAAATCCTTGTATAAGAATATGAGTTGGAATTTAGTTTTCTTACCTGCTGACAAGAAGACTCTACCATGCAAATGGGTGTACAAGTTGAAAAGCACCCCTAAACACCCCAAGCCAGCTTAGAAGGCAAGACTTGTTACTAAGGGTTTTAAACAAGAACATGGAGTTGACTTTAATGAAGTCTTTTCTCCTATAGTCAAGATGACCACTCTACGCTTGGTTTTGGTCTTAGTCGCGCAGCTTGACTTGGGCATGCATCAAATGAATATCAAGACTGCATTCTTGAATGGGGATTTGCATGATGAGATTTACATGGAGCAAGCTAAGGGCTTTGCAGAACCTGACAGGGAGCACCTAGTGTGCAAGTTAAAGAAAAGTCTTTATGGCTTGAAGCGGGTACCTAGGGAGTGGTATCATAAGTTTGATGCCTCATAAGGCTATAGCAGGAGTGCTATGGATCCGTGTCTTTACACAAATATAGCTTATGATGGCTCATTGCTTATTTTGATACTTTATGTGAATGATATGCTGATAGTAGAGAAAGCTCATGATGAGCTGAATGCTCTTAAATCTCAGCTAAAGAAGAGCTTTGAGATGAAGGATTTGGGACAGGCCTCTCACATTCTTAGTATACGCATTAAGCACAACATGCATCAAAGACTACTCTACCTCTCACAGAGGGAGTACATTCATAAAGTCCTTGAGCATTTTCGCATGCAGGATGTGAAGCCTATTGGTTGTCCATTACCTTATTATATGAAGGTTTCACAAACCGATTGTCCATAGATAGATGATCAGAGATAGCCTTCTTGCAAGCCTCTGTGGCTGCAATATACTCGACCTCTGTAATAGAAAGAGCCGTACACTTCTACGCCTTGGACATCCAAGAGATAGCCCCTCCAACATAAGTGAACGCATAGCCAGAAGTGGACTTCCTACTATCTGCATATCCTGCATAATCAGAGTCAGTGTATCCCACGAATCTTGTATCCTGGCTGCCATAACAAAGACACATATCTGTTGTGCCCTTCACATACATCATGATACCCTTTACGGCATTCCAATGTTTCTTGCCAGGTGTAGCAATATAACGTGCCACAACCCCAACTGCAAAAGCAATATCTGGACGGGTGGCTATCACGGCATACATAACTGCCCACAACTAATGCATAGGGAATCTTGGCCATCTCGACCCTCTGTTATATGTCTGCGAATAATCGACCTGGGAAACCTTCACATGAAAAGGTAATGGACAGCAATAGGCTTAACATCCTGCATACGGAAGCACTCAAGGACTTTATAAATGTACTTCCTCTGTGACAAATAGAGTAGTCCCTGAGATCTATCGTGCGTAATGCGCATACCAAGTATATGAGAGGCCTGTCCCAGATCTTTCATCTCAAAGCTCTTCTTGAGATGAGCTTTAAGAGCATCTAGCCCCTCATGAGTTGTCCCTACTAAAAGCATGTCATCCACATAGAGTACCAGAATCAATAAAGAACCGTCACGGGCTTTCTTTGTGTACAAGCACAGATCCATAGCACTGCGATTGTAACCCTATGATTGAATGAATGCATCAAACTTATGGTACTATTCCCTAAGTGCCTACTTCAAGCCATATAGACTCTTCTTTAGCTTGCACACTAGGTATTCCCTGCTAGGGTCTGCAAAGCCCTTAGGCTACTCCATGTAAATCTCATCATGCAAGTCCCCATGTAAAAAAGTCATCTTAACATACATCTGGTACAAGTCCAGGTCAAGCTGTGCAACCAAGGCCAAGACTAAGTGTAGGTTGGTCATCTTGACCACAGGAGAAAAGACTTCATCAAAGTCAACACCGTGCTCCTACTTAAAACCCTTAGCAACCAATTAAGCCTTGTATGCTGACTTGGGGTGTCCAAGGGTACTTTTAAGCTTGTACACCCACTTGCATGGCAAAGCCTTCTTACCCTGAGTCAAGGAAACAAAATCCCAAGTCTAATTCTTATGCAATGAGTCAAGCTCAGACTACATAACCCTCTCCCAAGAGTGACAATCACCCCTGTGCATAGCCTCATCATAAATGAGAGGCTCTCTTGCATCTGTAACCAGTACATAATCCATAGAGGACGCAAAACGGTCAAGAGGTCGTCTATCTCTAGTAGAACATCTCAACCCAGACTCTGCTTTCTGACCGACATCATGTCTAACATTAGCATGTCTAGCATCTGGGCCATGAGCATCAAGTGATGCTGCATGCTGTCTATCTGGCCGTGGAGCGGACTGAACGGGAGCAGGTGGCTTCTCTTGAAAGATAACTTTACGTACCTCAATCACTTTCTCAGGCTGTATATGCATTTTGTCCTCATGAAATATTACATCATGGCTGCGAATCACTTTATGCGCCTGCGGATCCCATAGACGATAGCCCATCTCTCCTACATCTCCATCGCCAATGAAAATGCATTTGACACTTTTAGGATACAGCTTATTGCGTTTATCCTTGGGCACATGGCAGAATGCCTCACATTCAAAGACATGCAAATGATCATAGAAGGGGGGCTTGCCTGCCTGTATCTCCTCCGCAACCTGAAAGTCAATGCCAGTGCTAGGCGACCTATTAATGAGATGCACTGCAGTAGTAACTGTCTCAACCCAAAAGTGCTGCGGTAAGCCAGCCTAGCTAAGCATGCTACGAACCCTTTCCTGAATGGTCCTATTCATGCGTTCAGCCATACCATTCTGGGAGGGATGTAAGGGGCGGTTAACTAACACTTAATATCCCACTCGTCACAAATTACTCAAAAGCACGTGATACATACTCACCCCCATTATCTTACCTTAGGCATTTTAGCCTTTTCCCATACCGGTTCTCTATCAATGCAAGCCAACGCTGAAATGTGTCTAAGACATCGGATTTTCTCTTTATGGGATAAGCCCAAACTTTACACGAGTAATCATCTATGAAAGTAACAAAGTACTTTGCCCCACCAAGTAACTGACAGGGCATGGGCCCACATACATCTGACTGCACAAGGGCCAAGGGCTCACCCATGCGTTTCTTACCAGACTTTTTATGTGTATTTCTAGTCTACCTACCATACAAACAATGATCATAAGAATCAAAATGCAAAGAGTCAAAAGGCGAAATATACTGCAAAGCACAGAGCATTTTCATTCCTTTCATAGACATATGCCCCAAACGAGCATGCCAAAGGAATACATAGGGAATAGAACCCACAAACAAAACATGATCCAATGTAGCTCCAGGTATAAGTAAGCGATAGAGGCTATCAAACTTGACACCTCTTGCAAGCACAAGCCTGCCACGAGTAATCTTCCATGCAGAGTCTCCAAAAGACACAAAATACCCTGCATTATCAAGTTATCCAGCTGACATAAGGCTGCAAGTCAACGCAGCTATATGGCGTACATTATGCAAAACAAAAGAACTGCCAAAAGGAAATTGCAGCCTAACATATCCAACGCCCACAATGTCAAGAGACTTGTCATCACCAAGACACACAGAACCAGACATGGTACGATACGTATGAAATCAATCTCTATAGGATGTCACATGAAAGGACGCACTCGAATCCAAAAGCTAGCACTGCGCATACATAGAATATATCTCAAAATCTTGTAAGGTATCGCACAAAGAAGCTGCAAGTATGTAATCATCATCTGAATCAGTGGCATGCATGATATTAACATCTTCTATCTTTACAATGGACTTCATAATTACAATACTGCGCTTAGAAGACTTTTCTTGCACTTTTTATTTTCCCTTTTTCTTGCACTTATCATCGCGCATTTTATGGCACTGTGGCCTAATATGTCCTGCTTTCCCACAATAATGACAGGTAAGATTAGACTTCCATCCACGGGACTTACTGCAACCACGTGACTTGGACCTGGACTTCTGAGAGTCCCTACCCTTATGATCATTATCATCACGGGACTTACTGCGACCACGTGACTTGGACCTGGACTTCTAAGAGTCCCTACCCTTATGATCATTATCATACCTACCATATCTGTCACCTCTAACGGTCAATGCATGGGAAGAGCGGGAAGCATCATTGTTTCTCCTGTTGATTTCCTCAATCAATAAAGCACTCTCAACATCTTTGATTTTCAGCCCATCAAGCTTGTTCGTGCATATGGCAGTACGAAAGATATCCCATGATTTAGACAAGGTGCCATACAGAAACGGGTACAAGTTGTCTTTGAACTCAATACCGTATGATAACACTCTTCATGATAGCATAAAACTGACTGAAATGAGATGAAAGAGAGATCCCCTCCATGTGAAGGTCCATTAACTGCTTCAGCCAATACGTCTGTGACGCAGGACTCTGCTGCACATAGAGCTCTTGAATCTTCTCCCATAAATCCCATGCACTTCAATTTTCATCTTCAACAACATTATGACGGATCTCTTCTGAGAGTGACAAAATAATGGTAGACTTGCATAGCTCATCAACTTCCATTCAAACGTCATCATCCATATCCTCAGGTTTAACACCCTTGAAACTCAAGGGTTTAATCTATAACTTCTGTACCAAAACCTGTTATATCTGGAACTTCCAATATCCATAGTTGGTACCATCCAACTTGGCAATGTTAAAGAGAGTTGTATCTTTCAGATGACCAGTCATACTGTCCCAAATCAAAGCAAAAATGCAAAATTACAAGTTGTTGTAATAAGCGAAAAATGCATTAAAACCACTACTAAAATTGGGCTGGGGGGTCTTCAATAGTCCTCGATGGCACTTAGCAATGTGAAGGGGGGCTCCAATGCAGCCCGGAAAGAAGCCGATGAAGATCCAGAAGCTCGGGAAGGAGACATGAGATCAAAATATACTTGCAAATGAAGGTGCCATGGTTGCCATTGAAGCTCGGGTTGAAGCTTTTCAAATCCGGGCTGAAGAGAATGCCGAATAAGCTCCAATGTCTTTGCTCTGATACCAGTTGAAAGAGAAGTGGAATCCAAAAGGAAGAAGCTTGGCGGTAAGAGCTATGGCAAATGGAGAGCAAGAGCCAAGAGAGAGAGAGAGAGTCAAAAGTGGAAACTCCAACAACCACAATGTGTGGCCGGGCCTTCCTTTATTCAAACTGTCACTAAAAGAATAAAGAATAAGTGACTATGACGGGCGTCCACCACCTGCAGTGTGCAGTGGCGAGTACTGTCAGTGTAGTAATACACAAGCAACTAGGCAAAGGCGCCTTTATCTCCAACAAACATAACAACTCAAGAAAACAAAATGAATAAATGTTTAAAGTTGACTATGTCAACTATTTAGAAAACTACAATCATGGACACTTACAAGAATTAGAGACAAGTTGAGATTGAAGATGGATAAACCTCACCCCCCCTTCTCTCCCTCCCCCGGCTCCCCCTCTCCCTTCGAAGAAAGGTATTTCTATCCAATCTATCTCCCTAGGGAATGAGATCAATTACAATCAATCTGAGAGTGAGGAGATTGTACAAAGAATTTTTACACTCACATATATAGACTTACCATGCAATGAAAATCTCTCTCTCTCTCTCTCTCTCTATGGATGATCAATAGTATATCAATATAGATTCCTCCTTGATCTTGAAATGGAATAACAGCCTAAAAAGGAGGCATTATAATGAATCTACAAGTTTGATGTTCTATAAACAACAATGACTCCAAAGAGGAAATGTTTATAAAGATGGTTGAAATCAACTTTACACTATCATCAACCGTTATACATGAGTTTATAACAAGAAAAGTTCATCTAGAATGCAAAAAACTAACACCTTCTATAGAAAAAAAAAAGAGTTGAATGCAAAGGGAAAAAGTAGAGTAATACAAGACAAGTGTCTAGTCATATATCATGAGGTACTAAGCGGTGGGACATTGAAAGCTTATGTGGCAAGTGTGCTAACAATTCATGACTTTATGGCCTTCCTTTGAGCAATTTAGAAAACATTCCTAAAATACAAAATTGTTAATCCTAAAACATCATCCTCTTTTTTCAAGACTAGCATTTTTAGGTCAATCCTAAACTCCTAAAATTCAAGGACCTGATATTTAAGGATCCCAATATGGATATCATCAAAAGCTCTTCTGACTTCATTTCAAAATGATATTAGACAATTGTACCCAAATATACGTACCTTGACATGTTGTAAGCTAAAAGTTTAGAATGCACATATATTTGGGTCATAGATGGAAGTGTGTGTATCTTTCTTCTAACCCATTGCATGGGGCTATCGTAACATGTGGCCACTCATTAATGGCCAGCTCAAATGCACTTCTTCAAATATATTTTATTACAAATGAAAAAATTTAATAAATGATTAGCCATGCAACTTAATTAAAAAGGATACAAGTTATTTTTCTGTTGTGTTGTGATAACAAGTGAAGTAGAAGCTCCTCCATATGTATCAAAACCAATCCCTACATCCGCGCCTCTAAAAACCTACAATTGCTTCCTATCCACGAGTGATAAGAGAGGTTCAACTACTTTTTTAGTTGCCCACCAATTGGAACTTCACCTACCAACAACCTAGGAAGGGGTCCAACCATGTGAGAAAACTGGTACATTTGAGGATCATAAAAGAACCTGCACATACTGGATCAGAGAGGAGATAGCTCATCCTGATCAGCCGCATAACACCCCTCAATCTCAACATAGACTAACGTAGTCCTGACAACAAAATAGACAAATCTCCACATCTGTTAGTGCTATATTGAAGTTGACATGGCTGCAGCCCAGCACCAACAGCAAAAATACAGCCCTTGGGACCTTCATAAGCTGCCACGGACGTTGGTTGGCACATTGAAGGAAGAGGCTGGCACATTGGAGGAAGAGGCCCTAACTGCAAAAAGCAAGCCCTACAGGCACCACAACGCTGAACAGAACTCCTATCAAAAGGGGCAGAACCAAAAGGTTGTGGAGCCGTGCCGCTTATAAAAAACACAAGGCTCGCAGCATTGAAAGGCTGCTAGTAATGTACCCTGCAGCATACAGTGTCGCACACTGAAAACTACCACAATTGCACTGGAAGCATGCATTGGGAACGCACTAGACAAAGGTATAAAGGCAACGTATCGATCAGTACAGATGTGAATCATGAGGTACAGGTTACAACGTCAGCAAGGATGAGGGTGCTGATGAGAGAAGGTAAGGGATGAGAGTCCAAACGGCCAAAATGGGCTAAAGCTTCCTATATAGAACAAACAAAAAATTACGTTTGGGAAAACGAATTTCTAGAATCTGGTTATAGGGTACACTTGTAGACAGACACCTTGCTACCTGGAGTCACCATTACAGCTGTGTAGTTTTAGACAGCCTTACCTGAACTATAAATCTGTATTGGAGAAAACAGTAAAGAGATGACAAATAAGGCTTATATACCACCCACAAGCTGATACCACTGACATTTTTTACAACACAACACGTCTAACAGAGTTGACCAACTGAAACAAAATTGTGGGATAACGAACTCATCTAGGCTTGCGCTCTGATGAAGTAACATTACAAGATCCATCCATACATATTTACAAGCTTTACTGGCTTGGAAAGAGTGCAAACAGTATGATGTGGCCAGTGAACTCAACATCATGCAGTTAAACAGGTGCAGAAGAAAAGCCCAACCTTGGATACCAAACATCATCATTTCAAAGCCTTGTAGGGCAAGGACTTATTCTTGATCAAGCTCAGGATATTCAAACCTCACATCAAGTGTCCTCATATTGCCAACAGCATCTCCATAGTTGAAATTCCTGAGGTTTTCACTGAAATCCTGGTATTCAGGCTTCACACGACGAACTGGGACAATTACTGAATAGACTGTTCCAAGATCGGGGTCAGCAGAAACATTAAGCTGTACTTTTTCTTCTGATTCTATCTCTACAAAGTTTGAAAGAGCCCCAACGACATTATCCACGATCCGCCTTTTAGCCTCATCGCTTATAGCACACCTATCTGAAATCAGGATCATTTTGAGCCTCTGCTTGGCTATTTCAGCATTTGAGACACGTTTTGGCTTTGGAGGGAACAGGACCCACCATGCCTGAACCAGTCGCTCAAAAAAGTTCGGATCCTTGTTATCCTGAGAAAACTCGTGAAAACTAACACTAGAGATGTTTCTACTTGGGCGTGCTTGGCATTCCACAAGTTCACGACCAGTCCGTGGACCTAGGAGCAACTTGCCTGCAACCGGTGGTGGCTGTGAGAAATCAGAACGGTCGAAAGAAAGCCGTATACAGTCTCTTCCTGCAAGCTGCATACACAGCAATCACAATAAGAAAGGGGAAGGCAAAACCATAGGAAAGATATCCACAAAAATAGAAAAAGACTATCAATACAGCATTACGAAGTTCAACAAAACCACAATGTAAAATTGATTCAAATAAGAGCACGCATCAAGAAAATTCTAGCCTTAGCAAAAATCTTCTCAATTGTGCCCTAATGATCTAATAGAAATAGATACCTATCAGCTCTTTGTCTGATTTAAAAATTGGCAATGAATAAGTCAAATTTCAAAGAACTTTTAAGTTGTAACAAAAAGATTTTAGAAACAAGGCAAGGTTCTCAATTCCGATACTAAATATAGAATGGTAAATCACTTCTTTGTGCATCCTTTTACATTTTAATCAACAAGGTTCTTGTCCCTGTGTGAACACACCCTTAAAATCTATCGCCTTCAGAACTATGTTGGGGTTAATTTTTTATAATGATTTTTAAGCTTTCATTTCCACTAGACAGAATATTAAGTGAAATGAGTACAAGGTAAAGCAGAAACTAGCACTGCGTCAGCTCCCAAGCAAACAAACAAGCCAGATTCGAACAAGTGTGCTTTGGCATGCTCAAAAGTGCTTGTTCACAACTTATGAATCCCAATTACCCCATAGCAAAGACATCACAACCTTTCCAAGAAGCTCTAGAACACTCTAAGCTGCTCGCCAAGGGTCCACATACTTTATTTGTCCAAACTCAAGGTTTCTACCTTGAACAAGAAGATAGAAACCTGCTGAATTTCAGTAGCCTTTCTGCATTTAAAAGTTGTCTTGTTCTTTTTGTAACAATCTTGGCCTGCACAAATTGATGGCTACTAGAAACAGAAACTTGAAAAGAGGGTGTGAGAGAAAATGATACTAGCATGAGCACCAATGATCAATGCACTGCAAAGAAAAAACAAAATACAAGGGGATATCTATAAAGAGAGAGCTATGGATCACCATCTTAGCCACAGCAATGACCACCAAAGTACATGTGAGGAGCCAGAAGAGAAGTTGGGTCAGGTGCAGAAGTGGTCAGCAACCCCTTGTGTCACCTATCAGAATTTCCCTAGTATAAGGGGATGGAACCCTTTGCCATCCGGCTATAGCATTCAAGTCTCGGTCCTACTTTATTTCAGTTGCTCCCGTAGTTGTGATCTAAGAACGATACGTTGTAGGTGCTAAGAACCACCACCATTTTACATAGTTAAATATGATCTACACTACACATGGGAACCAACCCTAGATAGTTTTATTAGCATTATATAAGCATGAATCTAGACTTCCTTCAAACCTCTTGAGCATTGCGGCCCACCAACCGTACAAGGGATCTCCTTTTGAAGCATAATAGTCTATATCATTGAAACGTTAAGAAACTCCTCATGGATGATATCCTAAGTGTCCTTATCTACTGAATGGCCTCCAATGCTACATACTTGGTGACCCATATAAGATTGGGGAACCCCTAATAGAGTCCACTATGTCATTTGTTTAAAAAACGTTTTTATTAAAGATGATGTTTGGCAACAAACGTTTCAATCTCGTATTTTATAAAGCGGTCTAACATTTTAAAAATAGTTCATATTAAAGATTACGTTTTACAACAAACTTAAATGATAAAGCCGTCAACATCTTATAGAAAACGTTTTGCAAACAAATGTTTCAATATGGAATTACATGAATCAAAACGCAGCCTAAAACGTTTCAGGACTTGCCCAAAATGTCACTACCAAAACAAGTTTCACCCTTAGCTTCTCCCGTTTTGATAATTCTGGTCTAGTTTGGGGTCGTTTCAAGCCTTTCGCGTGACTATGACCTGTACACTATAGGTGACAGACACCTGTCACTGTCACTTATTCTTTATTCTTTCGAGGACTATTAAATAAGGAAAGGCTAGTCACACATTGACCATTGGAGTTCCCCCATACGGTATCGCTCTCTCTTTCTCTTTTACTCCATCCACCGTAGCTTTTGCTTTGCTCTTGCTTTTGCTTGCGTGCTTCCACTCGAACTCTACCTTTCAATTGTTATCAGAGTGAGCATTCGAGAAGCTTCTTCATCCTTTGCTTCAGCCCAAATTCAAAGCTTTGGCTCAAGCTTTCATAGCAACCATTGTTTCTTCCTCTGGAGATATACATTGAGCTACAAATTTGAGCACTCATAGAGTCGATTGTATGTAGTTCTGGTTTGGACAATAAGCATTTGATTGGTTTATGCTCTACTGATGCTTATGTTTGCAATGCCCAGATGGTGCATTGATGCTCCAAAAAAGACTTTTGGGCTAATCAAAGCTTAATTAGCTTAGTCATTGAAGTGTTTATTACTATAATAGTAGTTTGGGCAACAAGCATACAATAGTGAGCTTTATGCTTTGAATATATGTTGTGCCTACAAAATATTTGGAGTATACTACATGTCTACAGTGATGTCTAGCATTGATGTATAAGCCCGGATATAAATTTGATATACGTTGACACTTAGATTTAAGCTACATTTAATGTACTTGGGTTTTGGTCAGTTTGTAATTCGGGGAAGCATTTGGCCAATTGGAGACTCCATTTGTGGAAGTCTTGGGAGAAAAATCAAGGGGCGATTGGTCCGAATCGATTGTTGCTAATTGTTACTACAGCAAAAGGGGCTTTTGGAACAGCAAAGGAGATTGTGAATCTTAGCTTATACTCATTTCATTAGCAATCAAGTTGAAAAATACCGAAAGGGGCGTCAATTTTGGGGCCAACACGGTGTCCAATGTCCGAGATTATTAAGGTAATTTGTGCAATTTAAATTATATTCATTTGTTGATTGCTGTAATTAAGTTCTTGATCAAGGAATTACCACCCTTTTCAAGAAGGAAAGCTAGTTTCATTTGGAGAGCAGACATTTTATTTTGGAAGTGTAATGCTTGTAGTTAGTGAACAGCTCTATACTTTGGTCTCTTCTCTTATTTTTCCCTTGGTTTTGGTTGAGTTTTTTAGGCTGATTTGTAATCATTTATAACAGCCCATTCTCTTAGATTTTGCAGTGATATACTATCATTATGGCTAGTTCTTCAAATGATAGTGCTATTTTTTAATATTGAAAAGCTAAATGGCACAAATCTCACCTATTGGAAGACGTTGATATGGTAAGTCTTGTTCCAAAAGAAGCAAGTTAGGCCATTGAAAATCAAGAGTGTAAAGCCCAAAGGAATGGATCGAGATGATTGGGATGAGTTAGGTGAGCTACATAAATCCACTCTTATACTGTCATTGTCTAAACATATTTACTTCAATATTGTTACATCGAATAATAATGCCTAGCAGTTATGGAAAAAGATATGCAATCTTTATGACAAGCAAAGTCCTGCATCACAAATGTATTGGTCGAAACAGCTTATGGACCTCTCCATAACGGAAGGGACTAGTGTGTTTACACATTTGAATGAATTTCATTCGATTTTCAGCCAATTGACTTCGCACGGCATTGACTTCAAGGATAACATAACCTCTCTTATTCTTGTTTATGACACTTATCAAGTCATGGGACACTTTCCATACAGCCATGTGTACTAATATGCCTAAGGATGGCTTGAAACTCCAAGATGTTGAGGATGCTTTTCTCACAAAAAAATAAATAGAAAAAATATGGATCTCCCATACTTCTCATGCATTGACTATTAGGGGTAAACATGATAGTAAGAGCAATAATGACCGCTGTGGTAGAGACTCACAGAGGTTCCGGTCTCACGAGCAATCTCGCAATAAGTCCTGTGGTCATAAGTCCTCTTTGACATGACATTATTATGGGTTGCAAGGTTATCTTTGGTCGTAGTGTCATAAAATGTGTGATGATAAGCACAAAGAAAATGGTACGAACAAAGTGTATGAAAAGTCTAATAATCGCAACATTGTCCCTAGTAAGTCCAATATAAAGATTGAAGTGATAAATATAGTGTAGCCAGATTCAGATGATGAGATGAGTACATCTTAGCAACTTCCTCTCTTGATGCTTCTCAATTGACTGATACTTCATCTATATATTCTCTGTATTGACTGCTTGATTCAAGGGCTTCTTTTCATGTTACCCCACATAGGGATTGGTTTTAGTCCTATCGCAACATAACAAGTTCTATAAGACTAGACAATGACTTGTCATTGGATATTGTTGGCATTAGAGGTGCACAGCTGCACTTTTCCTCAAACAGCTCTTTTACTCTGCATAATGTATATCATGTCCCGGCTTTAACTAAAGCCCTTTTATTTGCTCGACAATCGGATGATGCAGGCTATTATGTATCTTTTGGCAATTCCGTATAGAAAAATACCTATGAAAATCTTATCTTTACTTGAGGTGCCAAGGGTAGTAGCTTCTATCCTTTATTTGTATCTAGGTCTCTTAAGCATGTTTTGGTTGTGTGACATACCACATGTATCTTTATGGCATCATGATTCATCGCCTTGGGCACATGTCTTCAAACAAAATGAAAATGCTTATTCATTTGCACTATCTTCCGTCTCTTGATTACAAATGTTTTGATTATTGTGACCATTATCTTTATGGTAAGCAAATACATAGTTCTCGTAAAAGTATAGCATTATGTGTATGGGTGAGCCTTTGGCTCTTGTGTATTCTGATGCATGCAATCCCATCCCTTGTCAGTCATTGGGTAGCACTAAGTACTTTTTTATGTTTATTAACAGTTATTTACATAAGGTCTAGGTATATCCTATTAAGCAAAAATCGGATGTCTTATCTATCATTCAGCGTTGGCTTGGTCTTGTTGAGAATCGGTCTTGGGTATAGGTTGAAATACCTAAGGTTTGATAATGGGGATGAGTATGTTTCTAAAGTATTTAAGTAGTTTTGTAATAACAAGGGTATTAACCATTAGTTGACCACCCTATACACCTCACTCCAAAATGGAGTTGTCAAGCGCATGAGCATAACCATGAAGGAATGAGTCTGAAGTATGCTTAGTCAAGTAGGCTTATCGTAACATTTTTGGACTTGGGCAATTACTACTACCATACATTTGATAAACGAATCCCCATCCACTGCTATTGGTTGTCAGGTTGCAAAGAAGGTATGGTCTAGAAAACCTCCCTCATATAAGCATCTTAGAGTCTTTGGATGTAAGGCTTTCTACCATGTATCCAAGGATAAACGTAATAAGTTGGACCCTAAGTCAGTGAAATGTATCTTTCTTGGTTATCCGAATGCAAGTGAGATGGACTATTGCCTATGGAATCTGTAGGCTCGTAAGGTTATCCACAACCATGATGTTGTTTTTCATGAGGAGAATATGCATAAGTAACCTAAGTAGGTAATGAAGGTATATAGAATGATCTTTCTAGAGCAAGCTCCCGTTACCATACAACCAACTAGATGACCTGCAGTAGCTGATGTTCCAATGGCCCATAATCATGATGTTAGACAGGATGTACAAGCCCCATAATCTGTTTTAAGACGGTCTACTAGAGATAGACATTGCCTTGATGGATTTGCGCTCTCTATGAACTATGTTATGAAGAGTTCGATACGCATTGGAGATGCGATGGTTAGCAATGGCAGTGATAGAGAGAGAGAGAGAGAGAGAGAGAGAAACGTAAAAAACAGTAAAGAGTAGAGTGTGAGATGCACGATGTGTGGATACAAAAGAGTTGTACCTCTTTTGTTCACATATAAAAGACACGGTGGCCTTTTATTCCCAACAATCTCCCACCTAAAGGCAACATGCCTTAAGAATCAGCTAAGTCTAAGTACATATACTATCCAACTCCCATCACTCGTCGGCAATGAGCAAACTACTTTGCTAGAAGACCCTTCATGAGAATATTTGCAAGATTATCATATATATGTACCTTAACAAGCTCAATGCTTTTGTGTCAAGTACATCCCTAATAAAGTGATACTTCACCTGTATGTGCTTCGTCTTTGCATGAAAGATGAGGTTCCATGCTAGCATGATAGCACTTTGACTATCACAATGGAGAACAGGGGTCTCGGTAATACCAAGCTCTCCCACTAGACGTGAAAGCCATAAAGCCTCCTTGCATGCCTCGGTGGCAACCACATACGTTGCCTCTGTAATAGACAATGCAGCACACTTCTGTAGCCTGGAGATCCACGAAACTACTCCTCCTATGAAGATTAATGTATACCCTAAAGTAGACTTTCTGTAATCAGCATGACCAATATAGTTGTCATCCGTAATGGTACACCAGTTACTTTCTCCCCCTCCATATTAAAACACTACAGAATCTTGGATACATACTCTTGTTGTGAGAGAGAAAGATGACCTTTCGATCTGTCTCCAAGTATACGCATGCCAGGAATGTGATTTGCCTCACTAAGATCCTTCATGTCAAAACTATTATGTAGGTTCTGCTTCAATGTATCCAAAGCATGAATATCCCTACCACCAATCAACATTTCATCCATATACAAAACCAACATAATAAGGCTACCAGGTATCGCCTTCTTAGTATATAAGCAGCAATCCACTTGACTCCTTTTGAATCCTTGAGGTTGCATGAATGTATTAAACTTATGATACCATTCGCACGGTGCTTGTTTCAGCCCATACAAGCTTTTGTTGAGTTTACATACCATCTTTTCTTGCCCATTGCCACAAAACCTTCTAGTTGTTGCATATATATATCCTCATGCAAATCACCATGTAAGAAAGCGGTCTTTACATCCATCTGAATAAGTTTCATATCCTCACATGCAACCAAGCCCAATATGATATGCAAAGTAATCATCTTAACTACAGGAGAAAAGATCTCTCAAAATCAATTCCATGTTCCTACTTATATCCCTCTGCAACAACAAGTCATACTTTGTACTTTGGTAAGAAACCGGAAGTAACCTTCATCTTGTGAACCCATTTGCACGGTAGGACTTTCTGCCCCTTGGGCAAATGCACCAAATCCCAAGTGTCATTCTACTTTTGAGATTTCATCTCTAGCACCATAGTTTTGTCATTTCTTGCTGTCCTCTCTATCCATTGCTTTCTTAAAGCATAATAGTTCACCACAATCTATCAACATAACATAATCAATAGCATAATTTACACCAAGAACAAACCTATATGGCTGTTTGGTATCTCTGATCGAGCTACGAACCCAACAATCAATGTTTATTGGTTGTTCAGCCTGCAAATCTGTATTAACAACTTGCTATTCAAATAGTTCAACATTCTATCTTGCTTGTTCCGGCTGTTCTAATGGCACATTTTCTTACTAAAGCTATGGTATATCATGGCTAACTTCTTACTGAGCCATTTCAGCATCATTCCTTGTATTTATAAGGTCATTTACAGTAGGTATTTGGTGTTGTACAATAGGCACTTTTTGTTGTCCTGCAAGTATCTCTCCTCGGAACACAGCCCTTCTAACTTCCTTAGTCTTTTCGTACTATTTATGCATGCGATCTTCCTAGATGATAACGTCATTGCTGCATACAATTTTCCTTTTCTCGGGATCCCATAATCTATACCCCATTTCACCCTCATCACCATATCCTAGGAAAATGCAATGATAGGACTTTGGCTCCAATTTATTGCATTGTTCCTTGCATATGCGCACAAATGCCTCGCAGCCAGTATGCATACAAAAGTGGCTTACCTGAACATACTTCTTGAGAGACTTCCCCCCCTCCCCAAAAGACTTGTTCGGTGACCAATTTATTAAGTATACGACTATCTTAACAACCTCTACACAAAATCCATGGGGTAAACATAATATGAGACAACATGATACGGACTTTCTCCTGAATAGTCCTATTCATATACTCTACAACACTGTTTTGGGATGAATTATAAGGGGCAGTGAGCTTTCTCTTTATCCCTTTGTTGTCACAAAAGGCCTAAAGGATTTTGACACATATTCTCCACCGTTGTCAAAGCGAAGATACTTTAATGTCTTGCTGGACATATTTTTAGTAAGTGCCACGAGTTTTTTAAACTTATCTAATGCCTCATCTTTACGACATCATCAACAAATGTGATAAAATATTTATTTCCCCCTAGAGACAACCCCGGTATCTCACATACATTTGAATGTACAATCTCTAAGGGTAAAAACAACTCTGGCATCTCATATACATCTCAATGTACAAACTCTAAGGGTGAAGACTTCAACGAAACAGACTTTTTATGTGACATTTGAGCATGCTTGCCAAATATACAATGATCACAATGGTCATAATCAGTATACCTCAAACATAGCAAATAATCCAAACAAGAAAGCACTTTCATTTCAATTTGACTCATATGTCCCAACCGGCCATGCCACAAAGACACACTTGGCTACTTACTTATGGTGACAACATGGTCATGCACACTAGATATATGTAATGGATACAAAGTGCCACTTTTAGAGCCTTCAGTAACAATCCTAGATCCCTTACATATCTTTCATTTGCCATCCCCAAAAGTGGTGTGATAGCCTTCATAATCTAGCTGCCTTGTGCTTATCAAGCTTTTCTTAAGCTCGGATGTATGCCTCACATTATGCAAGGTAAACACTGAACCATGCTGAAATGCCAACTGCACATTGCCAATCCTTACAATATCACATGCATAGTTGTCTCCCAAGTGGACAACACCATGTCTACCACCACTATGGTCAAAAAGCCACTCATGGTGTGATGTCACATGGAATGAGGCACCTAAATCAAAAATCCAAGTGTGCATGTCATCATCAAAATCTGCAACCAATGACTATGCACTAAAAGAAGCAAAGAGTAAATCGTTGCCATTGTCACTCTCGTGACTGACTACATTGACTTCCTCTATCTTTACATTGCTCTTCTTTGCATATTCGCTGTCATTTTTCTCATCTTTGCTATCATCAATACTTTTGCCCTTGTTCTTCTCTTTCTTCCACCTAAAGCAATCCCCCTTTAAGTGCCCTTTCCTACCACAATAATGTCACTATACATTTTTTCTACAAGACTTGCTATGTGCTTTGTTTTCAAAATTACCCTTCTGCTCAAATATGCCTCTAGTATGCATTGCATTAAAAGACTTGTTTGCTGAATTATTTTGCCTATTTAGCTCTTCCATGAGTAAAGAGCTCTCCACATCTGAATTTAACAGCATGGCATTGAAGTTATTCATTGTCGTCCTAAAATTGTCCTAACTTTCAAGCAAAGTGCATAGCAAAAACGTTGCCTTAAACTCCTCATCAATGTTGAACTACAAAACAAATCAAATTTTTCAACCAATAAACCTTGCTTGCTGCACTTTTTTAAGCATATAACTCCTTAAGTCTTTGCCACATATCATAGGCAGATTTCAATTTCTCTATGTTAAATAGCAGTGTCTAACATTGAAAGCTCTATGGTAGAGCATGAAAGCACATCTAACTCATCCCACTCATCTTGATCCATGGTTGCTGGTTTTACTCCTTTTGTCTTTATGGACTTCACATGTTGATTCCACACCAAAACGTTATAGCACTGCTTCTACCATATATCAAAGTTGTGTGCACCCTCAAGCTTCTTAATGTGTAAAAGATTGCTGCTGTCACTACTGCCAGCCATGATTTACAGCTCAAAAGTGACTCAAAAAGTCAACAAATGTAAGCCCAGCTATCAACAAATAACCAAAGTACAAAACAAGTATCAACTAACAATGAAAAACCAAGTAATTTCAGAAATTTCAGATCTGCAAATCAATTTTCAGAGTCACAAAATGTGTGCTAGAGCACACCACAAGTAATTGCAACTGTGCCAGAAAAGCCCCAAAATTTAGTTGCAATTTCTGCTCCAAATGCATTTATGGGCAAAATTTGACTCACACGATCAAAAGCCCCAAAATTTCTCTACTCAAACTACTCAAATTGCATTAAACATCACTCCCGAGTAGATTCCACAATCCAATTTTGCCAAAATTTCACAAATTTTGTAAAAGCCCAAATTTTCCTAGGGTCCAATGTTCTCAATTTGCATAAGAAATCGTACTACAAGCGTATATCAAGACCAAATTGACCAAAAAATTTGCAAAAGCCCAAATTGTGCAATGTCCAATGTGTCAAAATTTCACGAAATAGTACTTGTCACACTGCAATTTCTACAAATATATGAAAAGCCCCAATTTTTGAGACCTGAATGTGTGCAAATTCCTAATGTAAAATTTGGGGCTTACATGCGCGTAACAGCCCACAACATTTACCAAAGTTTGAACCTTTTGGAAAAAAAATGTAATTTTTTATTAAAGAAAAAAAACATGGACTGTCAAGATGCTACACGTGACCTCGCCTGACCTGGAAACTGTCGATGAAGCTGGCGTATGACTGCTGGGAACTTGCACGAACCTTCGCTGACCAGAAATGTTATCGCCTGAGTTGACACCTGACCTGCGCTGACCAGAAAAGTTGTCACTTGAGTTGAGGCCTCTGCGTGACTTGCAACCTGTGACCTACACGATCTGCAATTGAGACAATTACGGTGGGCGAGCTTACACAGCTCAAAAAAAATTTAGGAAGCACACTCGCAATGACCAACTCTCTAATACCAGTTTGAAGAGTCTGATGGGCATTGGAGATGCCATGGTCAACAATGGCAATGGCAAAGAGAGAGAAAAACGTAAGCAGCATTAGAGAATAGAGTGTGAGATGCACGATGTGTGGGTACAAAAGAGTTGTACCTCTTTTAGGTTTTTGAGATAGATATATATAAAGTACCAGTGCTAAGGGTGCGTTCACACCTGTACACATATAAAAGGCACAATGGCCCTTTATTGCCAACATGTTATGGTGGCAAATTCTAGTGAGCCCTTTACTTATGAGGAGGCCATGCGCAGAGGTGATAATCACTCTTAGGAGAGAGCCATGCAATCTGAGTTTTGATTTACTATTAAAAACTATACATGGGATTTGGTTCCTTTGCCAATGGGAAACATACATTGCCATACAAGTGGATATACAATATGAAGAGTATCCTTAAACGCCCCAAGCCAACATGTAAGGCCAAATTGGTTGCTACGGGTTTTAAGCAAGAGCATGGCATTGAATTTGATGAGATCTTTTCTCCTAGAGCCAAGATGACTACCCTATAATTGGTTTTGGCCTTGGTTGCACATGTAGATCTAGGCCTTTATCAGATGGATGTGAAAATAGCTTTTCTACATGGAGACTTATATGAGAATATCTATATACAACAACCTAAGGGCTTTATAGAAAAAGGCAAAAAACACCTAGTATGCAAGTTGAGAAAGAGCCTTTACGACCTTAAGAAAGCACCTAGGAAATGGTATCATAAGTTCGATGCTTTCATGCATTCATTGGCATATACTCACAATGATATGGATCTGTGTTTATACACGAAAAAGGCTAGTGATGGTAGCCTTATTATATTGGTACTTTGTGTCAATGATATGTTGATTGCTAGGAGAGCTCATGATGAGCTAGATACTTTGAAGACTCAACTCAAGAATAGCTTTGAGATGGAGGACATGGGGCAAGCCTCACATATTCTTGGTATGCACATCACGCGCGATCGCTCTTAGTTCCTTTACCTGTCACAACAAGCATACATAGAGAAGATGCTTGAGCAAATCCATATGCACAATGTTAAGCCTATTGGTTGTCCTCTACCTTCCCATGTAAAGGTCCGTTAGACTAATTGTCCCCAATCAAATGAGCAAAAGGCCAAGGTGACCAAGATCCCTTATGCATCCACACTGGGTAGTTTAATGTATGACATGATAGCCACTCGCCCTAACATAGCATTTGCAGTGGGAGTTGTGGTACGCTATATGGCTACACCTAGCCAACAACATTGGGATACCTTATCATGAGGAACTTGAAAGTCACTCTAAATATATGCATTTGCTATGGTGGCCAGGATACTACAATCGTTGATTACACTAACTCCAACTATACAAGACATGCAAATAATAGGAAGTCTATTTCTAGGGATGTCTTCACTTTTGCCAGAGGTGCTCTTTCTTGAATGCCAAGGTGCGAAAATGCACAGCCTTATCTACTACTAAGGTAGAGTATATTGCAACCATTGAGGCTTATAAGAAGGCCCTATGGTTAGGCCATTTGGTGGCAGACCTTGGTATTACTATTACTCCTACATTGCACATGGATTCTACAAGTGCTATTTAGTTGGCCAAGAATCTGGTCTTCCATACGAAGACAAAACACATTGGGATGCACTGTTACTTCATCAAGAAGGTGGTAGAGAACAAGTCTATTGAGTTTGTCAAGATCTTGACTAATGAGAATCCTGCACATTGCTCATTAAAAGTCTCTTAGAAAAACATCTTGCCTTCCCTAAGAAGATGATGGGCGTAGAATATGATAATGTCTATTCATCATCCTATTATACTTTATCTACATTTGTACTTTGTCACTTTTTCCTTGTTTTCTCCTCACTAGAGGCACATTTGCCTTTAAGTAAAAGGTTGTTTACAATAAAGGTACCTTTGTCTATACCACCATGTATTTACTTTACATACCATGACCACACACATGTATACTACAAGTGACAAGCGCCCATCATTGTGACTTTATTCTTTATTCTTTCACTCACTATTAAGTAAGGAAAGGCCGGTTACACATTGTGACTATTGGAGTTCCCACATACAGTGTCTTTCTCTCTTGCTCTCTTGCTCCATCCACCATAGCTCCTACTTTGCTCTTGCTTCTGCTTGTGTGCTTTCACTCAGGCTTCTACTTTTCATGTGCCACCAAACACAACTATGGTACTTCAAAATCCTCCACTAATCCAAGTGCCTCTTACTATCAAAACTAGCCAACAAGTCTTCAAACCAATTTTCCCCTTGGTTTGCTTGGGGATTGGACCTTCAACCTTTTCCTTAAAAGACAAATTCTGCCTCAAATCTAACATTGACTGGCTGGCCTCTTGAATCTCCTTGAAATTTCTCAATTTTAGCTGCTAAAATTCGAGTCCTTGCCCTCAATTTTGAGGACGTATCTCTCAAGGCAACTATCAAAATCCGAACTTTTGCTGTAAATTAGGGTTTACAAAAGAGATTAACCAAAATCTCCACCTCCAATGTACTCTTAGAAATTTATAGAGCTATTGCATAGAAAGAAGGCCTTGGACGATCAAGATTCCACAATCTCCTTTGCTGATCCAAAAGTCCCTTGCTATACATAGAATCAACAAGCAATTTGGGCCAATCACCGCTTGGTTTTCACCCTGGACTTCCACATATGGAACCACCAACTGGCCAAATGGTACCCCATTTCACAATGGATGAACTAATATCTGAAATCCTTAACAATTCCTTGAATTTTACGCATAGAAACACAAAACGGAAAACGGGAACAGGTAACGGGGACGAGGACAGTGACGGGGACGCCAAACCTAGGGAACGAGGACATGGAAACGGGAATGGAAACGGTATTTCAAAAATTAAAATTCATGAAAAAATTTTAATATTTCACTCATAATCCATGTGGACTCTAGTGTGTTAAAACCAAGGTATATAATCCACAAGGACAAATCATTTTAAGTTTTAACTTTAAGATATCATACATCATTTTAAAACTACTCATTAGAAATTGAATTGCAACTTAAGGCTCAAGAGCTAAGCTATTCAATTATAAAATGCATAATACATATACCATAAATGATAAAACAATGAACAATGAACTAAACTTTAAAGTCTAAGTTGAAAGAACATGCCTATGGTCCCATTGCCAAAAAACTTAAAAGATTACAAATATGAAGTCTAATCTTTGAAATAACATGCTCATTGCTCCAAAACAGACTACAAGTATAAAGTCTAATCTCTAGACTGAAGCAAAATGCAACATGTCAAAATAGCCCAAAGAGCAATTACAAGACTGTAAGTACAAATATAATATTGGCATGGCACAACAACCCAAGTATCACACTGTCATCAATGATCATAACATCATATACAATGTACATGTATCATGTATCATGAGACTCATGATAAGTAAACTAAATCAAGGATCATCATCATGATCTGAGGCTGCTCTAGCTACTCTTTAAGTGCCAGACTCATTATCATGTGTACCATGAATTATTGCATCTCCCTCAACATCAACATGTATCTCCTCTTCTTGCTGCATCTCCCACTCTGTGAATGGATCGGGCTTTGTTATCATACTATTACATAACATCCTCAAATTAGCACTAAAGAATACTAGATCGTTTGTCCTCTCAACACACCAAGACGGTTCCTCTTCTTTGAAGCAATGTAAGCATATGTACTTTACAATTGCTCCAAACAAAAGGAGTTAACTGACTGACTCAAAATACGGATGGCTAGTTGCTGCAACTTAGGACCATCCGAACCATAGTCCTTCCATCACAAAGCTGCCCCAATCTTACAGTGATCCTCCTGTGCATCCCCACAACCAAAAGAATCCTGAAATGTCCTATAACATGAAAGTTGATCTTTGATCTTTCATCTATTGCCATAATCATGTACTAGATGAGACAATATAAGTCTCCATGCATCTATAACCTCAGTGTCATTCTCTTGACCCTTGCCCTGGAACACAGGATCCACAACAAATGCAGCTGCATGCATGGGTGAGTTATAGGAGTTCCACCTTGTCACAACTAAATGGCGTATCTCCTCATACGCCTCATCATTTGGTGCCAACTCCTGCAACTTTTCATTCAACCTATCCATAGCCTCATATACCTTCCCAATGCAAGGTTACATAGCATCCATAACCCTCAATAAATGCACAATAGGTGATACCATAGCATCTATTCGCTTTACATCATCCCAAAAAGTGGAGTTATTTGCTTTCTCCAAGCATAAGATACCTGTAGGAGTATCTGCCAATGTTGAATGAGGTGAACTCATGACTAAGAAATAATTGCCTCGAGGCACCACTGCATTCTCTTAATCTGCCTAGCATCAAGAAGTTAAAGGCAAATCTAGTATCAGAGCACTTTAAAAGTATCTTCTTCGACCGCAAAGAGAAGTGATGGCCAAGAAATTGTTGGAAAATGATAGCCAACTATGGAGAGAGGAGAGACAATGACAGCAAGAGAGTGAGCTGAAGTAAAAAGAGAATACTGTACTTGTGAGAATGAAAGATAGAGTGAAGATACAACTTATGTTTAGGTCAAGGGTTGACCTAACCAACCTTCCACCAACTAACTAGAGTTAGGTTTATTTTACTCTAAAGCCTAGTGTCACTACTTTAAGTTTCTAAGACATAGGTGTACACACCTTACATTGACACTTTAATAAGTGTCCACACCACACAAATTACATTGGGCGTTTCCCATAGAATCGGCAATTTCCAACACCCCCCTGTAGTGCCAATGTGATGAAGTACAAGGATGGTCGATCACCAAAGGGTAACAAGTTTAAGGACTTTGGAACAACCTCAAACTTCTCGGGTGGTAGTGCCTTGGTGAAAATGTCTGCAACATTTTTCTGTGTGGGTACATACATCAAGCTGATCTCTCTTGCATAGCATCTCTCTCTGACATAATGGTAATGCACCTCTATGTGTTTCGTGCGAGTATGAAACACAGGATTTTGTGCTACTGTGATAGCACCTTGACCATTAGAAAGAATGGGTGTAGGACCTTCCAATGGTAAATGTAGATCGGCCAACAATCTGCGTAACCATACACATTCCACTGTTGCCGTAAAAGCTGCCCTGTACTCAACCTCACAAGATGAGGTAGCCACTGTAGGTCGTTTCTTGCTTAGCCATGAAATGCATAAACGGCCTAGAAAGAAATAGTGTCCACTAGTAGACTGCCTAACCCAATCTAAATCACTGTAAGCCTATAAGTGCAAGTCTCCCCCCTAGGAAATAATAATGCATGTGACTGAGTACCTTGCAAATATCTAAAGATCCACTTAACAACTTGCCAATGTATGGTCCATGGGCTATGCATATACCTGCTCACCTGAGATACTACATACTGAATGTCACGGCGTGTGTTGCAAAGATAAATAAGACAGCCAACAGCATGGCTGTAAATTGCAACAACAGACATCTCTTCACCATCATGCATAGACAGCTTTAAGCCTGGCTCCATAGGAGTACACATAGGTTTGCAATCTTGCATACTAAACCTATGTAACATCTTATCCACATATTGTGACTGTGACATGATGATATCATGCTGACTTTGGGTGAATTGAATCCCCAAATAATGGTGTAAGCAGCCCATATCTGACATAGCAAATGCATGTTTTAACTCAGCCTTAAAATCTGCAATTTTTTCTTCTCTAGGTCCAGTGAGTAGCATGTCATCTACATAAAGAATGATAATCAGCAAGTCTCCCCCCCCTCATTCTTAATGTATAGAGTAGGCACAATTGGACTATTTTTGAGCCCTTTGCTAGCCAAATAAGCGTCAATTTTGGAGTACCATGCATGAGGAGCCTGTTTGAGACCATAAAGAGCTTTATGCAGCTTGCATACCGTGTGCTCTTTCCTTTCAACCACAAACCCTGGAGGTTGTGACACATAAACATCCTCATGCAAATCCCCATTCAAGAATGCTGTCTTAATGTCCAACTGATGTACTTTCCAGCCATAATTTGCAGCCGTAGCAATCACACATCTCACTGTACTCATACAGGATGTAGGAGCAAAAGTTTCTTCATAATCTATGCCCTTCTTCGGTGCATAGCCTTTTGCTACCAATTGTGCTTTGTACCTGTCAATTGTACCATCAGCCTTGCATTTGAGTTTAAAAACCCATTTTGTGCCAATGGCCTTCTTGCCAGGTGGTAAATCCACAAGATCCCATGTAGAGTTAGTGGCAATAGAGTCTAACTCATCCTGCATAGCCTACATCCAATGTACATCTTGCTGAGCTTCATCCAAGGAAGTAGGCTCATCATCATCCAATAGTGAGCTCATAAACACATGCTCATCACAATCATCTACTTCCATAAAATCAATCAAATGTGCCCCCCCTGCATCATTTGTTGCATTTCTAGCAGCCCTTCTAGTGCGTTGAGGTATAGAAGCATCCATTTTACTCTGTTGGAGAGTCTGTAACAGCCATTTTGGGACTGTTTTGACTGCATTTACAACAGCCCTTTCATGTTGTACTGCTTCTTCCACTACATGTGGCAAACCATCATCGATACCCTGCTATTCGGGAGTATATGGTGCAGCAACAGCTTGTTGTATTAAGTCTGTCCTGCCATTTATAGCAGGCACAAACTTCAAAGTATGTGGAAAAAGACCCTCAAAGACATCACCAATATCATGGGTGGCTAGCATTTGAAACTAATCATGTAAAAATGCAGCATTTTCAGCAAATAGGACATCCCTACTAACAAAGACTTTCTTTGTGCTTGGATAGCCCTTGCTCTCCGAGCTGTAGCCAATAAATATGCATTTTACAGCCTTGTCATCAAGCTTCCTACGAAGCTCTTTTGGAACATGTGCATAGGCTATGCAACCAAACACCTGAAAGTAGTCTACTTTGGGTTTCTTGCCATGCTAAGCTTCGAACAGTGTGATCGTCTTCAGTGCCTTAGTGGGTACACGATTCAACACATGATTTGCACACTGAAGGTCTTCTAGCCAAAATTTATGAGATAGCCCCTTGCTTTTTAGCATACAACGAGTCATCTCCATAAGAGTCCGATTTTTCCTTTCAGCAATACCATTTTGCTGAGAAGTCATTCTAACAGTGGCTTGATGCGTAATGCCATGATCAAGCAAACATGTCTCAAAAGCATGAGACATGTACTCCCCCCCTCTATCTATGCGAAGTCAGTTTCAGCTTCAAGCTTCAAGCTTTGCAACAAGATGTTTGAAATGCATGAACACATTGGATTTTTCCTTCAGCCCATACACCCATGTATACCGAGAGTAGGCATCAATAAATGTAACAAAGTACTGATGACCTCCAAGTGCATGTGTCCTCATGGGACCACAAACATCACAGTGAATAAGCTGCATTTTTCGGACAGCACGCATCCTTTTTGAAGGCAAACCTATGCATCTTGCCCAAAATACATCCCTCACATGCATAACGAGGTGGACTCTCCACTGGAGGCAATGTATCTACCATATGAGCTCTGAAATCTACCATATGAGCTCTGAAGGGTCATCAAACTCCCAAAGCTTATGTGTCCATAGCGGGCATGCCATAGCTCCGCATTTTGCATAGCGGGCGAAAGAGTAGTGACTGCTAAAGCATCATGAGACTGTCTGTCATATGTATCCAACAAAAATAGACCCTTATGCACGGTGCCGGACAGCCTAAGTGCATAATCCATCTCTCTATCTCTAACAATGCATTTGTCATCCTCAAAGATGACCTAAAAGCCATACTTATTAAAAGCAGAGATAGACAATAAGTTCTTTGTAATGCCAGGTACAAACAAGACGTCTAGAAGCATGAAATCACAACCATCTGCAGCAGTAATAGTGACTGTCCCAATGTCACATACATCATAACTATTGTTGTTCGCACATGTAACACGCTTCCCAGCAGGGGCTAAATGCAAAGAGGTAAATAAATACTTCTTGGAAGTGATGTGCTTTGACGCCCCACTGTCAAAATACCATGTTTGCTACGTTTCAATAGCATTAAATGCCGAATCAGTCATTGAAGAATCATAACTGCATGTGATAAATGCATAGTCCTCCTCTACAAAGTTGGCTGAAGTATCATCATCAGTAGATTTGCTGGCTAATGTTTCTTGGACAGCCAAACCGGAGTTCTTGTTCTTCTCCTTGGCCAATCTTTTTCTGCCTTCATCAATAAAGTGATCAGGCTTCTTGCAATAATGGCATTTCCCCTTCTTTTTAGTCTTTTGTGTCTTCGACAACCTTATTTCATGGCGGTCCAGCATCACCCTTTTGCTGATTTTTTACATTTTGCTTGACTTTTCCTTTGCCTTTGAACTTGGAAAGCATAGCCACATCACTTGAACGCAATGCCATATTCTTTTGAGTTTATTCCTCTTGTAGCAAGAGACCTTCCAACTCCACAAATATAAGGGGCTGCTTCCCCCCCCCTTAAAGACAACATCAAAGAGGTGTGGAAACCAAGATATGACTCTGGAAGAGAGTTCAATGTGATATTTATCAATTCAGCATCTTGAATGACCTCATCAACATTGAGTAGTTGCCCATGCAAATCTTGTATGTAAGTAAGGTGCTTTGTCATGCTATCACCTTTATCCATGGTCACATTGGCCAATTCTCTGCGGAGATAGGATATCCTGGCCTCATTGCATGTTGCAAACATACGCTCAAGTACATCCCATGCTGATTTTGAGGTTTTACAAGACCGAATGTGCGGAATAATTGCCCTTTTCACTGACAAGGCAATCAAAGAAAGTGCATGTGCATCTTTAGAGTCCCATTTCCTCTGATTCTCGGTAGGAGGAAGAGGAGGGGCAACAGTAGCAGCACCAATACCACCACCGGCAGCACCAACAACCTCTCCTCGAGCGTTATGCTGAGGTGTCTAAAGTGCAAGACCTCCTGGTCGCTGCAAATCACTTGTAACATAGTCCCACAAGTCATTTGCCACAAGAAGGTTACGGACCATAAAACTCCACATTGGGTAGTTTGAGCCATCAAGTTTGTCCTCCTGAGTGAGGATTCCAAGGATGTTGCTTTGATCATTATTTCCCTGACGTGCCATGCTGTCAATCATAGACAAATTTCTGCAGCCAAATACTTCAATGTTGAAGCATAGAGTATATTTCTCAAAGTAACAAAATCCCACACGGGATTAAGAAACAAGTACCAAACTGTCACTCAAATGCCAAAGTGTACACAATGCCACCCAAATCAGTACTTAGCCACTAAAGTACAGCACTATACTGATGTACCACACCCGCCTTGAAATGTGTGCCCACAAAAGTACAAAATACAGCAACTTAATGCTGATTCTTACCAAAATTTATTGAATTTTTCCAAAATTCTTTGTCCAATTTGAATGTAACAGCAATTAAATGCTGTTGTATTGCTTGTTGCTTGCCTTGGAGTGCATGTCGGGCAAAAGCCCCGAATTTCTTTCAAAAGCTGAAATTTCTGCAGAAATGTCGCCTCAGGATGCCTGTTAGCAATGAACAGCAACTAAAATCTGCCTCATGATGCGTATTGGATCCAAAAAACTGAAAAGCCCCAAATTTTCTTGAGCCGATGCGCAAGAAATTGCGCAATGTCTATGAGTTTGGTAACAATTTGCGCAAAGGGCCTCCAATCGGGCAAAAGCCCTAAATTTTTAGTGGGAACATCCAAGAAATTGAAAAATTTCTTCGAATTGGTTATCAATTAGAACTCTGGGAGCAAAAATTAGCAAAAGCCCCAAATTTTTAGGCAGCAAGAGCTGAGATTCGAGAAGAGATGGCTGAAATAGACTGGAAATTCCAGAAATTTCGAGAAAACCCCAAATCTGAAATTTAGGGTTTTTGCACTTTTTAGGGTTTGCAGAAATTGGCGGGCAAGACTGAGAAAATGGCAGGTAGAGCTGAGAAAATGGCAAGCAGAGCTGAAAACAGCAGCAGCTCTTCCAAAACAGCAGCTCCTCGGGCTGCGCACAGGCTGAAAACAGCAGATCTGGAGCAGATGACTGAGCTGGACAGATCTGGAGTAGATGGACAGATCTGGAGTAAACAAGAGACGGCTCAGCTACAGCTGCTCCTCAACTTCAGTAGCACCTCACAGCAGCTGAAAACTCTTCCTCGAGCTGAGAACCAAGCTAGCAGCAGTAGGACCTTGGGCGGGATGGCACCAGCTGAGGGTGGCTGAACGGAATCTACGCGTACGAGCTACTCCGATACCAATAGCTCATATACCAAATGTTAGAAAATGGCAGCCAGCTATGGAGAGAGAGAGGAGAGACAATGACAACAAGAGAATGAGCTGAAGCAAAAAGAGAAGAGTGTACTTGTGAGAATGAAAGATAGAGTGAAGGTACAACTTATGTTTAGGTCAAGGGTTGACCTAACCAGCCTTCCACCAACTAACTAGAGTTAGGTTTACTTTACTCTAAAGCCTGGTGTCACTACTTTAAGTTTCTAAGACACTGGATGTACACGCCTTACACTGACACTTTAATAAGTGTCCAAACCACACAAATTACATTGGGCGCTGCCCATAGAATCAGTGAATTCTAACAAAAATTGGTGATTCAAAACAAAGCTAACCATTTGAGCTCCTTGCTCTATGATAGGTGCAATCCATGACAGGTTACCAATATCCTTTAGTAGGTTGTTCAAGCAATGAGCCATACAATATGAAACTGTGATATGCAGATAATATCCCTGGATAATAGCACCTGCTGCCCTATTTGCGGACTTTCCATCTGCAACAAATCCCACAACATGCTGTAGGCCAATAAGCTCAATACCTATAACCCACTCTGCTACAAGTACAACTTATGTTTAGGTCAAGGGTTGACCTAACCAGCCTTCCACCAACTAACTAGAGTTAGGTTTACTTTACTCTAAAGCCTGGTGTCACTACTTTAAGTTTCTAAGACACTGGATGTACACGCCTTACATTGACACTTTAATAAGTGTCCAAACCACACAAATTACATTGGGCGCTGCCCATAGAATCAGTGAATTCTAACAAAAATTGGTGATTCAAAACAAAGCTAACCATTTGAGCTCCTTACTCTATGATAGGTGCAATCCATGACAGGTTACCAATATCCTTTAGTAGGTTGTTCAAGCAATGAGCCATACAATATGAAACTGTGATATGCAGATAATATCCCTGGATAATAGCACCTGCTGCCCTATTTGCGGACTTTCCATCTGCAACAAATCCCACAACATGCTGTAGGCCAATAAGCTCAATACCTATAACCCACTCTGCTACAAGTACATCTGCTAACTTTCCTGTCCCCGATGCATCATGTGAAGATATGAAATACATTTCCCCACAAGAATAAGCAACCATACCATGAATGGATCGCTTGCGTGTATCACTCCAACCATCAGCAATCAAGGAAACTCCATTTTTAGCCCACAGGCTCTTTCTAGTCACTGTTGCTTGTTCAACAAGGCGCTTTTCCTTGTTGAGCAAAGTGGTGCATAAGGTCTTTGATGATGGAGGTACATACGAAGGGCCATACTCACCAATCTTCTTGCACATCAATTTAAAATACTCTGACCTGGTTGCACGAAATTGAATGTGGTCATGATAAAAAAAAAGTGCCACAGATGTATCCACCTCTTCCTTCTTCTTGAGATCCCAACTAGCATCAAGTGTGCTCTATCTACATGTAACATATGGCGTTGTTAATGCCATGGCCAATGCAATGCCTGCAGTAGATATGCAGAAGCAAAAGAGAAGCGAGCGGAAACGCGCAGAGTTACAGACGATCGGGAGAAGTGAAGAGAAGGGGAGAAGAAGGAAGAGAAAGGAGAAGGTCCAAAGAAAAAGAAAGAAAAGAAGGGAGAAGTGAAGAGAAGGAAAAAGAAAGAAGAGAAGGAAGAGAAGGAAGAAGAAAGAAGAGAGGTTGGAGACGGGAGGAGACGGGGGGACTAGCGGCTAGCCACTGACAGGGGAACAGGCGCCAGGCGGACTGGTCACTGGGGGTGGAAATGCACAAACAATTGGGCGGAAGCAACAAGCAAAAGAGAAGCGAGCGAAAACACGCAGAGTTACAAACGATCGGGCAGGAGCAGCGGCAAGCCGAAGGTAAGTAGGTGCCACGTGGCGTTCCCTCTCTAAAACGGGACAGGGAACGTTCCACAAATTTGCAACACGTCCCATGATGGCTTCATGCCGGGGACAGCAATTCCACATGTCCATGGGCTATTCCGGCCGTTTCTTGTTTCTATGATTTTAGGTGCTGATTTCAGTGTATAATACCTTTGATTGATGGTACACGTCCCAAGGTGACTGGTAAACCCTAAAATCTGTAGAAATTTAGGGTTTATAGTAAAATTCTCTGTACTGTCCACCAAATCTGACTGAGATATGCTCCAAACGGCTGAGCAATGATGAGATCTTCAAAGAATAAGCTAGAGAAGATAAGAGAATGTTGGAGAGAGAATTTCTTGATTTACACGCAAGAAATGTCTCAAACCTAATTGATGCCTGTAGTAGCTTGCATTAAATGCAATCACCTACTATCAAAAGCCTCATAAATGCAGTTGCCAACCTGCACAAGCTGTCAACAGCTCCAGATGGATGCTTCCCTCCTGTCGCCCGTCTCCTGAAGACCCCTGGCTGCTGTCGCCTATAGCAAATGGTGGTTTTCCTGCCCAAAAACTAACCAATAGCTGCTCCTTACTCTCTCTCACAAGCTGAATGCACTGAATAGGGTGTCATACCAACAATAGCTGAATTGGGGGATCGATAAAGGATGTGGACTGCAGTAGCCACAACCTTGGCCCAGAGATGTTCAAGTGTCCATCTATGCTCCATCATGGTGCGAGCTATCTCAATCACAATTCAGTTCTTCTGCTCTAATATGCCATTTTCTTGAGGTGTGTTTGTGTTTGAAAACTCCTGGTGGATACCATGGTTTGCATAAAATGTAGCAAGCTCATTAGGAACAAAATCTCCTCCCTTATCCGATCATAATGTCTTCAATTTTCGGCCTGATCGTTTCTCCTCAAAGAGTAATCAATCCTCAAAGTGGAAGAAAGCCTTCGACTTCAGCTGCAAAAAATAACCTCCGTCCTCATCAGTTCACAAAGATCTATAGAAACAAGCTCCAAGGGTACTGAAGACCACCTTGAAGCCTTGTTGCGAATAGCATCACGATGTTGTTTTCCATGAAAGCAAGATACACATGGCTGCTAACTCACCACAATGTTTAGCATACCTCGAACAAGCTGTACCCCTTGACGCCTTCCGAAAGTAATCATAATTTAGATGGCCAAACCGAGCACACAAAAGCTCGAACTAAGACTAAGAGGTAAGAAGAGGAGAAGTCAACGCAGAAGGACAACCAGAAGTAAGCATCTATCTCGATCCACGATCAAGAATCCAAAAGGAATCCTCGTCAAACTCGACCAAGAGGCGGAGGACACAGATCTTGTGTATTGACAACGGATGGTAAACCAAGCCTAGCACATGAAGCACCTCTAAAGTTTGGACACCATCTTGCCCACATGGAATAAGCTGGATATTACCCCTCCCTTGAATAGGGACAAAAGGTTTTGCATTTAGGGTTTGAGTTTTGCTCGTCTTTGTCCGAGTCTTTGTGTTTTAGTCTTGGTTGTACATGCTATGTTTTCTCAGTGCAAACCCTTGCATATCTTCACATGGTATCAAAGCCAATGCTCTTCTAAAGAGTATTCTGCGGTGATCGTGGAAGCTAGTCTTTGTGCGAGACTCGCACGTGACTTGATACTAACTCATAATGTCTCAAGTACCTTCTTCGGATCCTATAATGCCCCATCAAGCTTCTTCATCATTGGAGGCTCTGAGATGGCATTATGGTCTGGAGAAGGAGGTAGACACACCTTCACCTTTTCCATTTCTTCTTCTCATTTTGGCCATCTTATCAATGAAGAGTTTGACAAGTACTTGCACATCACGTATAGTTTAGTTTACACTCCTCCAAAGAGTGCTACTAGTCTATATAGGCCAATTGGTGAGACTAGCCATCTCTTTGATCTTGGAGGGACCACGACATTTGGTGCATCTCACGATCCATCTCCTTTATCTCACCCATGCCTTATGTCAGGTTCGTATAACTCTTTTGAGTCATATGAGCCAAAACCCTCTCTTGTTTCTCCTTATGGTGTGCAGGAGCCAAATGGTTTTCAGTATGTTAACTCTAATAGAGGAGACTCTCGAAGCAGATACCCTTCATCAAGTATGTCTCTACCATCTGTTTCATTTGAGCAAGTAAACCACACTTCTCAACTCCCTCCCATCCCACCACTATCTTCTCCACATTCTAATCCACTCACATCTTCATTCCATCTTGGATTACATTCCATTTCCGCTCAAAGCACATTAGGGGTTGGATCCTAACACCTCATTATCCCACCCCTACCCAATCCGCCCTTGCCCACATTTGTGTGAGATGGAAGGATTGAGGTGCAGCTGAGAGTACAGTAGACAGTGTGGGAGTGAGAGAGACAGAGTGAAGCACGACACCCAATCCAAATAGACTGAAAGAGTGTAACCAAAAAGTACAAAGTACAACCCTTAAACCTTAGGGTTGTAGGGGGTGTTCACACTCGACACACACTAAGTGCCCATAAGTGTGTAACATAAGCACATAAGCACATACGACAATAAGACTATAAGTTTGGGGGAAAAAACCTCTCCTACCAAGAGTAAAAAGTGCCCCACTGTCCTACCGATCACCGACACTCCCATATGAGCGTAGGCGTAAGTGAGGCGTGAGTCAAATACCCAACAAACCCCCCTGGAGTGAAAAGTGATCAAGAGTACAAGGATCATCCGCTACCAAAGAATATCAAATTTAAAGCATCGCGAAATGCTTCAAATTTGTCACAAAGAAGAGCTTTGGTGAAGATGTCTGCCACATTACTGGTGGTAGGACAATAGACAAGGCTGATATCACCTGCATGTAGCCTCTCTCTGACAAAGTGATAATGGATCTCAATGTGTTTCGTGCGGGCATGAAACACTGGGTTCCGTGCCACTGCAATGGCACTCTGACTGTCAGTGAACAAAGGAGTAGGCTCCGTAATAGATACATCCAGATCAGCTAGCAAGCGTCTAAGCCATACGCATTCAACTGTGGTAGTGAAAGCTGCCTTGTATTCAGCTTCACATGACGATGTGGCAACAGTGGATTGTTTCTTGCTAAGCCAAGAAATGCAAGAAGAGCCAAGAAAGAAACAATTGCCACTAGTGGAGTGACGTGTATCATAATCACCAGCCCAATCAGAATTACTGTAAGCATGTAACTGCAGTGGTCCCCCCTTGGCATAAAGCAACCCAAAAGATCGAGTACCCTGCAAGTAACGAAAAACACGCTTGACAGCTTGCCAATGTGACATACGTGGCTGATGCATATACCTGCTCAAAGCTGAAACTGCAAATTGTATGTCCGGCCTAGTGTTGCATAGGTAAATAAGACATCCAACTGCAGGAGCATATGTATGTATATTAAACAAATCACTGTCATCATGTAATGACAGTTTCAATCCAGGTTCCATGAGGGTACAAACTGGCTTGCAATCCTGTAAGCCAAACTTCTCAAGAAGCTGCCCAATATACCTTGACTGTGATAGCCCAATACCTCGAGCATCATGTATGAACTGGATACCCAAGTAGTAATGCAAAACTCCCAAGTCAAACATGTCAAAAGTTTGCTGCGAATTTTGTTTAAATGCTGAAATCTGATCAGCATGTGTTCCAGTGAGCAAAAGGTCATCAACATAAAGACATATAATCAACATAGATCCCCCTTCTTTACATACGTAAAGGGTAGACTCATATGAGCTGTTTAGAAACCCCTAACCAAGCAAGAAAGCATCTATTTTCGCATATCAAGCTCTAGGAGCTTGTTTCAAACCATATAGTGCCTTTTTGAGCTTGCATACCAAATGTTCTGAGCCTTCAACTGCAAAACCAATGGGCTGCTGTACATAAACTTCCCCCTGAAGGTCCCCATGTAAAAATGCAGTCTTGATATCCAGCCGATGCACTGTCCAACCATAATGTGCAGCCAAAGCAATCATAGACCTAATGGTCGTCATACGCGAAGTAGGAGCGAATGTCTCCTCATAGTCAATGCCCTTTTTCTGTGCGTAGCCTTGAGCTACAGGTCGTGCCTTGTATTTATCAATGGATCCATCTGCTTTCCTTTTCAGTTTGTAGACCCATTTCGTTCCAATGGCTTTCTTCCCAAATGGCAAGGACACAAAATCCCAAGTTTGATTCTTAGTAATAGAATCTAATTCAGCTTGCATTGCTGCCATCCAATGCACACTGTGTTGTGCATCCTCAAAATATTCAGGCTCTTCATTATCAAAAGTACTTGCTGCCATAACAAACTCCATGGTATGTGCTGAATCATACAAACGAGTTTGCCTTCTAGTACGACCAGCCATGGGTGCATCCAAAGGACTATCTTGCATAGTCTGCAAATACCATCTAGGTAACTGTCTAGCTTCCTGACTGTGTGCAAGCTCTTGCTGAATTTCAGTTTCAGCATTATGCTGAATATTCCGATCAGCCAATGGCTGAATTTCTGCACTTTCCATAGGAGCAGCTGGCTGAACATTAGGTTCATTTTCTGAAGCTCCAGCTGAATCACCAAAAGTAATGGGCAGCAACCCTTCAAAAACATCACGGGCAGCTTGATATGTGTCCAAACCAGCCAAGGATAATTCTGATTTTTCATCAAAAGCAACATCCCTGCTGACAAAAACCTTCTTTGTAATGGGATCATAGAGTCTGTAGCCTTTGCTCTCATTGCTATATCCCATAAAAATGCACTTAACAGCCTTGTTGTCCAACTTTTTTCTAAGTACCTGTGGAATATGGGCATAGGCAAGACACCCAAAGGTACGAAAGTGACCAACAGAAGGTTTACGGCTATTCCAAGCCTCAAAAGGTGTGATGGTCTTCAAGGCTTTGGTAGGGCATCTGTTCAAAATATGGCAAGCACACATGATTGCTTCCATCCAAAAACTATGAGGCAAGCTCTTTGCCTTCAGCATACATCTGGCCATCTCCATGAGTGACCGATTCTTCCTCTCTGCTACCCCATTCTGCTGTGGAGTATAGGCAGTAGTATACTGATGGACTATGCCTTTCTGCTTCAAAAAAGAATTCAGCATAGAGGACATGTATTCCCCCCCTCGGTCCGAACGGAGAGTCTTAATTTTGCATCCAGATTTATTTTCAACAAGTGCACTAAAAGCCAAAAATGCATCATACACTTCTGACTTCTTTTTCAAACAGTAGACCCAGCAAAAACGTGTAAAGTCATCAATGAATGTCACAAAATAATAATAACCGCCCAATGACATGGTTTGCATAGACCCACAAACATCTGAATGCACCAACTCCAATCTGGTTGTTGCTCTGAAAGCAAGATCACGGGGAAATGAGAAACGATGCATTTTTCCCAAAATGCATCCCTCGCATAAGTGCTCAGGAGGTCTCTCCAAGAGAGGTAAGCCATCCAGCATCTGAGTACGCTGCAAAAGCATCAAGCTGCCAAAGTTTACATGCCCCAAACGAGCATGCCATAACTCCGCCTGTATCATAGCAGGAGTAAGAGTGGATGTCAAGTATGCCGTCCGATCTACTGAAAGAGCATCCAACTCATATAAACCATGACACAAAGATCCTATCAAAACCAAAGTCATGCGTTCTTTATCTCTAACCATGCAACGGTCATCATCAAATGTGACCTGCAAACCACAACGTGCCAAAGAAGAAATAGAAAGCAAATTCTTCTTGATTCCAGGCACAAACAAAGCATCCTACAGGCGGAGAATAGAGCCATCAATGGTTGTGAGCTGAATCTCCCCAATACCACGAACAGGGTATGATGCATTATTGGCACACTGTACAGATTTCCCAACGGGAGGTGCACTAACTGAAGCAAACAAATCTCTGCGAGATGTAATATGTCTAGAAGCACCACTGTCAAAGAACCAAGTGTCAGCATCCTCTGTAGAGCTAAGTGCTCTATCGGCCCAAGAGATGTCATAACTGCAAGTGTAAAAACAATAGTCCCTATCCACAACAAAGGACGCGGACTCACTAGCAGTGGAAGGAGTAGTAGAAACAAACATTCCTGACTCCTTCTTCTTCTCTTTGGCAATATGCTTCCTGCACTCAGTGATATAGTGGCCTGGCTTCTTACAATAATGACATTTTCCCTTTTTAGCTTGCGTCCCCCCTTGTGTCTGATTCTGCGATGTGCCCGAAGTGCCAGAACTCTGTGAAGCATTTTTTACCTTGATGTTTTTGCCTTTCTGTCTTGCTACAAAAGCCTGCTCAGAGACTATAGCATCCACACCACTATTTTTCCTTGTTTGCTCCTCCTCTAGAAGCAAACTAACCAGCTGAATAAAAGTGAGTGGGTGCTCGGCAATCCTCATGGTGAGGTTCAATGCAGTATGAAACGACAAGTACGAAGGAGGTAAGGAATTCAAGGTGGTGGATATCAACTGTGCATCCGAAAAGTACTCATCTAAATTCATGAGCTGCTCCCTCAAGTCCTGAATCTTATTCAAGTGATCCTGCATAGAATCACCCTCATTCAACTTCAAAATCTCTAACTCTTTCTTCAAGAAAGAGATCCGAGTCTCATTCTTTCCTGCAAACATATGCTCCAAAGTCAACCATGCATCTCGTGAAGAAGATGCTGAACGAATGTGAGGGATGATGGACCGCTGAACTGCCAAAGCAATCAGCGACAAGGCCTGTGCATCACATGTATCCCAAGCTTTTTGAGCTGCAGATCTTGGAGGAAGTGGCTGAGGTGGAGCGGAATGAGGTCCCCGTTGTCCACGTGCTCCTTGAGGAGGAGGAGTAACGGGAGCTACAACTCCCGGTCGAGTTTCCTCTCCACTGACATAATCCCATAAATTCTTGGCCACTAATACATTCTTCATCATGAATGACCATAGCGAGTAATTGTTTCCGTCCAATCTGTCTTCCTTGGATACATACGTAAATACATCACCTCCCTCATTTGCCATGATGACAAATTTCCAAAGACAAATGAGCAATGTCAAAGCAGTAAGGACTGGAAATCTGCAAATTTCCAGAAATTGCAACAAGCACACTTCTACAATTAATGTGCAAGGGCGTACTCTGTCAAAAATTGTCTTTTAATTGCACGCTTCCCACGGTGCAAACAGTGCTCAGCAACACTATAATATCAAAATCCCCAAAATTTCTGCCAAAATTTCTGTCAAAACAGTCTTTCTGTGACTGTAATAGCAGTTCAAATGCAACTGTCCTCAAAATACATAAATGCCCCAAAATTTCTGATGAACAAATCCAGAAATTTGCATCAAATTTAGCCCACACTTGTATCCTGTATGCGGTGCCTGCTGCGTATGAACCTCCTTTGCCAGAAATTGATTCTGGAATAAAGGGATAAATTTTTTGTTTAAAAAAATACCTGACGTGGTCAGGGCGGACGCCAGTCAAACAACTGGTTGCTGAAGTGGATTGCAGGTGGACGATCGAATGTCAGGTCGCTGGTCAGACGGGGCAGTCGGGCGGGCGTTTGGAGTGGACGAACAGGACGGTGCAGCAGTTGTGAGGCGTCGCCCAGGTCTGGTGGCAACTGCGCCTGCAGCTGGCGTGCCACAAGCAGGCGGCCACAAACAGGCGACGCTGGAGACAGGCGGCGTACCACAGGCAGACTGGTGGAACTGACGGAGCTTCCGAGCAGGATCAGGCGGTGCTGGCAGGCAGACAAGCTGCAGGTCGAGCTGCTGAACTGGTAGGTGTCGATTACAGGTGTCGACTGCAGACTGGTGAACTGGTGGCGACTGGGCAGAGCTTGCGGGGGCTGCAGACAGCAGACAGCAGACCGCTCTGATACCAAATGTGAGATGGAAGGATCGAGGTGCAACTGAGAGTACAGTAGACAGTGTGGGAGTGAGAGACACAGTGTGAAGCATGACACCCAATCCAAATAGACTGAAAGAGTGTAACCATAAAGTACAAAGTACAACCCTTAAACCTTAGGGTTGTAGGGGGTGTTCACACCCGACACACACTAAGTGCCCATAAGTGTGTAACATAAGCACATAAGCACATACGACAATAAGACTATAAGTCTGGGGGAAAAAACCTCTCCTACCGAGAGTAAAAAGTGCCCCACTGTCCTACTGATCACTGATACTTCCATATGAGCGTAGGCGTAAGTGAGGCGTGAGTCAAATACCCAACAATTTGAATCCACTATGCACACTTTTTGTATGCATGGTGGACACTCTGGGATTCTTTCCCAAGTTTACTCCATTCCCCCACCCTATATTCCCTATCCACCCTTCCCCCATTATACACCTCCATCTCCTAGCATTATCACTCCTATTGCAATGGTCAAGAATGCCTTCACGGAAAAGATGTTTTAACAAGTCAAATGTCACCACTTGGTCAAACTTCATGCAACAAGTTCTCGAATCTTAGGGACTTTGGGACCTCGTTGTTGGTACTAGGACCCTCAATTAGCTCACCCTGATCACATCCGTCAATGGAAAGCCCGCAATGCCATAGTCAACGTTGAGTTAATGCTGGGGTTGCTTCTTGAGTTCCACTCTCAATTACGGTATTTTTCCTCGTATTTGAGCATTGGAGCCATCTCATTGACCGCTATGCGACTCGAGATCACGCTCAACATATCAATCTTGATTTTGAGCTTCAAGAGTTTTCCATTAAGGAAGGGGATGATTTGAAAGTCAAGTTGGCCAAACATCAACGGTCGCTCATCAAGTTTGCTAAACTAACTCCCTAGAGTTAGACGACAATCAAGTCACATTCTTCTTGAACAAGTTGCCCAACAAATACTTTCCTTTTATCCAATACATTATCTCACTACCTAGATTACCGACCTATGAGTTGGAGTGTTAGTTCTTGCGTTACATGAGGGTACATCATCAAGCCCACAAGAAGTCCTCCACACTCATCCATTCAAAGGGGCGAGGGTTGGTTGCCTTTTCTTAGGGAGAGAAAACCAATAGTGGCAACAACTCGCAAGATGCGAAGGCAAGCCAAAACAAGGGTGACACCACTTCCTCCACCAGAATCGAAAAAACATAACCCCTTTGGCAACAAATTCCCAACAAAAATAGAATTTGCACACTCTGCCAGAGATTTAGCCATGTGGACAAGAAGTGTCATACCAAGGCCCAAGGTCTTCCTCCTAGAAAACCACAACAGATTGCTATGATTGCCTCCACTCCAACTGGCCAGTCCAATGGGGCTACGCCTCCCACTGCTATGCCATCTACTCCATCTGTCCTAGCGGCTACTAGATATGTGGCACACGAATAGTCTCACAGCATATCTTCTTCACTACTCCCGTAGGATTGGCCGATTGATTTGTTAATGACTCGCCGTCTAGGATCACTTCCCCACCTTGCTGTACGCGATGGCGGCTGTCATGAGGACATATATTTTTGAAACCTCACTTAACATGAGGATTAATTTTTAATCACATGGTTAAGTAAATGTTGCACATGTGAGGTGTAATTAGGATTAGAGTAAATTTACGAGTCCGAAACCAAAGGAAACCACAGGATGTCAAAGGCAAAAATTGCCATAAGTTATGCCGTACAAGAACTTAGTATCTAGTGCCAGTTATTGGCCTAGGTCATTCATTTGGCCAGTTAGTGACACTAGAGAAGTGACATTTAATGATACTTAACACTAATTTGATACTCAAAGATGGCGCAGAGACACTCGAGAATGAAAGTTGCCTAGTGAATTTAATTATTGGCTAGTTAGATTATTTTTCATGGCACCAAAATAATTATTAGATTAATTTTCAATATTTAAAGACTGAAAATTAATATTTAATTATGGATAATGCTGAAAAAACCATTAGGGAAGGTTGTCATTTGTCAAAAATGCTCATGCAAGACTGAAAAGCATCTTTAGAGGCTAGAGAGAGGCATTTTAGGTATTCAACCTGCAAGAGAGAGGGAGAAGATGTTGCTGGTCTGATTTGCAGCCATTGGAGGATCTTTTGAGACAGCCGGGGGTAGGAGAAGACCAATCAATAGTAGATGACAGCATCTACAGGTTGTTGAGACAAAGCAGCAGCAGTAAATGGCTGATTTTCTTCAATTCTTTGCATCTACAAGCTATTGAGACAGGGCACCAGCAATGAATGACATATTTTCTTCAATTCTGCGCAAAGAAAGTCTGATTTTTTTCTCTCCTCAGCATTCTCTCTCATCTCCCAGCCTTGCTCCAAAGATTACAGCATAAAGATCACCAAAGGCTGAGAAATTTCAAATTTCTCTACCGTAAATCCTAATCTGCAATAGACATTAGGATTTAACAGCAACCTCGGGGAGCATGCCAAAAATCGGAAGCTCCAAGGCTTAGATTTAATAGGGCTAAAGTTGTTTTCAGTCAAATTCAAGTGGAGGGACCAACAAATCAATGAATTTGGGGCATTTTCCATCTCCATCAAAGCAAGTGAAGGCCCATTCACTGCCTGAATCAAGGGGCAAATCAGATTGAAGACTTGTTGGTCATTTTTGACAGCAAGGGGAGTTGGAATACCGAAAGGGATTGGGAGAATCCCATTGTACATCAACTTCTTCTTCAATTAAGTTAAATAAATACCGAAAGGGGCACTAGTTTTGGGGCCAACAGGGTGTCCAATGTCCAAGATTATATGGTAAAGTATACATTCAATTTTGTGAATTTGTTAATTGGTGTATGAAGTGCTTAATTAGGTTATTTATCACCCTATGCGAGGAGGAAGGCTGGTTTCAATGACCACACACTTAGCCTTTCTCTTTTTAGACTTTTGTTGCATACTTACATACTTACATACTCATTACATTACACTTAGCTTTGTTTTCTTTTATTTTATTTTCAATTTTGTTTTTTGGAGATCTCACTACTCATATCTGTCCTTGCAAATTTTTTCTCTCTTTTGCAGGCTTTTGTATTTCACTATAGGATTAGCATGCAAGCTTACACTAGTCCTTTCTAAGATGGAGACAAGAGATGCACACCATTCCTTGCCTAGTTCCATCTACTTAGAGTTTTGCTCTTCTACTAGCATGGAGGCTTCCTCTCCCATGGCCGATCTTATAGCATCGCTCTTGATGCTATCATGGGGGTGACTTCTATCCTTACTCTTCCACTTGGGATGCTTCATCGTTTTCATCCACATGGTTCTCGGCATTACATGAAAACTGACATCCTCAAGCTCCTCTTCCTTCTTCGACATCCACGTTGGACAAATGAACAATTTTCCCACGAGGGACACTGTCCAAGAGATACCTCTTGCATGAGCATTCTTCAACATATAGCATACTATGCATCTCATTGTACAAAGCACCACTGGATAGATTCTAAGTTGTTTCCACCAACGGATTACACGATTCTTCTTCTTCACATGATACTTCATCACCTTTCCCCTATCATTGGCATCCTCGAGTGGTTGGATTAGCTTGTATTATTTTGTGACGTGTTGGGTGTACCATCCCTATTCTCGTCTTCTGGGTCATTGTTACTTAATCGGCCACCACCTCTAAAATTCACTTTTCACTTTTTTTTTTAAGAAATTCAATGTGGTTTCATCCACCTTAATAGGGCTTGGTAGGCCACTAGGCAACTGATGAGCACCCTTTGTCCGATGCCTTATCCTCTCTAGAGTGACTACTACGACTCCCTTGGTAAGATAACCATGGCCTCTATAGTCTTGGTAGGCCACTAGGCAACCAATGTGCACCCTTTGTCCGATGGCTTGGCTACTTTGGGATGGGATGCCTTGGGATAAACATTGTCGGCCTTTCCTTTTCGATTCAGTTTTGAACCTAGGAGGGGATGTTGAGCTAAAACACGCTTTACAACTGATTAGGATTTTTAAACAACTTCAAAACACACTTGATTAATGAAAAATGAAAATTTGGTAAACAATTCGAGAGAGTTTCAACGGTCTCCCAAAACCCTAATTTTTTGGGAAACCCTTCAACATCTATAAATAGACAAGCTACCCACCATTCCATCTTATCCTTTTATACAGGTTTCTCACTCTACCGTGCAGATTTCAACCATCAGTCACCTACCATCTACTGTCCAACCATCACCAATTGCAGCCCATCACTATCCAACCTTAGGCGGCCTGTTTTCAGCCATCGCCTTGTTGTTTGGAAGTCTCCATCTTCTGTGTCATCATAGCACTTGATCAGCCTGCGTTTTCAGCATCTAGTGCCATGCAACATGGCTGCTGCCATCTCTTCCACCAACAAAGGACTGCTACAATACCTGCATTTTTGTTGTGCAACAAGCCGTCTATATCAACAAATACCTCTCCTATTGTCGCCTCACTTCCCTAACACTATGGTGATCAGTGTTTGGTGTTTCCCACACTCCAATTGGTGGTCACAACACTTTGGATCCGTCTCTGGCGGACGTCACTCTCTAACATTGCATTGCTTTGGGCATTTTGTACACTCTTACATTCATTTACAGCATTCATTCACTTCAAAGTTTCTTCTCTCTGTGTTTGTCTCTGTTCAAGATGTAGAGAGAGAGAGAGAGACAAAGTGAGGCAAGCTATAGAGAGCAGAGAGCTCTCTATAGTCTTCTTTATTATTCATTATCTATCTCACTTACTACTCATTCTACAAATAAAGATCAAAACCACACTTCTAGCCTAACCAGACTTAGGTCCTAACTCATTTATCGGGCACACGTCATCCAACTAACCTCCAACTAGACAAGGAGTCGGACAAGTAAGATGAGCTTGATTCTTCACACTCCCCCTCAAGTGATCTGTTGTATCCCAAGTAGCAATCTGAAATGAGTAAACTTATCTTTACCAAATGATTTGGTAAAGATGTCGGCTACCTAGAATTCTGTCTTTACATGGATAAGGTCTATCTTGCCTCCAAGTACCATTTCTTTGATGAAATGATAATGCACTTCTATACACTTCGATCTAGCATGATACACACGATTACTTGCCAGAAGTGCACTGCTCATGTTGTCGCAATACAACTTGACTAGTTTATCCACATGTACTCCCAAGTCATCTAACATCTTAACCAGCCACACAACTTCACATGCAACTAAGGCTGCACCACTATATTCGGCTTTAGTATTAGAGAGCCACAGTGGGTTGCTTTTTACTACTCCAGCTAATCATGTTGCTGCAAAGCCCAAATGCATACCCACTTGTTGATCTTCTATCATATGCACATCCAACCCAATCTGCATCACTATAACCTGTACGCTCAAGAGGTTTACCATACTCATAGAACAATCCATAGTATAGCATAGCCTTCACATACCTCATAATCCTTCTCACTGCATCTAAATGAGAATTCCTTGGCCCTTACATGAACTGACTGATCAACCCAACTAAATGTTTGAGATCAAGTCTAGTGATGGTAAAATAGATCAAGCTTCCAGCCATCTGCATGTACATGGTTACATTTTCAATCTCATTTCCTATATCAACTATGAACTTGAGATTCTGTCCTAATAGAGTATCCATGGGCTTGCACTCCACATATCATATTTTTCCAACATATTATGAGCATACTACTTTTGTAATATCCAAATTCCTTGAGGTGTTCGTATAACTTCAATACCAAGGAAAATTTTCATCTCTCCCTGATCTTTTATTTGAAACTCTTTCTGCAACATAAATTTAACCTTATCAATCCCATATGTACTATCACCTGTAATGACGAAGTCATCTACGTAAACCACCAAAATCACATATCCCTTCTCTTTCTTCTTGGTAAACAAGCTATGATCAACTTTACCCATTCAAAAGCCAAGTCTCTATAAGTACAAGCTGATTTTACATTCCACGTCTATGGTGCATATTTCAATCCATACAATGCTTTCTTCAATTTGCAAACATAAGATGGATATTTAGGATGTACATATCCTTTTGGCTGATCCATGTAGACATCTTCCATAATCACCATTCAAAAATGCATTCTTTACGTCCATCTAATATAAATTCCAACCTTTGGATGCAACCAATGCAACGATTGTTTGTACAAATGCCATCTTTGCAACAGAACTAAACGTCTCTTCATAATCTAGCCCATACTGTTGAGCATAACCCTTCACAACTAACCTTGCCTTGTATCTTTCAAGAGAGCCATCTAATTTGCATTTGACTTTATAGACTTGCATCCAATAGACATCTTGCTTTCAGGCAGCTTAACTAACTCCCTAGTTCCATTTTTCAGTAAAGCATGATGCATCATACTCTTTATCCATTGCTATACGCCAGTTCTCATATTTGATTGCTTCTGCAAATGACATGGGTTCTTTGTAACTCATTACCTTTGTCATGTATGCATAGTGTATGGCTGAGTATATACTGTAAGTAAGTCTATCAACAAGTTTCCTATCTCTTTGTGATCTTCGTGGTTGTGGTGCACTATGAGATTCCGCTCTCTTATGAGGCAGTACCTACTTCCACTTAACACCAGGTGTAAAATTTGTAGGTATTCTAATTTCACTATCCAAGCTATCAGTGGAATCATATCCCGATATCAACGAACTTGTTACATCATCAAATGCCTTCTCTTTTCCTATATCCATGTCCAATCTCCCCCTCACTGACATATCCGTGTCAATGGAATGAGAACCATAACTCTATAATCGTCTTGTCCAAGGACTCACACTAGTAGACACCATGTGTAGATCCATTAGCGAAAGCAGTGTCTTGCACCCCATTTTCAGCATATGTGCCTTTTGAAGTATGATCATGAATTGTTACCTACTTAGAACTATATCATGATGCTAGCTCATCAAAGACCGCATCACGACTGATCAATGTCTTATCAGTAGACGAATCATAACACTTTTATAAGCCTTTCGTTCCTGTGAGTAACCAATAAAGACAAACTTCACTACTTTTGGATCAAGCTTTTTCCGTTTCTCATCAAGTACATGCATATATGCATTGCTGCCAAACACTTTCAAGTGTCTAATGTCAGGCTTATAGCCACAAAGCTGCTCATACAATGTCTTCTCATGCATGCCAGCTATGCGTCTCCGATTCATGACATAAACAGCAATAAGAACTGCTTCAACCCAATAAGAAAGTGGAATATCTTTCTCATTCAACATTGCCCTAGTTGCTTCCATAATGACCTTGTTTTTCCTTTCAGCCACTACATTTTGCTGAGGAGTATAGCTACATATCAATTGTCAAGTACCTAATATCAAACTCCTTTGACACATATTCACGGCCACCATCAAACCGTAGGCATGAGACATAACAGTTAAACTCTTTCTCTGCATGATGTTTAAAATCCATAAAGCTGTCAAGAACTTCATCCTTGTGTTTTAGAATGTATACCCAACTGTACATGCTCAAATCATCCATAAAGGTCACATAGTACCTAGACCCTCCAAGAGATACATTATGAGTAGGTCCCCAAACATCCGAATGAACAAGCTGTAAAGGTCTATTGTTGTTCCATGTATGTCAAGCAAATGGAAACTTGGCTTGTTTCCCAAATTGACAAGTTGAACATACCCGTCCTAAATCAGCATATTTGAATTTTGGCAATCCCAGAACAATATTCTTTTGTTGCATATTTTCTAGCCTTTGTACATTTATGTATCCAATGCGTTTATACCAAGTATCTATGTCTCTGACACTTGCACCGTCATGAGCAAACATTGCAAATTTCAGCTCACGGTTGAACATACCCGTCCCAAATCAACATATTTGAATTTTAGCAATCCCAAAACAATATCCTTTTGCTGCATATTTTCTAGCCTTTGTACATTTATGTATCCAATGCGCCAAATATCTATGTCTTTGGCACTTGCATCATCATGAGCAAACATTGCAAATTTCAGCTCACGAATATTTGCATCCAAAGTAAACATTCTTCCATGTGTTTTGCCCTTTGCAATGAGCTTGTAACCTCTCCCATATTCCTCTATAAAACAACCATCTCATTTTCCCAACAAATAACAAATTTTTCGTGATTGACAGAACATGCAACATCATACAATTTCTTCTTCCTACCATTAGGCATAACCAATGGAACAACTCCTATATGAGCTATGTCATGCTGAGTATCATCTCTTGTGCATATATAGCCCTTTGTTCCTGCTTTCATTTCATCAAACCACTCCCCATGCGGTATCATATGGTTTGATGCTCCAAAATCAATGTACCATATGTCATCTGACTTTTCCTACCGAGTAAGCCTTGTTCCGTACATAGCTCATAGAAATAATCCGTCACCACTCTCACGCTTTACATGACTAGACGAGACACTATGACTCTATTGCCTGCCTTTTTGATTTGCTTTCTTCTTCCAGCATTCTTTAGCAATGTGTCCATACTTCCCACAATAGTAACAGTCCTTATCCTTGTTTGTGTTGTCATGCGTAGTTTGCAATTGTCATGATCCTCTACCTCTAGAATTGGATCTCCCCCTTGCTCTAGAGTATCCACCACCTCTAGCATTATGTCCTTGCTGATTTTGCATATTCTGAGGTGCATTGTATTGATCCCCTCCACCAAGAAAAGACCCCTTGCCTCAGCCACTCTGATTTGAGTAAAATACTCTCTTTGCCTTTCAAGCTACTTCAACTAGTAGCTAAACCCAACTTAACCTCTTCATGTATAAGAAATTGATGGCTGATGTGTAAGAATTGAGACAAAGTGCAGATCAAGTTTAGTGCAAAGTTCTGAGTAGAGAGAGTGAGCAGAAAGAGTGAGAGCACGACACTCAATGTGTGGGTACAATGCCTCGTACCACTTTAGGTTTTTGATTTTGTGTGTGTGTGTGTGTGTGTGTGTGTGTGTGTAAAGTACAAGTGTAAGAGTGCGTGCACACCCAAACACCATAAAAGGCATGGTGAGCCTTTATTCCTAACAACCTCCCACCTAAAGGCACGTGCCTGAAGGTAGAGAAAAGAATCAACTAAGTCTATGTATGTACAAAGTTGGAGTATACATATGCTATCCAAACCCCCATCATCTGGCAACAATGAGCAAATCACTCTACTAAAAAACCATTTGTGAGAAGATTTGCAGAATTATCATCTGTATGTACCATGACAAGCTCAATGCTCTTGCTGTCAAGTTCATTCCTAATAAAATGATACTTCACCTATATGTACTTTGTCTTTGCATAAAAGACAGGATTCCATGCTAGCATGGTAGCACTATGACCATCACAATGGAGGATAGGAACCTTTGTAATACCAAGCTCTCTCACCAATCGTAAAAGCCATAAAGCCTCTTTGCATGCCTCAATGGCAGCCACATGCTCTGCCTCTGTAGTAGACAATGCAACACACTTTTGCACCCTGGATATCCAAGAGACTACTCCCCCTGTGAACGTGAACACATAGCCTGAAGTAGACTTCCTGCAGTCAAGATGACCAACATAGTCTGCATCCGTGAAGCCAGTAACAGATGACTTCTACTCACCAAAGCAGATACACAAATCCTTTGTGCCCTTAAGGTATCTCATGATACCCTTCACTGCTTCCCAATGCTTTTTACCAAGATATGCCATGTATCTAGTAACCACTCCCACCACAAATGCAATGTCAGAACGTGTAGCAATCATAGCATACATCAAGCTATCAACAGCTAAAGCATAAGGAATCTTTGCCATCTCAACCCTTCCATCATCCGATGTAGGGTTGTCATCTGCACTAAGTTTCACGTATGGAGGCAATGGTACACCAATGGCTTTCCCCCCCTTCCATATTGAAGCATTGGCCCTTTGATATGTTCCTAAGTATACGCATGCCAAGAATGTGATTGGCCTCACCAAGATCCTTCATATCAAAGCTATTGTGTAAGCTTTACTTCAAGGAGTCCAAGGCATGAACATCCCTGTCCACAATCAGCATGTCATCCACATACAAAACCAAGAGAATAAGGTTACCATCTACTGCATTCTTGGTGTGTAAGCAATGATCAACTTGAGAGCGATGGAATCCCTGAGATTACATAAATGTATCAAATTTATGATACCATTTTCGTGGTGCCTGTTTCAGCCCATACATATTCTTGTTGAGCTTACATACCGTGTGCTCTTTCCCCTTCGCAACAAGACTCTCACGCTCTTGCATATAGATCTCCTCATGCAGATCACCATGTAAGAAGGCTATCTTGACATCCATCTATATAAGTTTAATATCTTCAGATGCAGCCAAGACCAAAATGGTTCACAAAGTAGTCATTTCGACTGCAGGAGAAAAGAATTCATCAAAATCAATTCCATGTTCTTGCTTCTATCCTTTAGCAATGAGTCGTGCCTTGTACTTTAGTCTTTGGCAAAGAACCAAAAGTGACTTTCATTTTGTAAACACATTTGCACGGTAGCACTTTCTATCCTTTAGGCAAATGTAGCAAATCCCAAGTGCCATTTTTCATGACAGATTCCATCTCTGACAGCATTGCCTTATGCCATTTCTTGCTATCTTTTTTGTCCATTGCTTCCTAAAAGCATGACGGCTCACCACAATCTATTAACATGACATAATCAGCCACATAATTGACACTAAGAACAAACCTATCCGGCTGTCTTTGCACTCTAGTCAACCTACAAACACAATGGTCAAGTTTCGTTGACTATTCAACCTGTAAATCTGCATTAATAGCTTGTTGTTCTGCAAATTCAACATGTTGTACAGTTGGTTTTGGTCGTTCCAAGGGCACCTATTCTTGCTGAATTTGTGGTACATCGTGGGCAATATCTTACTGATCATTTTTAGTATTATTCCATGCATTTTCAGGGACATTTACAATAGGTATTTGCTGCTATCTAGCGGGCATCCTTTGTTGTCGTATCGGTACATCCTCTCGGAATACAACCCTTCTAACCTCCTCTATCTTTTCAAGCTGTTTGTGCATGCGGTCTTCCCAAAAGAAGACATCATTGCTGCGTACTACTTTTCATTTGTTGGGATCCCATAATCGATACCCCATTTCACCTTCATCACCATATCCTAGGAAAATACATTTACATGACTTTGGCTCAAGTCTGTTGCGTTCCTCCTTGCAAATGTACACAAATGCCTCACAGCCAAACACTCTCAAGTAAGCATACGAAGGTGGCTTGCTCGACCACACTTCTAGAGGAACTTTCCCCCCTCCCCCCAAAGACCTTGTTGGTGATTGATTAATCAAGTGTACGGCTGTCATAACAGTCTTTACCCAAAATCCATGAGGTAAAGCAGCATGTGACAGCATTGTACGGACCTTGTCTTGAATGGTCTTGTTCATATGCTCTACAACACCATTTTGGGGTGGATTGTGAGGGGCAGTGAGTGACGGTGAGCTTCCTTTTAATCCCTTTGCTGTCACAAAAGTCCTAAAAGGCTTTCGACACATATTCCCTACCATTAACAAAGCGAAGACACTTTAAGGTCTTACTGGTCTAATTTTCAGCTAGTACCAAGAATTTTTTAAATTTATCCAAGGCCTCGTCTTTACGAAGGATTGGATAAACCCATACTTTGTGTGTGGCATCATCAACAAAAGTGATAAAATACTTCTTTCCCCCTAGAGATAACCCTAGCATCTGACATACATCTGAATATATCAACTCTAAGGGTGAAGACTTTAGGGAAAGAGATTTCTTATGTGGCGTTTGAGTATGCTTACCATAAATACAATGATCACACTATCCAAAATCAATATACCTCAAAGACAGCAAATAACCCAAGTGAGAAAACACTTTCACTCCAAACACTTGGCTACTCAGTTATGGCAACTACATGGTCACGCACACTAGATACATGCAAAGGATAAAAAGTATCACTTTTGGAGCCCTTGGCAACAATGTAAGAGCCCTTATAAATTTTCCATTTGCTATCCCCAAAGGTGATGTGATAGCCTTCATCATCTAGCTACCCTGTGCTTATCAAGCTCTTCTTGAGCTGAGGTACATGCCTCGCACTATGCAAAACAAACACGAAGCCATGTTGAAATTCCAATTTCACATTGCTAATGCTTGCAATTTTACATGCATAGTTATCCCCCAAGTGGACAACACCACGTGCACCACCATTATAGTCAGAAAACCACTCATGATGTGGTGTAATATGAAAAGACGCACCTGGATCAAGTATCCAAGTGTGCATATCATCCTCAGAATCTCCAATCAATGTATGTTTACTCAAAGAATAAGCAAGAAGCACATCGCCATCACTATCATTCTCATGAGTAACTACATTTACCTCCTCTATCTTCACACTACTCTTCTTTGCAGGCTGTCTGTCCTTTTTCTTAGCCTTGTTGTCTTCAGTGTTTTTGCTTTTGCCTTTCTCTTTCTTCAATTGAAAAGTCCCATAGTGCCCTTTCTTGCCACAATGATGACACTCCACATTATTGCCACAAGATTTGCTGCGTGCTCTATTTTTAGAACTCCCATTTTGCTAAAATCTGCCCCTAGTGTGCAATGCATTAGAAGACTTGTTTGCTGAATTATTTTGCATGTTGAGTTCTTCCATCATCAAAGAACTCTCCACATCAGAATATAACAACTGAGCATTTGAGTTACTCAAGGCTGTCCTGAAAGTATCCCAACTTTCAAGCAAAGTGTATAGCAAGAAAGTAGCTTTGAACTCATCATCAATATGGAAGTCCAAAGCAATCAGCTAACTAAAAATGGAATTGAACTCATTCAACATAGACATGGTTGTACCTTCCTTCATGCAAAAGTCCATTAACTTTTTCAGCCAAAAAACTTTGTTGGCTGCACTTTTCTGAGCGTACAATTCTTCAAGTCTTTGCCACATTGCATATGCTGAATTCAACTTATCAACGTTAAAGAGCAAGTTATCTGACACTGAGAGCTCAATGGTAGAGCATGCAAGCTCATCCAAATCATCCCACTCTTCTTGTTCCATACCTACTGGTTTTATTCCCTTCACTTTGATGGGCTTCACCTGTTTCTTCTGCACCAAGACTTGTAGCCTCGTTTTTGCTATATTGCAAAATTATGTGCACCCTCAAGCTTCTTGATGTGCAAAAGATTGCTGTTATCACCGTTTCTAGCCATAATTTGCAGCACTAAGTTGACTCAAAAGTCACCAAATGCAAGCCCAAATGTCACACAAGTGACCACGGTACACTATAAGTACCAACCAGCAGTGAAAATCAAGAGATTGCAGAAATTTCAGATCTGCAAATAGATTTTCAGAATTAGAGAATGTCTGTTGCTGCACTCCACAAGCAATTACAGCCACATTCAGAGGCCAAGGCACCAATTACATGTGAAATCCCCAAAATTTGACTGCAATTTTTGCTCCAAAAGCATTCACAGACACAAATTTGACAATTTTGGTCAAAAGGCCCAAATTTTCAAAAGGAAATCCATCCAGATTGCATCAATGCATGTACCCAAGTGCATGTACCATGCAAGTGTTGCACAAATTGAAGAAATTTTGCAAAATCCCCAATTTTTCTTGGGTCCGGTGTGCACAAATTTCAATGAAATTGAAAAAATTTCACTAAAATATGAAAAGCCCCAAAATTTCCCGTGCAAATGTGCACCGATTTTGCAATTTCTGAGTCAGATTGTCTTGTTCTACATCACAATTTCCAAATCTGAGGAAAGCCCCAAATTTTCGGGCCAAGATTGCACACCCTGCTTGTGTATGCAAAGACTCGGTAGTGGAAGAGGAAAAAATTGCAAGATATTTAAAACAAAATGATGAAAAAATCAAGCCTGTCAAAAACGTTGACTAGACATGATCTCCGCCTGGGCTGAGTCGCGGCCTTGTCGCCCGGCCGCTGAACATGCACCACCTGCACACATGCCACCCGCCTAGTCGTCGCCTGGTTGTAGGCCATTGCCTAATCCGTCACATGCTGCTGCAATGTTGACCTGTTGCAATTGTCGTAGGTCCTGCCCTTTATCACCTACCCTATTAGCACTTAGTTACCTATAGAAAACGTGCCCACTGGTCCAACTGCCTCCGTCAGGTAGTCGACTGATGACTTTGACATGTGCCTATTGCTAAGCCTACGCACCCATGTCGATTGTTTTGAGACGCGTCCACACCTAAGCTATCTCTTGCCCACTTTAATACCAGTTTGATGGCCGATGTACAAGGATCGAGATAAAGTGCAAATCAGGTTTAGTGCAAAGTTCAGAGTAGAGAGAGTGAGCAGAAAGAGTGAGAGCACGACACTCAATGTGTTGGTACAAAGCCTCGTACCACTTTAGGTTTTTGATTTTACACATACATACATACATACATACATACATACATACATACATGCATGCATATATATAAAGTGCAAGTGTAAGGGTGTGTGCACACCCGAACACCGTAAAAGGCACGGTGAGCCTCTATTCCCAACAACAATGAGATTAGCTCATTAAAGTTGGGCATCTCAAATCTCACCGATGTAGATGTATCAAACGACTTGTACTCAGGTCCAAGACTATTCAAGGTCACTACAACCAAATCCTCGTCCTCTACTTCAATTCCGATAGTTGCCAACTGATCAACGATGGTTTTTTATCTCTGTTATATACTCATGAATGGAGCATCCTTTCCTTACCATAGTATTAACTTCTGTTTCAGCTATATTTTCCTTGCACTAGTAGTAGTACCATAATTTCCCATCAGGATAGTCCATGCATCTTCCAGTGTCTTGCAATTCATAATTTGCATTACCATGGTATCTGAGATACATAGTGAGAGCCAATGCAGAACTCTCCGAGCTCTTTCTAGCCAAGCACAATGTGCTCTCGGCTGTTCATCAGTTGGATACTTCTCTGAAAGCTTAGGTTCCGCTTCAACACCTACAACAAGATCCCAATACCCTTTGCCAATTAGAAATTTTTCATACGAAATTTCCATATTGCATAGTTATTATTGTCCAGCTTCTCACCCATTATCTGTATAATATTGACAGATCTATCTACATTTGCCATGGTTACAACTCTAAGTATCTACTGCAATATTTAAACAATCAGTGCCTGACTCCCTGCAAACCAAGTTGATCTCCTAGTGATCAAGATCCTTGTATAACATCCAAGTATCACATGTACATCTGTTAGTACCCTGCAACCAATTCAGCCCAACTCATCTAAACATGTTGCAAACATCAATTCACTAATGAGAATCCCAAAAAACTTCCAATCAAGTGGTATCATAGTAGGTTAGCTCAACCTCGTAGTAAGTAGGAGCTAGATTGAGGAGCTGGAGTTTGAATCTCCGTAGAAGGACATTGGCAGCCATAACCAACACCTGAATGGTATGTATCAGTGCTCTTGAAGTCCATACTTGTTGGAGCCTATTGAGGTTTGGCAGGAAGGATCAGTGACTTGTACTGAAGCCTTGGAAGCATTCGCTTGTGGCCAGCATAAGGATCAGAAATTCAGTGTGACCTCGCTGGTTTGCGCCTGTTTTTTTGGGTTTTAATGGGCGGCAATAACAAATGTTTGCCATGATAAATGGGCTGACAATACTTGACATTAGTGAGGACCACCTGAAGTTCATCAACAGCAGGGTATTCAGCACTTGTGAGTGCTTGGTTGCAGGTCACAAGCATTACTTAGAAATCAGCATGGAACATAGAATTTGAACCTGTTTAGTGCCTGACTTGATCAGTGAATTTCAGCCAATCACTGCTTGCTTTTCACATGTCTAGCATCAAGTGGATAGTTGGCAATTAGTGTGGCATCATTTATGTATGCTTTGGGCACTTGTATGAGCATCTGAAGCTAATTTCAGAGATGCATTTGAAGGCTGAAAACTGTCCTGAAATTTTAGACAGGTACACTTGACTCCTTGAAGCTTATTTAAGCTTGGTTGTTGCCTACGGATAGTTGTATCTTGCTGCATGGATGCAAAGTGGTTTGTGGGATGCAATGAGCATTGAATGCTCAATCCTGAACTGAGTTCAAACTGGTCATGTTAAGAGTTGACTGTTGACAGTCTGTGGGAAGCTTATTTAGCATTGCCACTTGAAGACAGTACAAGCATTGATGCTTTTCTGATCATGTATTGACTCCCTGATGCATTGGTACATGTCCACCATATCTCCCTCTGCATCTTGAACATTCTCTGTGTTTGAGTTTTGAGTTTTTGCATTTAGGGTTTGAGTTTTGCTTATCTCTGTCTGAGTCTTTGTGTTCCAATCTTGGTCATACATGCTATGCTTCCTTAGTACAAACCCTAGCATATCTTCACATAGAGGTCGATGCCTCAACCACCTCCAAGTGGAGGAAGGCCATTGATGAGGGAGCAGCCACCACTCCTAAATCCTTTGAAAACTTCTCCTTCTTCTCCATATCCTTTTTCTCCTTATCGGGGTAATCCTTCTTCGAGTGACCTATCTTACCACAAATGTGACAAGTGGAATCCTTTTCTTTGTCGTCCTATTTATCCTCCTCCTTTCGATCCTTCCCCTTCTTCTAAGAGGACTGATTTATCAATGCCTCTGATTTAGAAGCACTCTTCCCTTTCAATTGCTTCTCTTGGTCCAAAACCAAGGAACCAACTCCTCCTAGCGAAAAGTCTCTAATGCACTGAATCTAGGTGGTAACTACAAAAGGAGCATTATCACCATGTCTCCGGAGGTAATCACCTTCCTCACGTTCTACACCTGCATTTATAGATACCTTAGCTTGTTCACATGCTCCTACACAGAAGAAGATTTATTGACGCTCAAGGTCCTCATCTGTACCTCCAAAGAGATACATTTCAAAACAGCCATTCTATTGTACATGTGATCAAGTTCTAGCCATATCTCCCTAGCCACCATTAGGTGCTCTATATGGGGGATCACGGCTATAATACATGAAGGAAAGAGAAACGAACAAATGCGAGCATTCAGATTTTCCCAATGCGCCTAAACCTTGGCCAACTCCAAACGGTCTACTATAGAAAGTTTAGAATCGTCTCTTGATGGATAGTCAATAGCCTTCATCACAAGCTCTGCCAAATCATAGGACTCCAGAATAGCAAGCATCATAGCCTGTCAAGTGCAGTAGTTCTCACCATTGAGCTTTTGATCAAATGGAAGAGCCAATAGGCCCGTACCTTCCGGTCCTTGATTACTTGAAACTCTATGATAGCTGCAAAAGACATCTTCACCTACAATGCCTACAAAAACACAAAGCAACCCCCTCTGATTGTGCAAACGCAGCCTTCGAGGGCTCTTCTCCGCTCAAACCGCACTTGCTTCACCCACCAAAGGTAATGAAAAGGTAAATCTGTGAAGGAAGGCTGAAAACACAACCTTTTTCCTTCAAAAACAGTGAAAATCAGTAGCAAATTTCAGTAGTTGACTCCATTCCCACATGTCCATGCTCACCTCAGCCTGTGTCGATACGCAACCCTCCCACACGCCCTCGAATGCTGAAAACACAGCCTTGTGTCACGCTGAAATCTCCCCTTCAGGCCTGCCATGGATCAATTGGTTCCTCTACGCTGCTCTAATACCATGTTAGAGAGCAATGGTGTGGAAGCATATGACTGAGACTAAGAGAAGAGAGAGAGAGAGACAGATAGACAAAGAACACAGAAGATCTACAATGAAGGAATGCTGAATAAGGGAAGCAGATATGTACAAGGACACAGTGCATATGTCTGCGTATCTCCTCCTCAACAATCTCACCAGTTGGGATCCTTGAAGTTTGCTTAGCAATCTCCATGTTCTGTGATCAGAATCAATGCCAAGTGTGTGGGCTGGGCAATAGGACAGGTTGGCTGGCTGCTGATGTATTGCTGCGAGGTGAAGATGCCCTGAGGTAGCTGATATACCTCAAGACCAAGAAAGAAATGGGCAAGGCTGAGATTTGTCATATCAATCTCAGTGCTGAGGATCTCACACATCCACTCAATTTCCGCTGAGAAGCTAACATAATTGTAGGTGAGCACCTTTCTGCCAAGGATTTGAGATATGAATCCACCATCCCAGATATTTGCATACTTGCTCACGCTCCTCACTATTGCCGTATATATAATTAGGCTATGTCCATCTGTCCACACATCGACTGCGGTTTAAATTCGTTCGGCACACACGCCAGCTAAGTAAGGGGTGTGCTAGTCTGGCCGCATTCTACAGACATCACAGCACTCATTGTCCTCTACAAACTGTCAATCTAATTTCTACATACCATTCCCCAAGTCCGTGTTTTAGGCCCTCCAGCTTGAAATGGAAGCCGCCAACAGCAAAGCGGGGCATTTTAGATGGTGGCTCAGCTCAATCTTCAGTGCTTCAGTGATTGAGTTATTAATCAGTCTCTGGTGAAGCATTTTCCTGTGGCTTAGAACCATTCAGTCAGACAACCGTCTCTACTATAACATGAACACATCAATGCAGTTGCCTCGCAAAACACACGCACGCTCTCTCTCTCTCTCTCTCTCTCTCTCTCTCAGAGTGAGGGTGAGACATACCGTGGAGAGAGAAGGTGCGAACGCGTGGCCGTTGGAGGCAAGGAAGAAGCTGCCACCCATTGCCTCCATACCTAGCCTATTAGAGCCCAAAAAGACGCAGAAGGCGGTCGCCAGAACAAGAAATGTTGGTATTTTTGGGCCATTCAACTTGTCGCAATGAAAGGCTCGGTCTCACGGGAGGACTCCATGACCCCAGAAGTAATATTGGTTTGTGGCTAGGGTCCATGTGGATTTACATTATCATGATTCGTGATCTTTATCAAAAACCACGGCATAATCGAAGATTGCGTCAAATATGAATTGCTTAGATGCAAATAGGGTAAAGGGGCCAATAAAGTAGTGCCCCCTAAAAGGAAAACACACCCCACCCCAATTGAGTGATAATTTTACAGAAAAGATGTGGCTTTTTTAGCCATTTAACAATATGATATGATTTTTTCTAAATTACAGATGAGTTTAACTTAATTCAAACAATTAATTCATGTAAATTTTTTTATATTTTAGATTTTGCAAAACCCTAAAGTGATGCATCCTTGAGTGTCACTCTATTGGCCCCTCATTATCCCTCTTTTATGAACCTTTCGTTTATAACTAAGGCTACTTGGTAAAAATATCAAAATATCCCAATATTCTTTCTTTGAGCTCTATATAATTATAATCAAGGATTGTTAGATGACACTCTATTAGACCCTTTACCCTGGATATCTAATGTTTATCCAAAAAATAATATCAAGTTGCTAACATATTTTGAGAGGCAAAACTTCTACCTATGCATCTGATAATAAGTTTGAAAATGTATGGTGATAATTTCAAAATACACATACCGCTGTTTTTAACGATTACACATATGTAAATGGATTTTTGTATTACCAAAAGAAATTGTGTGTAACTACGTGTTATAGGGCTAGCGCTATGAAAGAAATGCATGCACATTCGAACACACCAACTTTCATTATCATGCTTTTCCCAAAGTTATCCTTACTAACCAAGATGGTCGTTTCTACAATCATTTTTGGGTTGCTCTTTTCAAAAATCTAGGACTAAAAATAGATTTTACATTTGCTTTTTATATTGAGAGTAATAGCCAAACAGAAGCAACAAATGGTACCATCTTTGATTTTCTTAGGTCTTGCACTATTAGCCATCCTAGTGTACATGCCCTTCAATTTGGCTATAGCAATACATCTCATTTAGCTACTAGCTATGCACCTTTTGAGGTCATCTATGATAAGAAACTACCTATATCCATATTCATCATATCCATTAATGTACCCGCCAACTGATTCATTAGCTAATGACCATATAAAAATATTATATGAAGTCATTGATAAGATTCGACAATCACAATTGTAGTGTACTACTAAACAAATAAAAAGCATAAAGATATGACATTAAAAGAAATAGATTTGGTATGGTTTTGAATTAAGAAAATAATATTGAAATCTATTGAGTGGCATCCCAAAATTAAACTTACTCCGATATATTATGGACCTTTTAAAATTGTTCACAAGATTAATGATAATACTTTTTGTTTAGAAATCCCACCTCATTGGCAAATCCATAGCTCTTTTCATATTAGTTTATTAAAACCCTTTAAAGGTAGTCTACATATTACCCCAACAATTGATGATCCACCATTGCTTGAAGAAGATACTAAGGTTTTAATCCCTAGTATAATTATTGACTCCATGCAATCAATGCCTCCACCACTCGACTCATTGCCCCAATTTACTACACAAAGACGGGCAACCCCACCATATAGATCAGACACACTGATGGCAAAAGGAGTAAATGAGAGAGAGGGACCAATCGTTTGGAGCAATCAAATTTATAAGGACTTATGGCATAAGGCTAAGCAAGCTATTGATTTTAGAGGGATGGGACACTGCACACACACACACACACACACACACACACACACACACAGGGTAAGGAAAGAGAAGTAGAGAATAGGGTGGAGAAAAGAAGAAGGAGAAGAAGGGGGGGAGGGGAGGAGAAGAAGAGGGGAAGGAAAAGAGGAGAAGAAGAGGAGAGGAGGGAAGAAGGAGAGAAAGAGTAAGGAGAGAAGAGGAGGAGAAGAAGAAGGGAAGGAGAAGAGGGGAAGAATAGGAAGAATACGAGGAGAAGAGAAGGAGGAGGAGGAGAGTAGAAGAAGCAAGGACAAGAAGAAGAGAGAGTTGGAGTAGGAGAGAAGAGAAGAAGAGGAAGAGAAGGAGGAGAAGAGGAGAAGAGAAGAAGAGAAGAAGGGGGATAGAAAAGAAAAGGCAAGGCATATAGGGAGAGAGAGAGAGAATAGAGAAAGAGAAATTGAAAATTAGGGGAAAAGAGAGATAGAGTCGATATTTTAGACCCCCATCATTGTAGGAAGGAACGATTTGAAGGACAATATATATGTACACTACAACTACCGAAGCTTTGGAAGGTCAAGATAGTTGGAATAATCGAATATAAGGAGTTGAAGCTAAAGGACATCTCTATTTCGACCCTACTAATCCACAGGGGTAAGCACATCAAAACCTTAACTTGCAAGGACCATAGATGCCTTCCCTATATTCCTTTCCATTGCCCTTGGTTGGTTATAAAGTCGAGTCATGATCATGATAGTCCTATGGTCATAGAATAATCTTTTCTCATAAATCATAGGCTTAGTATCTAGACCTCTTACTATTGCATAGAAATGAAGGGTCTTCATGAAGTTGAAGCGTAGAGAGTTGTGCATAAAATTACCTTGTGAAGTAAATACCCATATTGCTAAGTGGTACCTAAGTTGGTCATGCTATAGAGAATTTTAGTGACCTAGGGAATAGATGGTACTCAATACAACAAAGCAAGGATGGGGCACAATAAACTGTTAAATTATTTAAAGAAAATATTGTGATTATCAATTAGAGTGCCTTGCAATTAAGGTCGAATTAGGTCAATCCTAGAAGTTGTGCATTTTGACCCCCCTACAAATGTGATATTCATCAATATAGTTTAAATAAAGTAGAATGTTTGGAAAGAACCAGCCTAGCCCTTAGCTTAGCTAATATGGGAACTTGGATTACGACAAGTAGATTCTACCCATGCATGCAAGTTACATGAGTATTCTCAAGTTATAGTGTCTCTAAAAGGGAATTATAAGAGTAATGACTCTTTTAGAAAAATTGGAAGGGATTGCTCTTTGCAATATGTTTAGGAAGGTGTTGTGCTTGTCAATTATTGCATCAATTAAAAGGAAGCTTGTAATGTTATAAAATGGCTTGAGATGTGACTAGAAGAATTAGTAGCACATATTGCTTGAATTATTTGGTTTAATTAATGAGCGACTTTATGTGATTGTAATTTCTCAACAAAGTATACAAAGGACAAAGAATTGGTTTTATGATAAGACTTATTGTTTTGAAAAAAAAAAGATTTTCCTAACCAAGGATATTTTGGTTGGTTGACTTTAGGGAATATACAAGTGATTGTTTGTATTGATATTATAGAAAAGGTTAGTGGCAGAAGCCCTTCACCAAGGGGATGTTTGACCATGCTGGAGGTTAGGACTGACCCTAGATACGAGAGGTCTCTCCATAGGGATGACGTTAGGTAGGAGGTGACAAGGGTACCAGGGGGGCTCTAGTTGTAAATCCCTTGGGTTTGTCAACCACTACATAACCTAGCATGGACTTCCTAGAAAGCCCTGATGCTAGATAAGGATGGATTGGTGGATCATGTGCTTAATATTGGACACGAGTCTCGAATTAAGGGACGGAATGCCATATTGGTATTGCACCTTGGAGAAGGTGCGGGACATGTGCATTATTTTATAAGTGCTTTCAAAAGATTGCTTTGATATTGTCATTCCAAATCATATGGCTTTGAGAAGCAGTAGTAGGAAAACTTGTGATAAAATTTATAGAGATATGCTCTCAAGGTATAGAGGAATAGATAAAGGCATAAATAAACCATACAACTCCCCATGATATCATTTGCCACATTGACAAACTAGACATTTGGATACAAGTAGCTATGTGCTTATCCATAAATAAGAGTTATACAAATTAAAAAGAGGACAATAATAGTATAATGACATGTATATGGAGAAAATGAGTAGTTGTTCCAAAACAATAAGATTGAAAATGGGTGGGTTACACATGATGCCTCTCACGAAACAAAAAACCATCAATAAGAAGAATATTGTCAATAGGAATTTGGTTATTTTGGGATAGATGCATCCAAGGATCATGGACATACTAATTTATAAGATAAGTGTCTTTCATAGCATCCAAACATGTAATTACAATCATAGAGACACTATATGTGCTAGTCTTACAACTTATTGCATCTAAAATTGCAATTTCTTTACAATGATGACACTAAATTTGAGGAAGGGATCAAATAAAGAAAGCCTAATGAAGTATGCCTATTAGAGTTCTAGGGTCAAGAAAGAAGATATTTTAAGTTGTATTGATTTAACCTTGAATCATGTATTTTGAGCCCTAAGATAATGTTTTTGTGTAATGCATTGATGTAGCCAATAGGTATTTTATTGTAGTTGTTATGCTTCATTTTTAAAACTTTTGTTACAACTTGAAAAAGCAATTGACAGAATTTGTGTGAAGGAACCAATGTTTAATGGCTAATTAAGGAAGCTGCCTTTGCATGTCAAATATAAATGTGTTGGGATGATTAGATATCTAAAACAAATCCCCAAAGAACGTAGGAGGACAAGATCTCTGACATATCCGTCCTACGAATGGGTGGTCTCGGTGAGCCAAGATTTTTCCTTCAAGGCACTAGATTTAGGAAGTGGTCGAATGCGTGACTACCTAGTGTGTTGTCTTCGACCCCGATTAATGTCATTTTAGGGGAATGGAGTCCAAACTATACCCTATGGGTAGAGGGGTCAACGCTTATCACTTCCCCTCGTTTCTCACTCACTATGAGCCAAGTGTGACATTGATCTACTTTGGCTTGAGTTGACTTACGAATGTAGTAATTCAAGGACTGGTGCTAGTTAAGCTAACATGTGACCTTAGCATCGAATTAGGAACCCAAATTTGGGTCAATCCATTTGGGTTATGGTCAGAACCTTCCATTGCATAGTGGACTCGAGAGAACCTAGGTAACAAACCCTTTGTTATTCTAATGAGCATTGGGTAGTGTCGTTTAGGAACAATCTCTTTGGACCACTAAGTTGTGCCATTGAGAGCACCTCAGCCAGTCACATTACAACTCACAATTACATTAAAATATTGATCAAACACCGATACACCACGTGAGATAATGTTTGTAATATATGGTCAATGATTTCCATGGTAATTCGTTGCTTGAGGTAGCACACTTATTTGTTGCCATTATTATTATTTTTTGGGAGTTTACTTCTTTATTAAATTCTGGTTGTCTTAGTGTTGATTCATCACATGAGGCACTTGCATTTGGCTAATCACCCATGTTGTTTCTTTATTTTGTCAATTGAGGACATTTGCTTTTCTACACTCATGCAATGTTATGCTTATTAATTTATTTGATTATTGATTTAAAGTGACTTGATTTTTATAACATGTGGATTTTTATTTTTTGACGATTCTTGATTTTTATATCTTATGTGGATTTTTATTTTTTATTAATTTGTCACACAATCGTGACTTGTTATACATGTGGACACATAACACTAGCACGACATGGATGTTAGGAGGATTAATAAATTTTGTGTTGTCGATGACATATATTTAGATCAAGAAATCAAGGAAGTCGTAAAAGTTATGAAGCATTCAATGGAGCATAAATAATTATTTTTTGCATTTTTATAATAATTTATTATTTACACATTAGGAGTGCTAGACATTTTTATTATGCATTTTTAAGATTGGGTGTTATTATTATTTTTGAGCCCAAAGATATTGTGTAGGATTTTAAATATTATTTAGATATTAGGGAGAGGGGAGCCGTTCACAAAAGAGGATAAAATATAGATGCAATATGCTATTTTGGGCACACGATCAATAGAAATATATAAATACATGCATTGGAAGAGCCCTCCTAATGCATTGGAGTGGTGGGAGAGGGGGGAGAGGGAAGATTACACCCAATTTGTATCATGCTTCACTTTATCCATTTCCTTTTATTATTTTCTTCTTGTATGCAAAATTTCAACTTTGTGCAAGATAACTATCAAATTGTGATTTGTGGGGTGGATATTAACAACACAACCACCATATGAGCAACATCTATGACTAATCTCACAAGATGCAAGGCTTGGATAACTAGGAAATGTAGAGGTGGGAGTGCCACAACCAAGTGGGTAGCCTCACATATAGTAAGATAGGTAATTGGGATAGCTAGATTCTCAAGCTCAACCAATGTTGAGATGATCTATGAGGGTCTCTAAACATCTAGAGAGATACACCCATCATTTGTTTACATCCTGGTGATAGGTTATGGAGAGCCTTCATATTATGCTAATGTTACAACTAAGAATGAAAGACATGGAAGAAGGCCATGCAATCAGAGATGGACTCTTTGGTTGAGAATGCTACTTGGGAGTTGATTTCTTTGCCTAAGGGCAAACATGCATTATCATCTAAATGGACCTAGAAGTTGAAAGTGTCTCTATCTAATGCATTGTCTAAGTACAAGGCAAGATTTGTGGCCAATGGCTTTAAGTAGGAGAAGGATATAGACTTTGATGAGATCTTCTCATTAGTAGAGTCAAGATGACCACCCTTCATATGATGTTTGCATTGATTGCCAAGGAGGATATGGAGCTTATACAAATGGATGTCAAGGCAGCTTTCTTTTATGGGGATTCACATGAGGATATTTATGTTGTGTAATAGCCAAAAGGGTTTGTTGTGCAAGGTAAGGAATAGTTGCTCTAGAAGAGCTTATGGATTGAAACAAGCTCGTAAAGAGTGGTACACATAAGTTTGATATGTGTTGAGATGTCAAGCTCTACATGAGCTGGCATTCACTACACATCTCAATGATGTGATAAAATACTATTCACTAGCATTTTAGGTAACTAACATGAGGATACGCCAATGATTCTAAAGCTAGACTACACCCAATGATTCTACAGCTGGACTACACCCACATAGTCTATCCTTGGTTATGACACATTCCTTATGCCACCCCTTTTCTAATTAGTATGTTCTGACTTAGTGACTATACGTACATACATTGTGGTACTTTCATATTTGTCTTTTTATCAAGTTATAGACTTTGTTCTTTTGTGTGGAAGAAGAAGAAAGAAGAAGAAGAAGATTTCACCCAATCTATTTGTGTGTTCAAGTCTTCATTGCCTCTATATGTGTGCTCTTGGTTTCTTCACCTCTTTCCCCTTTTGTTTGTTTTTATAGTACTAGAGGTGTCCCACAGCTACATAGAGCTCAATTGAAGTATGAGGTGAAGGCGTTGGAGCATGAAAGCAAGTAAGCAAGCAACGAGTAAGAAGCTCTTCCACCTTGCTCGATTTTCCTTGGGTAATAGTTGCAGGAGGCTCCTAACACTAGTAGGGTTGTAGTAAACAATTGCAATGAAACTTGGTGAGGAGGAAGACCCCCAATTGGAATTTGAACTTGAGTCTTCACACTATTACTCCAAAGTCTTAACCACTTAGCCATTTCCATTTTGCTATAACTTATTCCATCCTTTTTCCCTTAGACCTTCTTCTTACTAGCAAAGAAGCTTAGAACCTTCCTTCTTGATGGATTCTAGCATAAAGATGCTTCCATGTTTTTTTAGCTCAAGGCTTCTCAAGGTAGTGAAAATCTAAACCAACCTTGTAAAACATTGATTACTCAAATAAATGGCCTTTCATAATCTATTTCACTCTTCCAATTAGAATTATATCTTCCAAGTGCTTTGCACATTATAGAGTGTTGATGGGGATTAATCATTATCTTCACTATCTATTATCCCTTAAAAGCATATTGGCCTTTAGGTGGAAGATTATTAGGGTAAAGGTCAATGGTACAAGGCCCATTGGACACACCTTGTACTAATACACATTGTATAGTCGTATATAAGCAAAGATAATGAAGAATAAGGGTAATCTTAGTACCCACTAAAACCTCTTATTTGCTTCTCTTTCTCTCTCATCCTCTTGCTCTCTCATCACATTGACTCTGCATCTTATTATCTCTTCCTATTAATCATCATAATAGATTTGGTTGACTACTCCATCACCCTCGATGAATGGGGAGTCCCAAAATTTTTCTTATGTTTTCTTCCTTGATCAAGATTCCTTCTTTGGAACCATAGTTGGGTTTATTAAATAATTCCATATATATTTGGAATTGTGCAAACTATTATCCCTCAACCACAAACAGAGGGCCAAGCCATAATGGCCACCAATATAGATTAGATGATTGGACCTCTTACATTAATGAAATAAAGGAACAAAATATTATGTAGTTTGTTGTATTAGCACACATTAAGCAATATAAATGGATTTTTAATGTTTTTTTGCATGGCCTCTTGTTTACAATGTGCAACGAGAGTGTGCGAAAGTGGTTTTGTGCATTGTGACTATCTTGTGGAGTTAATTCCCTCTTCTCTACTCTGGTGACTTGTTTGAGGTTCCCCAAATGACCACATAAGTAGATCATAACTATTAAGCAAATCTTCTACATCCACAATCCTTAATCAAGCATTTGCCCAAATTATTATAAAAGTTCATAGAAGCCCATAGGTGGATAGAGGGGTGATATAATCTTCCACCATAAAATTTATATTCCATTTGATATAGTTAAAGCTCTTTAATATCTCCTATTCTCTCTCTTACATGTGTTCTCATTTTCTTTTTGTGATGTGTTGTTTTTTGCTTTTTCTACATCTCTTTTTATTTTCCAAAGTCTCTATTACCCTTATCTCACTATTGTAAGTCTAATGTGACAAAAATGAGACAAGTGTATCAATTTCAAGCTTGTAAAGCATGATGCATCCCTAGTACGTTCTCTTTTATACAGCCTTATATTCAAAACTTAAAGCTTTTCTTTTCCTATCATATAGCTAAGAATGACAATGTGACTAAGCTAAGTATCATTTGGTTAGTATTCATTCATTCCTTTAGCTCATAGTTTAGTGATGCCATTAAAAATATCAGAGAGAAATCCCATGCAAAGCAAACAATGATGCCAAAATCCTTTTAGACATATGGATTGTCATAAGAGGTGTCAATATGCTATATTACCTAATTTGCATGCTTTCCATAAGCAATATTAATACTTGGCAAACACACTTTGCTTAAAAGTAAGAGAGGCATGAATGTTGGAATAGAATTCCAAAATGAGATTGATTCGATGCGTCTATTTCCTTATAGTGTATCCATGTTATAAATGTGGCTAAGCTCCTCATGGCATGAAAGAATTTGAACAAGAAATTCTTGAAATTTCATAAGGAAGACACTAGAATGATCACCATAATAACCTTATGAATGAGACCATGCATATGATTACTTAGATATATATAATATTAACAATGGCTTGAAACTTTGGAGCATTCAAATCAGTTCATTGGTTACCATGTCCAAACTATCCCAAATAAAATAAATTTTAAAAATAGATTGTAACCATATACAATAAGTTCTTTTGGAAGCTTTGTGTGAATTATGATGCTTAGAAATTCCATTACTAATATTGATGCAAATGTTTTCCCACCCAGGATCTATGCTCCACTTATGCACAATTACTAAAACACGAGAGAAATTATATTTTCGTACAAGAGGGAAAGTACCATTTAACATTTTCATACATGCCATGATGGAGCCTTTTCCATGTGCTTGTGAGGCCATCTATCATCATCAATCTCTCTTGTATCAAGTCCCTACAAATATATATTTTTAATGTCATTTGATTGAGTTTGTATATTCAAATTTAATGGTTTAATTTGGCTAGTAGCCTTTATTGTTTCTAGAGCGCAATTGTTTACTAGAGTATATATTCTATCGTGATCCTTAATGTCACAACTCTATAGAAACAGAATTTGTATCCTTTTTCATTAATTTGTCTATATAATGATTTATTAAATTTATTTCCTTTGCACTAATTAGATATAAAGAAAAGTGCATTGGAGCTGGCCACTGATGAGTGGTCACAGGTTATGGTGGACCCACACGGTGGGTTAGAGAAAAGATAGTTCACACTTCCACCTATATGACCCGATTGGGCGCCTGTGACTAGAACTCACGCATATCAGGGTTAGACTCGCACACAGAAAGGATTGATGCCTTGAAGTGTGGGCTAGATCCACCAGAACAGACAGTTACAATCAACAAGATGGCATGATCATGAAATGCTTGTATAATGTACATGTGTGGGATGAAAGCTTGAAATGCACATTTCTTTGCATAGGAAAGTCACATGAAGATTCGGATACCATTTTTGCGATGTACACGGAAAAAGCTTTCATATGATACCCATATTGGGGGGGTCCCTAAATTCTAGGAGATCCCTAAATTTTAGGAGGTCCCTAAATTTTAGGAGCCTCGAATTAGCCTAAAAATACTAGTCCTAAAAAATAGGGATGTCATTCTAAAAATAGTAAGTTCTGTACTCTGACTGTGCTTACTAAATTTGGTTGTTTCTATTCTTGACAATATTCAACCCAAAAAGGAAGGCCATAGAGAAGAGACAAGTGTCAAGACACTTGTCACACAAGTTTCCAAGTGTCCCACCACTTGTCACATCTCATGACATATGGCTGGACACTTGTCTTGTGCTACTCCACTTTCCCCTTTTGTACTAGCTCTCCCCTCTCCTATAAATAAGAGCTCGTTTTTCTTCATTCAAGATCATTTTTCTTTGCTGTAAACTCATGTACAGCACCCACAGATAGCTAGAAACTGGCCCCATCCATCCCCATCATCATCCCCCACTTCTCCATTATCAAATTCCTCCATATTCTCTCTTCTATCACTATTATTTTACAAGACAGCAAGCCTGTAAATTCATTACAGCACCTCCTTCTTGAGCTCTTTCTTCCATTTTAGCTACAAGAAGCAAGCTCTATCCATGTACTGCTGATCAACGATGGAGAAAGGCTGAATTTCCCTTTTTCTTCTCTCATACTGTAAAGAAATCAGTTCTTATCATTGCATAATAGATAATGCATGTGTGTTTGTACATCTTTGCATGATCTTGTGAGAGTGAGAATTACTTCTTCTCACTCTCAGGTTGATGTAACTGAGCTCTTCCCTAAGGGACTTGGGTTGAGCAGAAATACATTCCTTCGGGGGGGGGTTGCCCATCTTCAACCCTCAATCTTGTCTCCATTACTTTTACATTTTCATGGCTGTAATTTTGTGAGTAATTTTCACTTTCAGCTTTAAGTGTTCATTCTCTTTTATATTAAGTTTCGAAAACAAGTGAATATCATAATTGTTAAGCATACTACGTTGTTCGGGGCGTTTATAGTGGTATCAGAGCTTTGGCTCGGTCCTCACCCCCAACACTGGTAGTGCTTACAACTATAAGTTTGTTTGTTTTCAGCCCTTGCATTGAGTGCTTGAGCATATTTTTTTTCTTTAGTCTCAATGGATCAATCGAGTGCTATCCTTCAAGCCATTCAAAGTCTTAGAGAGGAGAATCAGCAAATTCGTGAGCAACTTCTCAAACTAGAAAAAGTTGAGAATCCCAAAGAATTCAAGGAAAGAAGCCCATCTACTTCAAGGAGACAAAGCCATACCAATGAAAGGAGCCGATCAAGAAGTCCAACTACTTCTAAGAGGTAGTCCCATTCTACTTCAAGACAAAGAAAGAGATCGCGTCGAAGCTCATCCTCTTCTTCAAAGTCATCTGGCGCCTATTTTGATGGATCCTCTTCTAGTAATGAAGAGTCACACCCTTCTCGTGGAAGACCTCATCATCGTCAAAGGCGTCGACATTCTTCACCCTCGTCTCCATCTTCATCCCCATCAAGCACTTCATCATCTTCAACCTCAAGATTCGAGCATGGACGAAGGAATAAGAAGAAGATGAAGACTAAGTCACTATCTCAACTTGAAAAGAAGATCAAGTTCAGTATGTATGATGGTTCCCGAAATCCTGATCTTCTTCTGAAGTTTATTCGTCAATTTCAAATTTTGTATGGTCGTGACAAGTATAAAGAAAAAGAAAAGATTAAGTTTGCAGCTTTACATTTAACCGACTTAGCCCATACTTGGTGGACGGGGTTGGAATATGATCATGCTGCCCCAAAATCATGGCGGTCCTTTGTTCGCCTGATACAAAGCCAATTTCTTCCTGTTCATTTCAAAAGAGATGTAAAAATGAAATGGGATCGGCTTTGGCAAAAGAAAAATGAGTCACTTGGTGACTATACCAAGAGATTTTGGGAGCTACTTTTGAAGGTCCAACATTTCAAGAAGATCAGCAGTTCGGAAAAGCTTAGGAAGTTTCAAGGAGGTTTGCATTTTAAACTTCGTATTGCTCTTAATCATTATCATTGTTCTAGTCTCAGGGAACTCATTGACCATGCTGAGACATGGGAAATGGAGCACAATGGCAACAAATCATTCCAAAAGAATGATAAGAAGAAAGTAGATGATGATGAGGAGTATTCAGTCCCAAATGAAGGACAAAAACAGTGGCAAAAGCAGCCACCATCAAATCAAAAGAAGATGAAGCCCTATGCACCTCCTAATGCTCCTCAATTTCGCTCCAATCTATACCCACAAGCAAAGCAATTTTCCGAAGAAGAAAAGCAACGCTTCATGAAAGAAGGGAAGTGCTTTAAATGTGGACAAACAGGCCACATAGCGAAGCAATGTCCAAACAAGGGACAAAGCAAGGTTTCTGACAACAAGCCTAAGTGGCCAGTGAAAATCAATGCTATCAGTGATGTAGTTGCAAACACAACTCACACTCCAGAGACGCGCAAATTATTAAAAGCTTGGGGACAGTTGCAAGGTAAGCAAGCACTATTCTTGATAGATCTTGGGGCGAATGAAAATATTATTTCCTTGCAATTAGCTAAAGAGCTTGGATTAAAGAACGAAGAGATGGACACTCCGGCAGAAGTTCGCCAAGCTTTAAATGCTGATGAAGGTGACACAGTGAAGACTGTGATACCCTACATTGGTAAGCTCAAGTTTCAAATTCAAGGCTACAGTGACGAAGATACCTTCTGTATCGGAGACCTTGATGGTTGCGATGTGATTCTTGGCATGCCCTGGAATCATAGAGTAGATTCAACCATCTTCTCTCAGAAAAAGAAGGTAGAACTCACCAAAAAAGGCAAGAAGTACGAGATCCAAGCTGAAGTTTCTGGAGACACCATACCTATGGTAAGCCATATGCAAGTCTCTAGAGCAATTAAGGATTGTGTTCAATGTTGTCTGCTTTATGTCACTGATGTAAAAGATAATATGAATGCTAAAAACCAAGAGCAACTTCAGCTCTTCGAAAAGTATAAAGATTGTTTTTCGAAAGATCTTCCTTATCAGCTTCCCCCAGAAAGGCCTGAAGACCATCATATTGATATTATCCCGGGCAGTTCTCCTCCTAATATAGCACCATACCGTGTGAGCCGTCCTCAATAAGAAGAAATCAGAAAGCAAGTCGAAGACCTACTCAACCGTGGGCTAATTAGGCCAAGTAGCTCACCATTTTGTTCACCGGTTCTTCTTGTTCAAAAGAAAGATGGCACATTCAGGATGTGCATTGATTATCGAGCCCTCAACAAAATCACCGTGAAGAATCGGTTTCCTATTCCCAGAATTGACGACATTTTGGATCGTCTAGGAGGCTCAAAGGTTTTCAGCCGCATTGATTTAAAGAGTGGTTATCATCAAATTAGGGTAATACCACAAGATGTACACAAAACTGCTTTCCGCACTTCATACGGTCTTTATGAATTCTTGGTGGTTCCTTTCGGATTAACCAATGCACCAGCCACCTTTAATCAATGATGGAGCGCATCTTTAGAGAGCATCGACAATATGTCGGTACTTTCTTTGATGATATTCTTGTCTTTAGCAAGAATGAAGAGGAGCATCATCAACACTTGGAAATTGTTCTACAATTACTACAACAAAATCAACTCTTGGTAAATGGTAAAAAGAGTGAATTTTTCATGCATAAAATAAATTACCTTGGGCATGTTATCTCTTCTGAAGGGATTCAGATGGATCATGAAAAGATCAGGATAATCCAAGAATGGCCTCATCTTCGTGATGTACATGAGGTGTGATCGTTTCTTGGCTTATGTTCTTATTACCGCCGCTTCATTAAGCATTTTGCACATATGGCTTCTCCACTTCATGACCTTACAAAGAAGAAGATCTCTTTCCAATGGAAGGAAAAAGAGAAGGCAGCCTTCACAAGGCTGAAAACAGCTCTTACTTCTGGACCTGTTCTTATCATTCCAGATCTGGTAAAACCATTTGTGGTGGAAGCAGATGCTTGCGGTGATTGTATTGGTGCAGTGCTAAATCAAGAAGGCCATGCCGTAGCCTTTGAAAGCTGCCGTCTAAATGATGTGGAGAAAAGCAATTTGGTCAAATTTACAGCAAGGAGGTTCTCATCCAGATTATTCCATCAAAGACGGTTACCTTCTCATGAACAATCGCCTTTGTGTCACTCTTCTTGTTCGACAAAAGGTGCTTAAAGAAAGTCATGAACCCCCTTATGCAGGGCATAGAGGGAGGGCAGCCACTCTAAGTGCAATTGAGCGCTACTTTTATTGGCCAACATTACGAAAAGATACACATAACTTCATTGAGGCTTGTCTGGTATGCCAAAAATCCAAATATGATAGGCAGAAGATTCCAGGATTGTTGCAACCTCTTCCAGTGCCCAAAGATCCATGGGAATCTATCACAATGGATTTCATCTCAGGTATTCCAAGAACACCTCAAGGTCATGATATGATTTGGGTCATAATTGATAGATTCAGCAAACAATCACATTTTATTCCATGTCATAAAACATTGAAATCCGCACAAGCTGCAAGACTTTTCATTCAACATATCTTCAGATTACATGGTATGCCTTGTGAGATCATTTCAGATAGAGACTCCAAATTCACAAGTAACTTTTGGCGTGCTTTATTTGAGAATTTGGGAACCACTTTAAAGTTCTCCTCAGCTTTTCATCCTCAAACTGACGGCCAAACAGAGGTGATGAATCTCACTCTTTTGGATATGTTGAAAGCTTATGTTAGTGAACATAAGTCACAATGGGAGAAATATCTTCCATTATTGGAGTTTGCTTACAACAATACAGTGCACTCATCCATAGGGAAAGCTCCAAATGAAATAGTACAGGGTAAAGTGATTCCTCCTCCAATTATTCGCACTAAAGATAAGATTTTTGCTGCTGATGAGTTTGCTTCAGATTTAAAAACAACAATGGATCAAGTTCAAGCCACTATCAAAGTTGCGCAAGAGCGACAAAAGAAGCAAGCAGATAAACGAAGAAGACCTTTGGCTTTTGAAAAAGGTCAATATGTCTTGCTAAAGTTTGATAAAAGCAGGCTTAAACAAGGTTCTGGTCAAAATTCATCTTTTCCAAAGCTCTCCAGTAGATACTTTGGACCCTTCAAAGTGATTGAGAAAATAAATGAAGTTTCTTATCGACTTGAGCTTCCTGCTCATTGGAAAATACACAATGCTTTTCATGTAAGTTTGCTAAAACCTTACATAGGACTAGAACCAAAGGAACCCATTACTGAAGATCCCCCAGAAGTTGAAGAAACAGAGCAACTCTTGGAACCTGAAAAGATTTTGTTTCTCAAGGATCGAACCACGAGAAGTGGCCTTGTGACACGAAAATTCTTGCTAAAATTCAAGAATCTACCCACCACAGATGCACAGTGGGTAGATGAAAAATTCATGAAGGATTACCCAAATATTCTACAATAATATCAAGAAGATTTTCAGCTGAGGACAGCTGAATAAAAGCCAGAGGGCTGTCACAACTCTATAGAAACAGAATTTGTATCCTTTTTCATTAATTTGTCTATATAATAATTTATTAAATTTATTTCCTTTGCACTAATTAGATATAAAGAAAAGTGCATTGGAGCTGGCCACTGATGAGTGGTCACAGGTTATGGTGGACCCACACGGTGGGTTAGAGAAAAGATAGTTCACACTTCCACCTATATGACCCGATTGGGCGCCTGTGACTAGAACTCACGCATATCAGGGTTAGACTCGCACACAGAAAGGATTGATGCCTTGAAGTGTGGGCTAGATCCACCAGAACAGACAGTTACAATCAACAAGATGGCATGATCATGAAATGCTTGTATAATGTACATGTGTGGGATGAAAGCTTGAAATGCACATTTCTTTGCATAGGAAAGTCACATGAAGATTCGGATACCATTTTTGCGATGTACACGGAAAAAGCTTTCATATGATACCCATATTGGGGGGGTCCCTAAATTCTAGGAGATCCCTAAATTTTAGGAGGTCCCTAAATTTTAGGAGCCTCGAATTAGCCTAAAAATACTAGTCCTAAAAAATAGGGATGTCATTCTAAAAATAGTAAGTTCTGTACTCTGACTGTGCTTACTAAATTTGGTTGTTTCTATTCTTGACAGTATTCAACCCAAAAAGGAAGGCCATAGAGAAGAGACAAGTGTCAAGACACTTGTCACACAAGTTTCCAAGTGTCCCACCACTTGTCACATCTCATGACATATGGCTGGACACTTGTCTTGTGCTACTCCACTTTCCCCTTTTGTACTAGCTCTCCCCTCTCCTATAAATAAGAGCTCGTTTTTCTTCATTCAAGATCATTTTTCTTTGCTGTAAACTCATGTACAGCACCCACAGATAGCCAGAAACTGGCCCCATCCATCCCCATCATCATCCCCCACTTCTCCATTATCAAATTCCTCCATATTCTCTCTTCTATCACTATTATTTTACAAGACAACAAGCTTGTAAATTCATTACAGCACCTCCTTCTTGAGCTCTTTCTTCCATTTTAGCTACAAGAAGCAAGCTCTATCCATGTACTGCTGATCAACGATGGAGAAAGGCTGAATTTCCCTTTTTCTTCTCTCATACTGTAAAGAAATCAGTTCTTATCATTGCATAATAGATAATGCATGTGTGTTTGTACATCTTTGCATGATCTTGTGAGAGTGAGAATTACTTCTTCTCACTCTCAGGTTGATTGTAACTGAGCTCTTCCCTAAGGGACTTGGGTTGAGCAGAAATACATTCCTTCGGGGGGGGTTGCCCATCTTCAACCCTCAATCTTGTCTCCATTACTTTTACATTTTCATGGTTGTAATTTTGTGAGTAATTTTCACTTTCAACTTTAAGTGTTCATTCTCTTTTATATTAAGTTTCGAAAACAAGCGAATATCATAATTGTTAAGCATACTACATTGTTCGGGGCGTTTACACTTAATGAGTTTCTTTGGAATGCTTGAGTTGTGTGAATAGTAGGATATTATTTGAGTTCATTGGTTGATGTGCTCTAACTTCTCAAATACAACACATCATTTTTTATCATGGTAGGTTTGACATGATATGGTGCTACAAGTTATGCATGTTTATGATGAGAAGTTAAAATTAGTAATTTAGCCTATTTTCTAGAAACAATGTGTTGCTCTAAGGCTCAACTTGGAGGCATATCCATGTGATTACATATAAAGAGCTAATTTATATGTAATCTCTACCAAAGGACTAGTCATTAACAAAAATTACATAAGTAGGCACCTTGACACACCACCATTTGGCATTACATGAGTAAGGACCTTAACACACAACCATTTATAATTGGAGAAATGCCAAAAAATAGGTATTATTTCATAGTTAACTTTGATCTTTTCAATTGATAGGTTTAGAGGTTATCATCTAGCTTATTGTTGATTTTTCATGATCCTTTCGTTATCCATTCTTAGTTGCCCCACTTAATCTATAATTAACTTTCATTTCTCGCTATCCAATGATTCCAATGCACAATGCTAATACTCTTATATCCTCAATCAATCCTATGATGGGACCTTGCTACGAACCATTATTTCTCACTTATAAAATAAATATACTCATGGTCACTTTAAAATCATATTACCATTTGAAGGGCAAGCATGGAATCCATTAGGGGATAAAATGGAAGGAGCTAATCATAGAATAGTGCGAGGTGCCTCCTTCAATAGACCCGGAGGAGTCCTCTTATTAGTCGATTGAAATTCATATCCATGCACATCACTATCACGTCTCCCCATGGGAAACCTCGAACTTAGTTGAACATGGGAATCGTAGCTCTACTTCACAGGGGAAGCGTGGACAAGTCACCCCTAACAGCAATCTAATGCCCACTTAAGAAAGACCGCTTTGTTATCAATCAAAGGCAGGAGTAAGGTTAACACCGCACTTGGTTCAAAGAGAGTGAGAGACGGGGGAGAGTGTAACTCGATCCCCCTACCCATAAGGTAAAATCTCATCTCTGGTCTCCCTAAAATTGTGTTAAATCTGATAACTAATCCTATCGATATTGGGAGAGTCACAATTTAATAAACTCCATCTAGTGTTGGAAAGCTACTCGACTTACCGGGTCCACCCAGCCATAGGCGTTCGATTGTCAAGATCGAAGACCTCCCACTTTCCTCGATTGGATTTGCTTAGTTTTCTAAATAATAAAGCATACTACCACACTGTTTGGACATATAAAATCAACTTCATTTTATTACCCCATTAAACTAGGTTCGTTAAACTCAATCTTTAGCACATAACAAACAATTCGAAAATCAGATCCTTTATTTCATAATAACATCCAGAACATCACTCCGCAAAGTGGTACAAAACTGTCTTTTCACAGAAAGACATTGTCCAGCCTAGGATAGGACCTTCCAATCCCTTGGGATTGGGCTATATGTGATTGCACTCCATCTGCGATCCAATAGGGAATTTACTGGCTCAGAGCCCCTCTAAGCTTCCTTGAGCCTTAGAAGCCATCCTACATAGCAAGGGCGCTTATCACTTGGCCCTTTGCCCTCTCAGGTGCTCGAGTGATCAAAAACCAAAAACACCTACCTCCCTCTGGAGCATAGGACCCCCACCCGCATGTGAATTTTTCACACTCCGTAGAGTCTTAGGGAGCATTGGGTTGGGGATCCCAACGTCCCAAATCACCACAATCCACAACTTGTCTGTTTGTGCAAGCACGGAATGATAAGAGCCATAATTCATCATTCACAAATCTAAAAGCAGTCATAACCATAAAACATTTTTAATACACTTGTCAATGTATGCAATGCATAGAATCTATTCCCTCCATCAATTCATGTGTTCCTTTCTAAAAATCAATTGATAATACTAACATGTTTTTGTAAGTTTAAGTGCATTTTAACCGATTGTAATCTATGTAACGGACTAATTTATCCCTCATTATAGGAAGTTGTAGAGTTAATAGCTTAAAAGTTATCATTTTCTTATGTACTAAACTTGATTATCTGCATTTGACCATCCACCATGATTACGATTTATAGACGCAGCCTCAATTTGTTGTGGAATAACCGGTCCTTCGGGTTAAATGGATTCGGGGATAACTTTTGCTTACGCTTTAGCAGCGACTGCTTCCTTGCATTGGGGAGCTCTCTAAGTGTGATCTCGCTCAGCATCTCAACATCTCTTGGGAGCCATGGAAGAAGCTTGATGGATTCGAGCAACGCTTCCACATAGGTGTGAAGAGAGAGAGAGAGAGAGAGAGAGAGAGAGAGAGAGAGAGAGAGAGAGAGAGAGAGAGAGAGAGAGAGAGAGAGAGAGAGAGAGAGAGAGAGAGAGGGAGTGATTGCAGCAGAGCTTTGTCGTGTCAACAATAGAGACACTTCTACTCAAGTCGTTGTGTTTCTGACGTGATGCTCTACCCCTGTTTATATAGCAATTGGGAGGGGAGAGGGGTAAAAGAGAGGACACTTGCTTTAGAGTTTTTGATTATATGATAAAGAGAGAACGCTTTCTTTTAACATCATTGATGATGTTAGAGAGGGAGCTCCATTTTTGTAGTGCGAAGATAAAAATTTACGAATATATGGGTGATCACCATACATCGCGTTGTTGAGCGAGCATCACTCCAAGGCTTACGACCAAGGCATAGACCTTGGCATCTTGGCCTTTGTATACTTGGTAATGAGCTATGAAGGCTTCATTGGCGCCATTGGCTACGCATGAGAAGCTCCCACTAGCTTGTAGGAAAATCTTCCTCGGAGGTTACCCATCCCGGTAGTGTCGTCACCCAAGTGCACTTAACTACCAAGTGACTATCCACTAGGCTAGTTATTTTCATTGTTCTATACTATAAACATAGTTTTAATAAGCTAGTCTTGGGAGGGTTTCCCAAGTCTTTCTTCCATGAGCTGGCATATAATGCCTCATTAATAATAACAATTATATTCATATTTAGAGCTAGTTTTAAAAATGTGCAATTTTGTTTTTAACATAAATCAATTTTTGGAATGTCTACGCACATTGTCTATGAAAATAAAATAAGTAATGGGGACGTTATAAATAGTGAGCCAACAATGAGATGCACGTTGCCTATTAAGCAATAGGCTAGACACACATGGCCCATGTATAGTAACCAACCATCCCAATACAAGAGCTAGTGAGAACCACCCCTATGAAAGAGAATACACACTAACTATATAATGCATTGACCTACGTTTCACATACCTTCCTAGTAATTTGCTAATGTAACCACTAGCTTCCTACTATCTTTTGCTCTTCATCTCTTGAGTGTGTAGAGTGCATGGGAGAGATTGAGAGTGAGTGAAAGAGGGCGAGGTAGTGAGTTATGAGTGTGAGAAATTCTCCTCCATAACCTTATCATGTCCTTTTCTTCTACAACATGCAGAGCATTATGACATGATCGAGGGAGCAAGGTAGCATGGATGTGGAGCTTGGAATCACATTGAGGTCCAAGAGCTATACTTTGTACTATGTAGGGTTTTGAGGGAGGTAAGCATCTTATGGTTTCATAGGCTACATTGGGGTGTGCTTGTTATGAGAGGGAAAGCATAGCTATACCTCATTCTCACTCTCATCAAGCCGTTGCCTATGCTAGAGCTCATAGTATCATGAATGTCATAGTGATGAAGCATGAGGAAGAACCTCTATTGTAGCTACAGTTGGTTGCATTGCTAGGACAACGGTACATCAAAAGAGTGTAAGCTAAGCACGTGAAAGTGTGGTGCTAATAAGTGGATTAGGTTGTAGTTATGGTGAACCAATGCACACTAAAACCTCAACAGCACCATAAGATAGGATTTAGTGTTAGTAGAGAAAGAGATGATATAATTACTTAAGATTAATTTCTATTTTCTTTGTTTATTCCTTTTCATTTCCATTTTAAACTACCATTATGGGTGAGAACGAGCTTAGCACAACTGTTGTAAACATAGAAACACTAAGTGGAAGATCTTGAGAGTGGAGAAATCTACTCCCTATTTCAAGTCTTGCACCTATAGATCACAATGCAAGTGGACTTGCAAAGTTGCATCACCATGTAGCTTTGTGAGTGGACTCACAAAGCTCAATTACAAGTGTATTTGCACTAGTGTGACTAGTGTGAGGGATGTGAATCCTATGCTTGGCATGCTTGGCATGCTTGCATCTACATTACACTTTTATTTGTGTTAATAAGTGGTTCATGGATTGAAATACAACTTGGAAATCTATTGACAATATGAAAAATCGCCTCGCATTTAAGGTATAAAACTAACAAATTGCACATTTTTAATGATGTTAGATACAATATACCATCAAACACTCCAATGGATTAGATCCCCACTTTGTTGGGGTTGCACGCTTATGAGGTAATTTTGACACGCATATTACAAGTGTGATTGTGCTCTACAATGGCATCCATGCCTTGCATTGTGGTCAATGATCACATATGCAAGTGGTGTGAAGACAAGTACCTATGCAAAGTGGCATTGTAATCACATTCTAGGTGAATGCTCACATTGTAGAAGAAGACTTGCTTGCATCATAGCCAAACAACATAGCCACATCATAGAAGAAGACTTGCATTGCACATGACCACACATATCACAAAGGGAGCAAAAGAGGAATCACATCACTTAGGGAAAGGTTGCACCATGGCGTTGAGAAAAGAAAAGTCACAAGTGTGCAACAATGAGGAGTTGGTGCATATTGGGGGAGGTGTTGTGATGACAATGCATGGAAATGGCCACCAAGCCTAGCTACCATCAAAGGCTCCAAGCTTGGAAAGCTTCAATTAAAAAAGGCTATAAGGCACCAAGGCATCATCCACTTGCACCAATAATATGTGAAGGGGAGGCCTAGGAGTTGGTATAATATAACACTTTTGAGGACCCCCATGTGGAATTTAAACTCGAGTCATCCTGACTATTACTTAAAACCTTAACCAATTAACCATTCCCTTTTTATCGAAACTTCTTCAATCTCATTTCCCCTTAAACCTTCCTCTTGTTAGTGTAGAAACTTAAAAACCTTATTGTTGGGAGTCTAGCATAAGGATGTTTCCATTTGTCTTTCTAGCTCAAGGCTTCTCAAGGAGTGCACAAATACTAGAAATTTAAAAGAAGCATTATTTGCTCAATTAAATGGCCTTTCATAATCTCGTTCACCCTTCCAACTAGGAATTTATGATTTTTGTGAGCCATAATAATTTCTTCATCCATACTTCCCACTAGAATAATACAAAGTGCATGAATGTTTGATTATGCTAACTACAAGTAGAAAACACCAAGCTTGCTTTTTTAAAGATAGAAGTGGTTCTCGCATGTCATGAAGATCGAAGTGGTTCTCAAATGTCATGAGTGGGTCTAGGGTGAACTCCTTTAAGAACACAATACAAACATACCCTCAAAACCACTACTTGTGCTTCATAAAAAGGCATAGTCACTAGAATTGCTTGCACTACTAGTGCAAATTTTCTAAGAAAGGTTTAATAATGTGTCTCAATCTTAAAACCAATGAGAGGGACCAAGAAAATAAACTATTGACCAGAGGTGTTTAATTTGTGGTATAACATACATGTAAATAGATTTCATAAAGTATAAGAGTGATTTATGAGGCAATCACACCAATGGTACCCAAGTATTCATATGGGGAGAAGAGCTCAATGAGAGCTCTCCTTTTACCCTTCTCGATGTCGAAGGCTCCAAGCTTGGCAAGCTTCAACAAAATAGGCTTTGAGGCACTAAGGCATCGACCACTTGCACTAGTAGCACATGAAGGAGAGGCTAGGAGTTGGTATGATGTAACACTTTTGAGGACCCCTAATTTTGAACTTGAGTTGTCCATACTATTGCTCCAACCACTTACCCATTTCAACAAAACAAGCTTTGAGGCACTAAGGCATCGACCACTTGCATTGGTAGCACATGAAGGAGAGGCCTAAGAGTTGGTGCGATGTAACACTTTTGAGGAACCCTAATTGAAATTTGAACTTGAGTCATCCACACTATTACTCCAAAGTATTAATCACTTAGCCATTCCATTTTGCTACAACTTGTTCCATTCCTTTTCCCCTTAAACCTTCTTCTTACTAGCATAGAAGCTTAAAACCTTTCATCTTGTTGGATTCTAACTTAATGATGCTTCCATTTGTTTTATTAGCTCAATGCTTCTCAAGGAGTGCATAAATAGTCCTCTCAATATTGTCACATGAGCACAAAGTGACATGGGAGGCACAAGTACTCCAAGAACTTCAGTAGCATGCCAATTGAAGGATAAAACAAAAAAGAGACCTAGAATGGGAACAACAAAAAAGAAACAATGGCATGTCATAATCAAACCTAGGGTAGTTGAGCATATCAACAAAAAATCTGAAGATAGAACTTGCTAAGGTTGGTAATAGTGATGATTGTGAGCTATACTTGGAGGCTAACATAGCTGTCAAGTTCAAGGTCACCAATCACAATTGTTCAATTATAATTTTGCTTTGCAAAATGTCAAAATGTGCTCAAGGGTAAATGAGCATGGAGCTAATTTTTAGCTTTGCTAGATTTGGATCTTGTGAAGATGCTAGATTTATTCCTCTAGAGCAAAAATATCCCATAGGCTAAATTAGAAACATTCCTCTAGAGCAAAAAAATCGCATAGACTAAAATAGGACTCACAACTATAAAAGCAAGGTAGATGTGATTGAACAAGTGTAAACCAGTTAATCATGCTCAACTTAGGTGATGATGAACCCATAATACCACTAGCCTACCTATGTCTTGGGTTAGTTGCCAAGTGGGAGTTCTTAGATACACACATAAATGATATTGCAGGCTATAACATGTTATCTTACAACATCTAGGTCAAATTGGGACAACTAGACATTGTGTCTACTAACACCATAGTCTAACCATATGGGGTCCAATCCTATGCATTACTAAGCAAATGTAAGAAGAGAAGGTAAAGTCTTCAAGTCAAAGACAAGTTATAAGGTTTGACCTAAAGCCAAAGGCGTTGCTAAGTTTAGCCTCATAGGTTGTAGAGGCAAGCTTATAGAGCCAAGAAAAATGAATAAGACCAAAAAATCATGAGACTAAAAAGTCGGCATTGTTGAAGGGGTGTTGAAGGCTTAAGTATAATCTTGAATTGGTAAGTTAAGTCGCATCACTATCATGGAAAAGCCCAAACCTATTGAGGTGCAATGTTATTTAAAGCTTCAAAAAGAAAAATCTCAGTAGAAGGTGGGGAAGAAGAACAAGATTTGAGAAAGAGATTGAAAATGGAAGAAGTTACCAAAGGACATGGAGTGAAAAGCAAAAATTGGGGTGCATAAGTACTTACGATGTGCCCAAGGATACTATGAGAGGAATTTCACCATCTAATTGTAGCTATAGGATTTCTCTTTTGGTCTAGCCCAGTGGCACACAAGCTTGTAGATTATGAATTTGTCATGCTTGATGTAATTATCTTAATGTTAGCGAGAACATTATACCATTTGAAACCACCTCTTGTGGATCTAATTGCTAATTTTGCATCTCTAAAAAGTGGATTAGACTTTGATCATTGTAGTCTTGAGGTTGCTTTCTATTGAGCCCTCACTCTCCTTGACCTTAAGGGAAGATTCTCAACCTTGAGCTCGAATCTTACTTTCTCACTAAATGCCTCTATTCAAGGAGGAATAGCTATCGATAGGGAAATTTGGAATACCTCAATGAGGTCAACGAGCTTCCCACAAAGTCAAACAAATGGTCTGCTGACTAAATGGATTGGTGGGATAAGGAGGCTAGGTTGAGATTACCTCCCTTCCATCATATATAGCCATGATGCCTATATTTAGATTGAGATTGCCATCCTTTTTTATACCACCATATGTAATCACGATGCATATATTTAGGACTGATCTACTTGAAAAAGAAGAAAAACCACTTATTGGGTACTTGCTTTCCCATATTTTCCTCTAATTAAAAGATTTTGAGCTTCTAAGAATTTGAGTAAGATTAATTTGATAATGTTGTAGTTAAATAGAAAGAAAAGCTTTAATCTCATTCTACATTTATCTTTGGAATCTCTAATGCCTTGGTGCCTATCTTGTTAGATCATCAAAGTCATGTGAATATAGGTGTGTAGATGGAGCTAAACCTCATTGTTTTTAGGAAATAGATAAATAGGCAATAGACATTTATAGATACATTGACTTTGAAGCAAAAGTGGACTCTTTGTTTATCAATTTAGTGGCCATCAAAACATTAACTAATCCTTTAAGAAAAGAGCACAATACTAGGCCATAAGTATTCATAGGCTGCATATTAAGCTGCCATGATCAACTGTGTAACTTGAATTGATAATGAGTTTTCAAAAAGAATAAAGGGTGACATTACTATAAGATATCTATATAATAGGCAACATTATCGTGTATAAGAGTAGACTAAGATAGGATAGCAACTTAAGTAAATTATCAAAGTAAAGCTAAGGGGGAGAGATGTTGATATGTTGAGTTCCACATGAGTTGACATCCATTACAGGCCTTGGTAAATTATGAAAATAAAGATAAGGGGGAGAGGTGTTGAAATGTCAGGCTCCACACATCCCACAAGAGAATGGCTAGGCACAATCAACATATTAGCAAATATAGTCTCAAGATCACAATTGGATTGGGATAACAAGCTAATGATAGCTTTATGGGCATACCAAATTGCATATCGAATAGCAACAAGAGTCAAACAAATTGTCTTATGGATCTAATGCTCTTATGTGTAGAATTTTTAATCCCCAACTTGTGCATTCTAGTACTAGAACACTAGGAAGAAAATAAGGCCCGAACTGAGTGACTTACTAAATTAGAACACATGGACTTTTAGCTATCCACATATTTATCATAGAGAGAGTCTATAGGAAAGACTACCTTGACAAGCACATCCAATAGGGATTTTTGACAAAGGAAATTGAGTTCTCCTCTACTTGCTCAAGGAATACAATAATAAGCTAAAATTCCGAGGATTGGGACTATATTGCATTCACACTATTAGTCAAAGCAAAAATGTGGGACTTGAAACGCTTGATAGAAAAGGGATTGATTGCTTTGACGGTAGTTATATCAAGAAATATTGTCCTCTATGTCATCCTTAACACAGACAACCCTTAGAACCCACCAATGGCATTGACAACCAATGCATGCAAGACCCTTGTAGCAACACTGTGAGACACCCCCACAAGAACATATTAGAGTATGATAAGTTGTGATTAGCAACTTAGATGATGAAAAATAAATAGCTCTACCACTAATCTTTATTCAACACAAACTCACTACCTCAAAGTCCTAGTTGATACCCTCATTAAGGAACACTACAAGATACAGGCCTCATATTGACGTTCAAAGCGATGAAAATGTTTATAAAAAAATTTTCCCCCGCCGTCGCTAAAAACATCGGTACTAGCAACGCCACAGAACCATTGCTATCAGCATCGCTATAATGCGTGCTATCAGGTGACACATATAGCGATGCTTTGCGACACAAATTGCGACGCTAATAACGACACGTGCAGTAAATTTGCGATGCTAATAGCGATAGTTACAGAGAAAAAAAAATTGTGGCAAGGCAGCAACACTATGTGTTTATTTGTGCCATACAAAAGAGTTATAGTAAAGTGTACAATGCTCGTCAAAATCAAGGCAAAGTGTAGTTGAATCCATAAGATTGATACAAAAGATAAATACAAGATCATGTAATGAAAGTGACGGTAAAATCATGGCAAAATACAAATGATGATAATAACATAGTGCATAGAAAATGCTTACATAAATCACATGACAAAAAAAGAAGAGGATGTGCACTCCATGGATCCAAGGGTGAGCTATAGATCCTCACCATCTGAAAGCTCGTCCCATCGCAAAGGAGCATCGAACGGACTCTACAAAAAAAGAAACAACTATACATCAGGCCACCATACAATAATGCATTTTGATTAAATTTAGTAATTACGAATAAAAAAGAAGAGTGACTTACTGGGCCGCCGCGTGCGTACAATCAGTCGATCAATGCAGTGAGACCATGTCTCTCTGCATATCGAATCTCTAGGCCGGTGGGATTGTGGTTTGTAATGGAGTGTTGCAAAGAAAAAAATACAAGAGTTAGAAACATGATTGTCAGTACAAGGGATATTGCAAAAAAATAAGCGAGAATAACAAAATAACAACTTACAAAGTCCTCCAGATAAGTCTTGTGGCCGCCACTCCAAGATGATGGACCACTCCTACCTCCAATCGTGCCCTCGCTGCCTATTGTCTCCAACGTCCTGAAGAATTTGTAACCTTCTCCCTGAGTCGGCGCCAATCATCTGCGTCTAGCCACTCAGGCTTTGAGGCCCCACTCTTAAGTGCCTTACGTGCGTCCGATCGTCTGTGTGACATGTACGCATGCATGCACTCCATCATCTAGCCTGTGGAAAACCTATCTATTGTGGTGGGTACTGGAAACTCCTCATGCAAGGACACTACTATGAAGTCCTTACTCCCCTCTGGTATATATCTTCCAATGATCCAAGAGGTTGTGTCGAAAAACTTGTTGGCACAACTCTCTCATACGAGCCATCACCCTCTTCCCCTCATCATTCATGATAATGGATCATGTCCTATCATCTACAAGGTATCCATACCTCTCTAGGGTATGCCTCTAATGTGTCCTCTCCCACGTGCGACTACACTCCTAGGCATATCTAGGAGGCCTCTATACACCTGGTGTACCTACGGGGGTGGTAGCTCTCGGAGTAGCACCCATAGGGGTGCCACCTGCGGACGGCTGAGCAAAATTTGGAGTGATTGGAGTAGACGTTCCCATAGGCGTGACAAATTCCACAGGTGACGCAACTCCAGCAGAACGACGAGACGAAGACACTACATTGGTACCTCCACAACAACCACCTAAGCCATGCTCTCTCGAACCTGCACGAGAGCGAGGAGTAGCACCTGTATCTCGAGGTAGACCGTAGGCTCACTACATCCATGTCTCTGCAACATCCCCCAGAACCACTCCCTTTGTCCAACCCAAGTCTAGAGTCGACCTTGTCTATTAGAAATTGAAGCATCAGAGCGTACCGAAGTAGATCTAACAGAACGGCCCGATGGTGTCTAAGACATATCTTTGAATTGATCCATTTGATTTGGAGACATACGTGTGAAGATCTCCTATAGCTCCTCATTGCTCATCCCGCGACTTATCATGCGGATCCAAATATCCACAAAGGTCACCTTCATAGACAAAAAATAATGTTAACATAATCAATATAAATCAAGCAAAGCACAATAATATAAATCTTAAAAAAATGATCTTACTTAAAACTCATATCTTATGTACCCTTATAAGTGATTCATCAACGAATTGAGTAGGTAGATGCTCTAAGTATGACAAACCCTATGGTTCCATTTCAATCTCCTGACACAACCCGTATACACTCGAAGGCCGATAGAAAGGTCACCACAAAAGGATGACTCCACCTCATTCTCAAAGAATTCTTGGTCTCCTGTCTTTCCATCATTGTTACTTGATTCTAGCTCTTCTACATACTCCAAGCTTTCAGCAATCTTCACCCCTTGCAATATCAACCCCTCTATTTGCATATTGTCCTCATCTACGCTAGAAACATTGCTTTTATCATATACTCTCGTACTTCGAGGAGCTAAAGGTACAACATACCACCATCGAGGTTGTTGAGGGTTTGGATAGAAAATTACATGTTCAAAATCACGTACAAGAGAGATTTAACTTTTGTGACATGTACGATGTCGTAATAAAATTTAAAAAAACATGAGTTCATGCACGTGTTCACAATGGGCCGGCAATACAAACGTTTCGTGCAAATCCATCCATCTTTTTTCAAAATCTATTTTGAGAAATTCAGATTGACCTCGTCAAACTATTACCCTAGATCCTTCAAGTATCACTTTGAACCAATGCACATCGAAATAGGATCATGGAGAAGCTATCGTATCCACCGTGATAATACTTTGCAAGTTCTCAAAATACTCCATCTCATCTAAAACAGTATTTGGATACATTGCTCGTCATCGGCTCTCTTGCTCGAACTTTGCCATGATACCACAATCCGTTGTGGAGTGCATTTTGTCAATACACTCCACGCAAAAATGTTGTTCACGTGACCACACCGCACTGTAGATTTTGTATTGTACATTGAAATTGTTAATTAGTTATCACATATAAAATCTAGATACGATAAATCCTAAATACGTCGTCACCTTTGGACTACATCCCCTTGAGAATTTCCACTCCTTAGTTGAGACATCCACCCCTTCGCGAGACGCTATGGTGGTCAAAGCTCCATGCAACCATCACGTTGACATAAACTGCAGCATCTCCTCTATGCCCTTGAGATATCGAATCGGTCGATGGCGCATACTACTTCAAAATTGAGACCACACTTATTCCCAATCTTTCTTAGCTTGCTCGTACCTAGCGAGCCACGTCTTCATGGAGAAATGGTGCAACATACAAAAACGATTCACTTTCTCCTCCATTGCAACATCCATCCTTTTTTCTACCCCATTTCCAAACACCACATCTCGGGTCAATCTATCATCGTCCTTTAGCGACCATAGTATACTAGTGTTGGAATCCACTATTGGTAGCCATTATAAAATATGCACTAATACCTCAGACACCAACCAACCTTTAGCCATGCTACCTTTTGGTCGGCTCGTTGTCGCACACAAAGCCTTTCACGGTTTTCATGAAGCGCTTCAAGAAGAACATCCATCGCATATGTATAGGTCACGCAATCTTCACTTCCTCTAAAAGATGTACCAGGAGGTGGGTTTGTATCGTGAGCATGCTCGTGGGTAGGCACTTCTCAAAGAGACAAATAGTCTCCACTGCTCCCTGCCTTGTGGATTTAATAGAGGATGTTGTGATCTCCTTCTATGATATCCATTGCACTAAATTTGACAACCTGTAAATCGTCCTGCATATTTCTAGAGTAAGGCATCCCGCGATCGCGATTGGTAGTACAAACTGCCACAAATGAAGAAGCATTACGAACAATGACTAGACTCCAAATAGCAAAATACGTAGGCCACTTACAATCCATTTGTAGTATAAACATGACATATCTTATGCCAATCATGGGATTTTAGCCCTGATAATTGGTCGTCTTTAGAAAATGCGGGCCTGAGAGAACTCATCATACCCGTTAGAGTGCAGATAGACTTGATAATTTGCTTCACAATACGCTCTTCTTTAGTGGACAAAACCTAAGGAGCATGAGGTAGTTGCAAGTGACCATTAGCACTTGATTGCGACAAAAGCACCTCCATCTTTCCTACCTCCTTCAAATCCATTTGTGCCCCTGCAGTGTCTCTTTTTCGTGTGATGTGGTCCCATAGTAAGCTACCCACATTCTTGAAAATATGCATGGGATCCAACAAGTGGTTGATCTGTAAGTGGATCCAATATGGCAACTCATAGAAAATTGAGAACCGTCACATTCCATTTGGATGCGACTCTGTGTGGACCATTTTTAGCTAGCATTGGGCATTCATTCGTGTTGGATGTCGTCCAAGAAAACCTTCCCTCAGTTCATGATCCTTCGGCAAGAAAGCGGTGTGTCCTTGATATGTAATCTTCTTCATGGTTCGTGACCTTCGGGAGTCTAACTGTGGCCCACACAATGGACATGCATGATAACCTGAGGTAACCAGACCTATCCCAATACCTCTATCTAGTGAATACAAGCTTGAACAAGCTATGATAGATATTACCAATGAGAATGGAAGCCTACTTACCTGAGCACTCCCCAAATCCCGAAAATTCATGCATGGTCCACATGAGAATGGCTCGTATATTGGCGGACCGTCGACCATCGCACTTGCTCATATCTTCCACGGTGATCCCCTCCTCCCAAAAAATCTTAAGCTCATTGACTAATGGACGAAGATATACGTCCATATTCTTGACTTTGTAGCTACCAGGAACGAGCAACCTAAGGATGAGGTATCCTTTATTCGTAGAAAGCCATGGAGGGATGTTGTAGTTAACAAGGACTACATGCCACACACTGTAAGAAGTTGACCGCAAACTGAATGGATTCATGCCATCCATAGCAAGACTAAGCCGAAGATTTCTTGGCTCTCAGGCAAAGCTTGGAAAGGTAGAGTTAATGTGGCTCTATATGAGTGAATCCGCTAATAATCGTTGGACTCCATCTGTGGATCTATTCTATGCATGCCATGTTGTCAAGCTCGTCATGCCGGAGGTACGAAACATGTGATGTATATGGGGGATAAGCGAAAAGTGTCTAAGAACTTTTTGAGGGATGGTTTGCCCTTGCAAATCCTGTCGATACCTATGAGCATCATACTTTGGACATGTCTCCATAGTCTTGTATTCTCCTCGAAACAATATGCAATCATTGACACATGCATGGATGCTATTGTAGTCCATGCCAAGCTTTCGTAAAGCATGTCGCGTGTCATCACAAAACTCAGGCATGGTATTTGCAAGTAGTAATATATGATATTTTAGAAACCTGAAAAGAAATCTTAATTACCTTGAAAAAGCACATTTATTTTTTATGATGGTTCTGAAAGAAAATCAACGAAACGTACGTAGAAGGTACTTGAATAACTCGGTCACCTCCACCCATATTTTGCTTGCACACTTAGGAGTGCAAGTAATGTCTTCAAGTGAGACACTTGGCACCCATCATATAATGGTATGGATGCTTTCTCTCTAAGTGGATCACATGTCTCGACATCCATAGGTATCAATGCATCGATCATTGCCTCCATCTCAGGCTCCAAGTTTGTAGGAAAGTATGAAAGATTGCATGTCTCCTCTAGTATTGACGGTATAGATTGGGTAGTGCCTTTCAAGTGGTAGATTGACTCAAGCACTCCATCCATCGCACGCCCACGAACTCTTCTAATTGGCGTCAAAAGTTTCACTCCTCCTTGGGATGAGACGTCATCTCCCTGTGATAAATTTTACGGCCACATCCAATGTTTTTGTATATGATATTCAATTATTTTGTGAATACAATGCATGATTGATATGCATTTTTCTTACCATTTGCTCAAAATTTGAGATCGCATGATCAATGATCTATGATTAAAACTCCCCAAAGCATCGTACGTGTTCTATAAGCAATCGATGTTTTTATCTAATTTCCAGTTTACATTAAGAGTAAGGACATGGGACCCGCTGATTAAGATACGCCTTGCGATCTTGAACATCACGGCCTTCATTGTTTTCCATTTGGTCTATGTTACGACAAACAATTTATTTTTGTTATCATTCTTTTTTTCTTTCTTAAATTGTTTGAAAAGGGATTTCTTCTCTTGTAACTCAATAAAATTAACGTATGTAAAGTCTCCATCCACCTATGAATGGCGGGCCTACAGTATGTAAAGTCTAATATGCTATGCATGGGGGTGAGGGACTAGCTACCTTATGTCGGAGTGTTCTCCGTCCTGTGGTATTGTATCGGACATTGCTACCCTTTTTCCTTTGTGTACGACTCGATATGCAAAGCATAGGAGGAGGAAACACAAAGCATGTCAAGAAAACCATCCATTCACCTCCAAGTCCAATCTCCCTTTCGCTTTACCGGGCCTGGAGACACATGCTTTTCACACCTTCCTAAAGCATCGAACACACCTAAGGTACATCATTATATATATATATATATATATATATATATTTCTCTCTCTCTCTCTCTCTCTCTCTCTCTCTCTCTCTCTCTCCTACTACTACTACCACTAGTACTCGCCTTCCTGAAACGTCAAACACACCCAAGGTACACCTTTAACAAAACCTCTCTCTCTCTCTACTACTACTACCACCACCAGCACCACCACCACCACCACCACCACCACTACTACTATTACTACTACTACTACCACTCACCTTCCCGAAGTGTCAAACACACCCAAGGTGCACCTTTAACAAAACATCTCTTTCTCTCTCTCTCTACTACTACTACTACAAACAAGAAAAGAAGAAATTAAAGAACAAGATCTTACCCTCTCTGTGTTTTTCATCCATTCCTTCTCCTCTCTCCCTCCCTCTCTCTCTCTTTCTCTCCCTCTCATTTCCTCTCTTTCTCCTTCAATACACATCATTCTTAACAAAAACAAATTAAAGAAAATGAGAAAAAACAAGAACAAATCAAGAGGGAGCAATGCACTCACCACAAAGGTAGGAGGATGGATTCAGCAGCTCTTCTTCATGACATCGGCTCCTCTTCACCCTTCGTGCACTTCCTCCTCTTCTTTGCGAATGGCGGGTGGTAGCGGCAAGAAGCTCTCCTTCTCCCTCTTCCTCTCTTTCTCTCCCTCTCCCTCCCAAATGCACGATATAGCTTGCTCTTTCTTTAGCTCTTTTGTGCAAAATGCCGTGCTCAGGTTTCGACCCGTTTTTTCATCTGAGTACCGTCGTTATTTGTGTCATTGTTTGCATCACTATTTGCAAATAGCGACGCCGATAATTTGTATTGCAAATGGCCATCGCTATTCCCCTATGTCCTTGTAGTGGAAGGCTCAAACTTCAACACCTTACCATGCAAATTTTGGGATTAAGCAAGTCACTATTCACTAGTACCCTTTAATTCAAAACTGAATCCATATGGAGGCTTGTTTTATTTAGTACAAGGAGAGTGTAAACTAATGATAACCATCAAAACTGAGAATATCATAAGATGTTTTACATTCTTCTCAATCAAGAATATGTGGAACAAGAAATCCTACTAGAACTATCTTCCAAATTAAAAACAAAGGGCCAAGTTGACTACATCAATGAATGCATCCACCTTAACCTCCCAGGGGCCAAAGTGACCTCTGTCTTTAGTAAGGGAGAGTTGGCTACAAATGATGGCCATCGACCAACAAATCCACTCAACCACCATATATACAAAGCAAAAAGAAACTCTATTGCAAGAGCTTGTGTAATGAGCGGGGATCACAGGAACATAGCATGGGAACATACCAGTCACACTGACGGTATATAAGGTGTAAGAGGGTATTTTGAGGCATTACTGAAATTATCAAGAATCTATATTTTCACCTTCTCAAGATTCCATGGCTTCTTCTTCTTCTTCTTCTTCCCTTCCCTCTCTTTCTCTCTCTTCTCCCTGTCTTTCTCTCTTCTCTTCCTCTTCTCCTACAGTTCTTCTCTCTCTTCTCTCCCTTAGTTAGGACAGTTAGGTCTCTTTCATTACAAGTGGTATCAGAGCTTTGTCCTTGATCCTTTTCTTTTCCCATAGATTTAGGGCTCTCACAATTTTCCCATAGTTAGAAAACCCCAGTTACATCCCTCTCACAGGTACACAGGAGTACTCAAGCAGGCTATCAACCCTCTTGAAGACTATGGCAGCCTTTCTTGGAGCTTTCCTAAGAACCATGGACACATCTGGAGGCCGGCATAAAATTTGATAGGTCATCACTAATTCTCATGTAAGTTTCTTGAGGGTTTTGGACAAAAAGGAGTGTAGCAGAGTTAGAGAAGACCAAAAGCTCAGTTACTTTTCAAGAGGATTTTCTCTCTCCTCCTTCCTTCAAGCTGCCATGGAACCTTTAGCCCAAGAACCTCAAAGATCTTGCTCCCTCCTCTTTCTCAGCAAGAATGGTTTGTCCCAGTGCTTCCCCTTCATCTTGCTTAGCATCTAGAGCAGCATTGAGCCCTGCTTGCTTTGTCTGGAGCCTCCAGGGAGCAACCCGAAAAACACGGCGCATTTTGTGCTGAGCTTCCTAGCTCATTCCCCCTGCTCTAGCTCAGTCCTAGCCCTCCTTGCTTCATCTTTCAGCTTTGGCACACCCCTGGGAAAGCTTGAGCACGGGTATTGACCCCCCCATCAGTTCTTGGCAACACCTCAAACCCTAATGTGGGCAGCAGTCATGGCAGCCATGGAACCTTTAGCCCAGCTCATGGCACACTAAATCCCCTTCAATTTTCTCACCTTGGAATCCTTGGGAGCAGCCACAAGCTTCAACAAGTGAAGATATATGACATTGAAGGCCCCCCATACAACCACGGGCAACAAGAAGATGGGCAACCACAAAGCTCTTGAAGAAGGCAGCCAATGACTCTTCCCCAGGCTTGAACAAGGTATGTCAATCAGTTCTTTCTCTCTCTTTTACATCCAATTGTTGAGCTCAGCCACTTGATGAGAGAGATGGAAGGAATGCTTGGGTTGAGATTGCCAATGGGATTCCCACCCTCAGCCCACACCCTGGGAATGCATGCATAGGTGGATAATCTTTCAATTTCTTTCCCATTGATCAAGATTTTACTCTAATCCTTAACCATGCTATTGTTTGATTCCTATTTTTTAAAAAATTTGTAAGAAGGGTAAGTCATGCAATCAGCGAGTCACTGAATTGCAGAGGTAACCCCTTCCCCATCCCATTTCCTTATTGATCATGTATATCATGAAAGGCCCAATCCTCAATTTGTAAATGCATATGATGCTGGTTGCTTAATAATAAATGTCTGCCATGTATATTCCGGGTGAGGAAAAGCCCAATGCCAGGCGAGGTGGCAAGACAAAATAGGGATGACCTCCCCTTGCCATCAAAGACCCTGAAGGGGTACACAACCCGGCCCGAGGGGAACTTTGCCCACCCCCGATGATCTAGAGCCCAAAGCTTATTGCAGATGTAGGTACATTTGATGGAAAAGCCCGAGCCTTGATCATTTGAGTCTACCGCCCTCTACATGCATTGGTAATGTCATGTATCACTTGGAAATGTATGGTGGATGCATGCAAGAAGGGCAGGGTATGCAGTCATGGAAATGGTCTCAACAATAGAACTACGGATGCAAAGGATGTATGGCTCTATGTGGCATTGAGAACCACCGTTGAGGCCTTGGATGTCTTGGGATAAGCACCTCACCATTGGGATAAGGTATGCTCCTTGAGGGAGCCTTTGCAGGGTATTGCAAACAGTCAGTCCCACACAGTCATCCCACAAAAGTTAATTACAGCAAAGCCTTCTTGTGTGATTGAGCACGGGCCCTATAGCTTAATTCGAAGAGGGAAGCCCCCCCTTCGATCTGAACTAAAAATCTCCCCATTCTGCCTTATAGTTTGGTAGATATGCTCAGTTTTGTGCTCAGAGGTAATGTGGGATAGGTAGCAGTCCTACATAGTTAGCCCACAAAAGTCAATTACAGCAAAGCCTTCTTGCATGAATGAGCGCATGCCCTATAGCTTGATTCAAAGAGGGCATTCCCCCCTTCTATGTAAACCAAAAATCTTCCCATTTTGCCCTACGGTTTGGGAGATAAGCTCAATTTTGTGCTTAGAGGTACTGTGGGACAGGCAACAGTCCTACACAGTCAATCCACAAAAAGTGATTATAGCAAAGCCCTGATAATTTATTGTCAGAGATATTTTTACATAGCCTTGTAGAGGGGATTGAGAGCTTTAATTTGAATCAAAAAGTTTGGCAATGGAGCTTCCTAGCTCAAGATATTGCCATTTCTGTAACAAGGGGTCTGGTAGACTACACTTGGGATGGCAGGCCACAAGGGTAAAGCAAAGGCCCAGGAGGACTTCCAGCATGAAATAAGGGACTCCCGTGCCTCAATGAACGATCCTAGCTCAGCCCAAGAGGATCGTGAAGACATGTTTGAAGAGGGTGCCCTCGAGATGGACCGCTTATCTATGCTCAACCAAACCCTATGCCAACATGAGACCCGTCATGCTAAACGACATCAAGAGATGGAACAACGCCATAGGGCGATAGAAACCCGCCAAGATCACCATCATTCTGAGATGATGGCCAAGATGGACTTACTCATAGAGCACATGGGTGCCCTCATCCCCGCCATTGCACCCCCCTTGAATCGACCCAAGGAGTATATCCCTCCCCGTGAGGCTAACCGCCCTTCCCCCTTTGGAGACCGAGCGTAGCCCACAAGGTCTTGGTGGTACCCATGGCATTCCCCATAGCACTTATGAGACGGGTGAGCCTTCCACCTGACATAATGAACCCCTCCTTCCGTCCCCCATTATGAAACCCTGAAGCCCATCCTTGGCACCACAACTCCCCCGTAATGGAAGCTATATGCACACTCATGGGAATGGCCAGCAAGGGTCTAATGCAAATCTTGGGCAGCATGGAATTCAAGGGGTACATGGGTAGCATGCACATGGCAGTGGGCAGCATGCACATGGCAGTTTTGGGCAGCATGGCCATTTTGGACAGCAAGGTCCTAATGTGCAATTTGGTCCTCATGTAATGCATGGACAGCATGGCCCCCATGGAAATTTTGGACAGCCAGGGATTGGACAGCAAGGCATGTATGGGCAGCATGTAGCACATGGCATTCATGGACAACAAGGCCCAAATGAGCTGTGTGACAAGATTGTGTTTACTAAATTTAATGGGCAGTCCTCATCCCCAGCTGAATTAGAGGAATGGACCTCTAAATTGGAAGCCTATTTTCTCATTTACCCCCATACCGATGAGGCGAATATTATTTTTTCCTCCCTTCATTTGGAAGGTTTTGCCCACACATGGTGGGGATTTGTTCAAAGAGAAAATTAGCAGTTTTGTGATTGGGAAGAGTTCAAGATGCATATGATCCAAGTTTTTGTCTCCCCGGTAGAAAAAGAACGCTTGGCTAGGCAATGGTATCAGTTTGATCAGCAAAATCTCACCGTGAGGGAGTACACCAACCAGTTTATGAACCTATCCATGTATGTTGAGGCAGTCAGTGATGAGGCCAAATTGCATAAATACATTTATGGGCTAGATGCGCATCTCTCAGCTAATGTAATGGCTCAAAAGCTAGCCACCTTGTTTGTATCCATAGAATTGGCTGAATGATATGGTCGAAAATATCGTCGCAATGAGGGCATGCAGCCCATTGCAAGACAGCAAAGATACCCTATCAGGCAACCCCCATATGCCAGTAATTATCACAACAACAATGCAGGGAATGGCAACCCCAAAATCCCCACTTACCCCACTTTTAATGCTGAAAGGAAATATGGCAGTTTTGGGACAGCACCCCCTCCAAAAGTGACCCAAAGTATGCTGAAAATAAGACACGGAATGGCTTCAGTCCTAACGGTCAAAAATTCATTCCTCTTGAAGTTATCAAGGATCGCAAGGCTAAAGGCTTGTGCTTTAAATGCGGGGATAAGTACACGATTGATCATGCATCCAAATGCCCCTTTAAGAACACCATTGTCAAGTTTAATAGCATGTATGTGCTAGAAGATAGTGACAAGTTGGAAGAGGACTTGCATGACAACTCTCCCATGATGACACTTGCTGAAAATGCTAAATATGAAGAGGATATTGACATCGATCAGTTTTATGACTCACCGGACAGGTTTCCTTTTGACCCCGGTGGCTGCCCCATCGATGACATGCTTGGGAATGACCCTTTGCACCCCACATTCACCACTATATCAGCTTGCTCGATCTCCATGGATGCATGGACTGGCTCTAAAAGCCCGAACACCCTACGAGTACATGGTAACATTGATGGCAAGAGTGTATACATTCTCATAGATAGTGGCAACACACACAGTTTTGTGAATAAATCGACTCTTGGACATTTGACATATGTTCCTATTGAATTACATCAACCTCTTAGGGTTCAAGTGGCCAATGGAAATGAGGAAGTGAGCTCCCATGTATGCACATAAGTGTCTCTTATGCTGAGACCAAAAATTATACAGCAAAGGTGGACTTAATTACCCTTGATATGGGCCTCGTGGATGTTGTTTTGGGATGTGATTGGCTTTAGCAGTTGGGAAAAATCTCTATGGACTTCTCTCAGCTATATATGGAGTTTGTAATGCATGGGCAGCTTGTATATTTGGAGGGAATCAAAGAAATTGCAGATTTTCAACTTATAACAACAAGACAACTCAAAAAGGAATTCAAGAAACACTCCCAGATCTTTGTCTTGCATTTGCACAAGGATAATGATGACCAGTACACCTTAGGGAAGCAAAATGCAGCATTAAAAGTGCTTTTGGCTGAATATGAGGACCTATTTCAGCCCCCCACCACCCTCCCTCCTTAGAGATCGGTGGATCACCCGATTGACTTGGAGCCCCATACCAAGCCCATCTATAAACCCCCATATTGACTCTCTAAATGTGAGAGAGAGGAAGTAGCTAAGAAAGTCAAGGAGCTCACTGAAATGGGATTCATAGAGCCTAGCTCTTCCCCTTATGCCTCCTCAATTCTATTGGTTAAGAAAAAGGATGGATCCTTCCAGTTGTGCATTGACTACCATGATCTCAATAAGATCACTGTCAAAAATAGATACCCCATCCCTCGAATTGATGACTTGCTTGAAGAACTCAAGGGAGCACGCTACTTCACCAAGATTGATTTGCGATCCGGTTACCACCAAATCAAAATGAGGGTGGGTGATGAAGTCAAAACAGCTTTTCGGACTGACCGTGGCTTATACCATTTCCTTGTCATGCCATTTGGGCTCACTAATGCACCCGCCACGTTTCAAAGCTTAATGAACAAAATATTGCGGCCATGGCTTTTCCAGTTTGTGTTGGTATTCTTTGATGATATACTCATTTATAGCAAGTCACTGCATGAGCATTTGAAGCATGTCAGACAAATTTTTGATGTACTAAGAGAGCACTGGTTATTTGCCAAGGAAAGCAAGTGTGTCTTCATGCAAATAGAGGTTGAGTACTTGGGACACATTATTAGTAAAAAAAAGGCATGCAAGCTTATCCTAAGAAAGTGCAATGTGTCCGGGATTGGCCCACCCCCACTACCACTACCTCCTTGCGTGGTTTTCTTGGCCTCTCCTCTTTTTATCAAAGATTTATTCACCATTATGCCACAAATGCAGCACCACTAACCGACAGGCTGAAAAAAGAGGCTTTCCTATGGGATGAGTTGGTTGATTGCAGTTTTCAGCAGCTGAAAGACTTGCTCACTTCATCCGCCATCCTCATATGCCCCGACTTTTCAAAGGATTTTACCATCTGGTTTTGGTACAGTCTTACTGCAAGAACACGGGGTAATACCATTTGAGAGTAGAAAATTGGACGATAAAGAGAGAGAGTTGCATGTCTATGATCAGGAGATGTTGGCAGTCGTTCATGCTATTAAAAAGTGGCACCACTACTTGTATGGCAGTAGATTTAAGGTGAAAAGTGACCAACGTGTACTTAAATACTTCTTGACTCAGCCCAACCTCACTCTCAAACAACGTAGATGGGTGGCTACCCTACAAAACTATGACTTTGAGATTACCCACACCCATGGCAAGGACAACATAGTGGCCGATGCACTCTCTCACATGTGGGCATGCAAGGTTCACTGAACTCCACCATGATCGGATTGAAGAGCTCCAAGAGGCATACTTGCTTGATGCTGAATTTAGCCCTCTTTTCCAAAAATTACAGCAAGGTGTCATGGATGACAACTCTCAATATTAGCTCCACAATAGCCTCATTTGGATCCATGACAATATTGTGATTCCTCGTGCCTCTCCTTTCACCCAAAGGATCCTTGAAGAGATGCATTCTTCACCAATTGCTGGCCACTTAGGGGTCTTCAAAACATATGACCGCGTTTCAAATAGCTTCTATTGGAAAGGCCTATGGCGGGATGTTAAAGACTTTGTGTCTAGATGTGTGCCTGGTCAGCAAAATAAAGATAGCACTCTTAAACCGGGTGGACTTTTGCAGCCCTTACCTATCCCCAAAGGAAAATGGACCCACATTACCATGGATTTCATCACTGGTTTACCTACAACCAAGGAGGGTTGGGATAGCATCTATGTGGTAGTTGACCAACTCACTAAAGCAGCCTATTTCATCCCTACAAAATCTCAGTTTACAGCATCTCAAGTTGCCACTCAGTTTATGGAGCATGTTTTTAAGTTGCATGGCTTACCCCACGTCATAGTACATGACCGGGACACCAAATTTATGAGTCAATTTTGGCAAAAAAATTTCAGCTCCATGGGGACCAAATTGGCTCCATCTACAGCCTATCATCCCCAAACGGATGGGCAGACTGAGGGAGTCAACAAGTGGCTTGAAACTTATTTGCGACATTATTGTCATGATGTGCAGAATTCTTGGGATGTATGGCTGCCCTTGGCTAAATTTTCTTACAAAAACTCCACTCATTCGAGCATTGGAGTCTCTCCCTTTGAAGCATTGTATGGTTATCGAGTGCCCCTTCCTACCGTGATCTTCAATGAAAAGCTCAACCCCCTTGGAAAAGAAGAGTTGAACCGCATGCAAGCTTTACTTCAACAATGCAAGGCAAACCTCAAAAGGGCTCAAGAACACATGAAGCTCCATGTTGATGCAAAAAGAAGACCCCTTAGTTTTCAAGAGGGTGAATTGGTACTCCTCAAGGTCCCCAAGTCCCGTTATGCTACACTAAAGGACGGTTTTTGCAACAAGTTGGCACACCGTTACTATGGCCCCTACACAATCATTAAGAAGGTCGGGGACTTGGTTTACCATCTCCAACTCCCTCCCACTACTAAGATCCATAATGTCTTCCATGTGAGCCAATTGAAACCTTTCATTGGCACCCCCAAAGATCATGTAGAGGAGCTACCCCCCATAGATGGGGAGGGCCTTATCCAGTATATTCCTGAAGTGATCATTGGGCAGTATGAAAAGCAACTCTGCACATGTTCCATCCATGAATACCTGATCAAATGGCAAGGCCTACCAACAGAGGAAGCTTCTTGGCGCCCAACATCTATCTTGGATGAATTTTCACACCTCAAGGAGGCTGTATTGGCTGGAACTCAACCATGACACCTGTTTTGGGCTACAGTCTTTGTCTAGACAGCCAACTGTTTTGCACCAGTTTTGGTCCTGACCCATTTTCAGTCCCATCCCCCATACATGGGCTAAAAGTACACCTCGAGGGCTCTGCGGCAACACCTCATTTGCCCCGATCAGAGTTTCCTAGAGCAAGCTATGGCTGTTTTTCTCCAGCCATACCATCCGGGACAACACACTAGTAACTCCTAGACAGCCCTCTATTTTGCAATAGTTTTGGCCCTGACCTAATTGCAGCCCCGCCTCACCCACATGGGCTGAAAGTACATCTCGTGGGCTCCGTAACGACGCCTCAATTGTCCCATTCAGAGTTTCTCACACAAAGTTATGGCTGATTTCCTACAGCACACCCTTACAGGACAGGACAACATCCCTTGTTTTTTAGGACAAAAACTTTATGAGACGGGATGGTTTGTAATGAGTAGGGATCATGGGAACATAGCATGGGAACATACAAGTCACACTGATGGTATATAAGGTGTAAGAGGGTATTTTGAGGCATCATAGAAATTATCAAGAATCTCTCTTTTCACCTTCTCAAGCTTCCATGGCTTCTTCTTCTTCTTCTTCTTCCCTTCCCTCTCTTTCTCTCTCTTCTCCTTGCCTTTCTCTCTCCTCTTCCTCTTCTCCTGCAATTCTTCTCTCTCTTCTCTCCCTTAGTTAGGATAGTTAGGTCTCTTTCATTACAACTTGCAATGGCCAAGTACAAGAATCTCTTGCATGTCTTAGCAGTTCAAGAGGCAAGCACTCAAGTAAGACTCACATAAATCCTTGAAGGCACACCAAACGACAAAAAGAAACCACAAGAACTCAGCCACCATATATACAAAGCAAAAAGAAACTCTATTGTAAGAACTTGCAATGGCCAAGTACAAGAATCTCTTGCCTGTCTTAGCAATTCAAGAGGCAAGCACTCAAGTAAGACTCGCATAAATCCTTGAAGGCACACCAAACGGCAAAAAGAAACCACAAGAACTCACTTGAGGCCATGAAAACAATGTAGATAGACCCACAAAAACCATGCATTATTGAAACATCAGTGTCAAAGACTCTACTAATTGTTGAAGGCTACTATGAGAGCGATTTCTATATGTGGGTCATGAAATGAGCTTCTCAAGTTCACCACAATTATAAATCGATGCCTTGTAGATCATGACATAGACATGACACTTTAGCTCAACAACCTAATTTCCTTGTCAACAAACTATACCTTAGCAATTTGTCTAGGTATATAGACCCAAAATCATTCAACCTATGACCACAAAAGAGCCACTCTCACATGTACCCAAACCCAAGAAAGTTACACCACCTCATGTAGCAATATCCAATGAAGCAACAACTTCAAAGAGTGTTTCTAAGAGTACATAGTACAAAACCTAAAAGCCACAAAGAGCATGTGCCCAAAAGCAAACTTACAATCATTGCTACCATGATCTTAACAAGTATCACAAAACCACAATCATTGGTAGGAATGAAGCTTCATAGGACATGCTATCAATTTATCAAATGGCTACAACACTGGTCAAGAAAATTGGCATTTCAATTGCTAATTGTTTCTTCCAACCTATGTATCACACTCAAAACACTTGTTTGAGCTTCTGAGATGGCCAATCTAGGAATTCCTGAAAAGAAGGCATGTGAGCTTGTCTCATGTTAAAAGACTACATGGGAAAATGGTGAACGTATTTTTTGTAAAAACAAAGTCATTCAATGAGCCACTTGAAAAATGCTTTCAGATTTGAAGAGTATTACAACAATGTGGCTCATTACAAACTAGGCCCTGGTCTGGAAACTAATAATCTTATGAAGTGATTGAGATCTGATAGAACATGACTCTACATATCTATTCCTCAAAGTTAGGTCCAACCGTCACCTCAACATTGCATGTAACAATAGTCGATTAATAACCAACACAGAACATTGACACATTGTCAGGACCCTACAATAGATTCAATTTATTGAAATGGCATCTTGCTTCATGCAATTCTCATTGATCATGAATTACCATACCCATTGGAACTAGAGAAACATCTATTATTGGATAAATTTATTCTGAAAGAAGAACTTCATATAACAAGCTAACTCAAAGGCCTATCCTTGTTGACTGATATTGTGATCTATCTTTGCAAGATTTATTGCCAGACCTTTGACTTGGACATACTTGCCAAGCTCCAATATAACCCAAAATGTTTTGAATGGTGGCTTTCCCCAAGACTATAATAAAATCGACATTTAAATAAAACACATAACTTGTACATACACAATAAAATTATCCTTTAAATAAACACATATACACACACAAATGTAAACCCAATGTAATGCTATAGTTAGAAAGGTATTTGCTATAGCACTGAGAGGGGGGATAACTAGAATGAAAAAATCAACATGGACACAAAAAATTGGAATTGTATTAATTCACATTAGCATCATATTAGTGTTATTCTCTCGAGTGCATTACTTTTTTGTTTCATATAATGATAAATAATGATAAAATTGTCTTCTTGTTAAGCAATGTAAGTACGACCCACAATGCATTGGGCGTTAGTGACCTTAAGTTCAGGTTCTTGAAAAACAATAAACATGGCCAAAAGCACTAGGTGAACAGTGTGGTCTTCAATGCTATATTGAAATATGAAGTGAACTTGCTTATATGACCACTTGTTTTAGCTTCATTCAAGATTATGAATACAACTCAAAAACTTGTGTAGTGGGTTATTGGGTAAGGGGGGAGAAAAAATTTAGAACAATGACACTTACACCCTAATTAGTAGACTTTTCCCTAGGGATAGAAAAAAGTAAGAAAAATATGAGAAACCCATAAGAACACCCATAGCTTCACAAAGATGGAAAAACCTCAAGGCCAATCAGAATGCAATCTTGTTTGGTGCCATTGTGAAGAAAAAATTATGTGTGATACTCCAAATCTTCCACCACATCTTCACTTACAATAAACCAATCTCTTCCACAACAAGGATTCCTGAGAGCCTCATGAAAGATGTTCTACTGGAGGAGATTGTGGCTAAGGATTTAATGCGTTTTGGATGAACGGAGTTCATGAATCAATAGTTAATGGTAAAATGATTCTTATTCGAAATCTTGAGGCAAGTGCCATTGAGTTGAAGGGGAAAGTTGTGTCAATTTCAAGAGTGCACTTATTAGGGTGATCAATATACAATTGAGACTCTCCACAAAAGCACCAATGCCCATTAAATACTCACATTACTAGGAATAGCCACCACCCCATGATAAATGCGACAAGAATAAGCACACTTGAAGAAGTCTAGGGAACAAACTAGGGAAATAGAAAAGGAACAATGAAAACATGAAAAAGGAAGCTAAACTTCTAGCAAAGAGGAAAGTATTCATGTGGGAGAAAAGAGGGGTAGGGAAGAGAGTGAGAAAAGTTCATCTACCTTAGATTCTAGTGAAGGAGATACCCTCAAAGAATGGGCAACAATCCATGCTACAAATATAAGATCTAAAAATGAGATGAAGAAGCTAAAAGCAAAGACGAGGAAGCACATGGAAGAATTTGAAATAACTCTTTTGTAGTTGTGGGAGGAAGTTAGATAGTAAATGGATCAAATGCTTACACAATATGTAGAAGCAATCACGACAAAGATAGCTAAAGGTAGCTCTAGTAAAGGGGGGGGGGGGGGGGGGAAGGTAGTTGAGAGCTCATTGAGTGCTAACGAAGGAGTCCTCTAACAATTGGTGACACAAATATAGAATCTCCAAACAAAAATGACCAAGCTCGAGAAGTTAAAAACCATGGAGGAAGTCATAACTACTTCACAAGGAGATAAGATGCACCCTACTAAGTTTGCCTCAGGCCCAAATAAGCATAGTTTGATACCAAGTGCAACAAGAAACTTCAACACCCTATAGTTTTTGTGTTGAGCACTTCGTTGAGACAGGGAAAAGCACTTCAAGGAAAGCAAGAGCTCTAGGTGTGCTTAAATGATTCCTATGAGGCTTACATGCAATTCAAAGTTCAGACTAATTAGCAAATACAAGGTCTCTAGATGTAATAGAAGAATACTTAGCTTTAGAATCTAAGCAGTATGAGATTTGATAAACTTAACTTGCTTATCCTCAAGCACCCAATGAATGAAGCGATGTATTGCTCCTATATGCTTTGTTTTTGCATGAAACACATGATTCTATGCCAACATGATAGCACTATGATTATGACTATACAACAATGGCATGTCTTCACCAATGCCCAAGTCTCCCATTAGATGAGAAAACCCCTAGGCTCAATCACAACAATGAGTATCAAACCATCGTTCCCATGGCTACAGTACTAAGAGTTGCTGTAGAGCCAGCCCATTCAAAATAGTACTTCTATCTAGCAAAAACTGACATCCCAACAAACAATATTTGTATGATGAACCAATGGCCACTTTTCTAGTCAAAGGAGTAAGCCATATGGCTTCTATATGTGTGTTTGTGGTTGCAATACACTGAGCTTCACGGGGGTAGATAGTGCCACACATTTTTGCAAGTCAGACATCCATGGGATTGCACCACCACTAGGTAAAAACATATCCAGTGGTTGACTTTCTACTCTCAACATGCCCTACATTGTTTGCATATGTGTACCCAAGTACACCATTTCTGCTTCTTCCAAAGCATATGCACATATCTCTCGTACCAATCAAGTACCTTAAGTTCCCTTACACTACTTCCCAATGTTTCTTGCTAGGATTTGACATGTTCACTACTCCCACCACAGATGCAATGTCTAACTGAGTGGCTATCATAGCATATATAAAACTACCCAGACATGATGAATATGGAACCTTGGCCATTTCAATATTATCCTCGTTAGACCAAAAATGCTACATGCATACTTATTACCAAGATGGATGTATCCTTTCTTTTGAGCATCATAATTAGAGAACCATTCCCTATGTGGAGTAATATGAAATGATGCTTCAAATTCTGTAGGCCACTTTTGAGATATGGCATTATCCATGGCAACCAAGAATGCATCACCAAAAGAGGATACAAACAATACATCACCATCATCACTTTCACATGCATTCATCTCCTCAAATTTTACCTTGTTTTTCTCTTTACCATTGTCCTCATTTGCCTTCTTATCTTTTTGCTTATTCTTCCACTTGTAGCAATCTTGTTTTATGTGCCCCTTCTTATTACAGAAGTAGCATTCTACCATAGTTCCCTTCACTGGCTTTGTGAAAAATTGGGACAATCATTAGCATTAAGTTTCACATATAGAGGCAATGGAGTACTAATTGCCTTCCTCCTCTCCATATTGAAACGCTACAACACTTTGAAAACATAATTCTTTTGGGATAGATAGAGTAACATATTTGTCCTATCCTTGATTATGCACTTTAAGAATGTAATTTTCATGTCACAATTCCTTCATTTCAAAGGTTTTAATTAACCTTTTCTTTTTGGCATTAATCTCATACTTATTTTTTTCCATTATCAACATATCATCCACATAAAGGATCAATACTATCAAATTGCCAACTTTAGTCTTCCTAGTATATAATGAGTGTTTTGTCGCCATGAGAATGCATAAAGGCACAAAACTTATTGTACCATTCTCATGGGGCCTACTTTTATCAATATAGACTTTTTAAAGCTTAAAACAAGCTTTTCTTTATCATTTTTCAAAAAATCCTTTAGCTACTACATGTAGATCTCATCATGAAGAACACCATGCAGGAATGTTGTCTTGGCATCCAACTGTACAAGGTCCATATCATCCTTAGCCACCAAGACAAGCATAGTGCAAAGAGTAGTCAATTTCACCACATGTGAAAAGATCTCATCAAAGTCCACATCTTTTTATTGTTTAAAACCTTCAACACTAACCTTGCCTTGTATATTGGTTTAGCATCACCTGTAACCTCAACTTATAGATCCACTTAGCTGGCAAAGTATTTTTGCCTTTTGGCAAAGGAGCCAACTCTCAAGTCTAATTGTTCATAATGGAATCCATTTTAGATTGCATAGCTAGCTCCCACTTAAGATTATCATCATCATAAGTCATGAACTCTTTATAACAAGATGGCTCCCCACACGTTGTCAACATCACATAGTCAATCTTAGGCTAAAATCTCTCAGGGGGATGAGAGATACAATAGATCTGCATAGCACAATGAGTTGACTTATAGTAAGAATTTTAAGATCCACTCTTTCTTCCAAGGCACCATAGGGCACTCGACCTTTTGCTCAATAAAATTTCCTTACTTACTACTCAGTAATTGAAGCATCACTTATGCCCTCTCTCTACACACATGGTGCACCAATATTTACTCTACATGGAAAAATAATAGGTGGTATTGCATTCTGGAAAGTAACAATTCTTATTTCCACCACTTCCTTAAGAGGATGCTTATGTATCTTCTTCGCATTAAAGATCACATCATTACTACAGATAATCTTTCTATGATCCCAAAGGCAATAACTCATCTCACCACTATGTCCATAGCCAAAAAATTTGCATTTAGTAGATTTTGGTTCTAACTTACTATGCTTTTTCTTTGGCACATGCACATAAGCTTGAAAACCAAACACTCTTAAGTGATCATAAGAGGGCTTCTTGCCCAACCATACCTATTTAAGAATGAGACCATCCAAGTAGTATTAGGTGACTTGTTTGTCAAATCTAGTCAACAATCTTTTATTAATCATCCTATTCATATGATCTACAATACCATTTTGGATAGGATTACTCAGTGTTGCGAGTTTCTTTTTACCCCATGTACACAAAAATTTCTAAACTCATGAGAGACATATTCTCCAACATTATTAGTTTTGAGTCACTTAAGTGCCTTGCCAGATTGATTCTTTGCAAGTGCCAAAAATGTTTGAAAACAATACAAAGCCTCATATTTCATACCCATAGTGAAAGCCCACACTTTTTTAGTTGTATTGTAAATAAATGTGATAAAATAGGATGTCCCCTATGGACTTTGTAGGTATAGACCCACATATATCACTAAGCATTAAGTCAAGTGGCTCACTTCTTTTCCTATTTAAGTTTTTCATATGGACTCAACATGCCTACTTCCTACATATATAATGGTCACAAATAAAAAGACCAAAAATATCAAGAGAAGGTAAGTAACCCAAATGAGATAGTGTTTCCAATCCTTTTCTAGATATATATCCCAACCAATGATAACACACAAATACATTTGGCTAGTAGATTATTACTACAATTACATGATTTTTGACAAAAGATACATAAAGGGGATACAAAGTACCACATTTGGCTCCTTTAGCATCAATAAATAATCCCTTGTGGACTTTTCATGACTAACTTCCAAAAATAGTAAAGTATTCAAAGTCATCCAACTAACTAGTAGATATTGAGCTCTTAGTAATCTTAGGTATATGACATACATTTCAAAGAGTAAAGCTAGATCAAGAAATTTGCACATTACTTGCACCAACTATATTGCATACATAATCATTACCAAGATGGACTATCTCATGCTTACGATTATCATATGTGTAGGAATACTTCTTATGAGGGGTCACACAAAAACATGCACCAAAATCAAGTATCCAACCTTGAGCTAATTGTCAATCTACTGCAACTAGCATATGTGTAGAAAGAGTATAAGTAAATAACACTTTACCAGCATCATTATGGACAACCGAATGTTTATGAGAACAGACACTTTATCTTGACAATTCATTGCGTGGAGTTAGTGGACAACTCACTATTTTGGCAATTTCTCTTGCTTAGCCCTTATGTTGGTTGTTATTTTAGGATTGATTTGCAGTAATTCATAGCAGCCCATATTCTTGTACTGTGCTCTCATTTCTTAGCATGATGGTTGGTGGCTCAAATGACAGTGTTATCTTTAACATGGACAAATAGGGTGACACTAATTAAAACTATTGGAAGGCACAAATATAGCAAGTTTTGGTATTGAAATTGTAGATTAAACCATTGAGACATGAGGATGTAAAGCCTGAATGCTTTGATATAGAGGATTGGGCCGAGTTATGTAAATCTACAATCATTTTGTCAATCTCTAAGTAGGTTTTCTATAATGTTGTCTCTAACGAGTAGAGTGCTTGGCAATTACGGGAGAAGATCTATAATATCTATGAAAAGCAAAGCCCTACCTCTCAAATGTATTGAATGAAGCAACTCATGGACCTTTATATGAAGGAGGAGAATTCCATTTCGCCTACTTAAATGAGTTATATTTGATTTTTAGCCACTAACTTTAAGAATAATCTTTCCCCATTGTTCTTGTTGATTATATTGTGTGAGTCATGGGACACATTTCGTACTGCTATGTGTGCAAAAATGCTTGTTGATGGGATGAAATTGCTGGATGTAGAGGGTACATTGTTGAATGAAGAGGTTAATAGAAAGAATGTTGATGCTTCTTGTAGCTCTCGTGCTTTAATAGTCAAAAGCAATATTGCTAAGAGCAATAATGATTGTCGTGGAAGAGACTCTCAAAAGTCTCATTCTCAGTCACATGGACAATCTCGCAGTAAGTTCCATGGCTATAAGTCTGCATTGACTTGTCATTATTGTGGGAAGCAAGGTCATATTTGGCCACACCCATAAAACACATGATGATAAGTACAAGGAAAAGGAAAAGGGTAGAGTGTGGGAGAAGAATGATGACTGTAGCATTATCCCTAATAAGCCCAACATTAAGATTAAAAGAGATTAATATTGTGCAAACTCATTTTGATGATGATTACATACTTCTAGCTTCTTCTCTTGATGTTTTGCAATTGCCTAATACCTCTTCCACCTATGCTCAATGCGGGAGTTTGAAGAGTGATACAACCAGTTGGATGCACTAGAGCAAAGAGCTCTGAACTCAGAGAAAGTGGAGTTATTCTTATAAGGGACTAATCGTACACCATGATAAGTTGGGAGAGATGCTAGAGGACTGTATGCAGCTTATGGGATTAAAGATGGATTGGCAGGATGCTGTGGATGAGGTTTCTACATTAACAAACAGGCGAAGATGGAAGGCTCGCTTGCAAAACAGGATGTGGTCACCACCAACGATGTCTTCTCCTACCATGACTTCTCCTATTGCACCATCCACTACTTCTCCTATTTCTCAGCTTGTGTCTATACCTATGCCTATTCCTGATGCGGTTTTGTCAAAACAATTGCAAAATCGATTGTCGAAGATATGGTGGAGGAGATATCAAAGAACTTAAAAGACTTATAAATCAAGATGACTAGAATGGAGCAGCAGCTGCTTAGTCTAGCTCTGGTTTCAGCCCCAACTTCTTCTACTCTTGCAAATTCTTCCAAGAGTGATCATGCCAGTCATTGCATGTGGTGTGATAGTCCAGATCATGAGCGGAAGGACTATCAAGATTTTGAAGAGGCGAGAAGGCTGAAGTTGGTAGTTTGGAAAGACAATACGATATGTTTTGGAGATACAGAGCAGCTGATCAAATCGAATTTTGGTAAGGGTGGTATGAAGAAATTGTTAAAGGAATCTCTTTTGCGCTCTTCTTATGTGATGCGAGAGGTGGCAAGAGAAGCTGCTGCCTATGGCCTTCAGTTAGAGCAGTTGCCAAAGGACAAAATCTCTTTTATGGTTCTATGCACTGCATGTAGAGAAAAAGAGGAAAGCTTCAAAATCCAAACTTTCAGCCATAGGTGATGAGATTAGAAAAGGGACCGGATGGGATGATCAAGTTGATGTTTTTTGTATCTATGCCTATATGGCGAAATATGAGGGATTCAAAGTGCTTGTTAAGGAGAAGCAGAAGAGATGATGACTAGCCTGAAGGTTTGAAGAGGGTGACTAGGAGGAGTGATCCAGTTTCTCAACCTTCTTCTTCAGGACTAGAGTAGAGTATGACCGAAAAGTACAGGAAGATCAGAAAGCCTTGAAGACAAAGGATCCAAAGCCAAAAAAGCAACCTGGATTCAAGCTGCTTTCTGACATTGAGACCACTACAGACTTGAAGAAGGTGCTTGAGGATTGGATTCTTAACTGCAAATTTGAATTCACTCTTGGAGAAGTCTTGGGAATTGCCAAAAGAGAATTTCATGATGTTATCATCGATATCATTAAAAGAAAACAACAGATTATTGAAGAGCCGACACATGATATGATCCATCGTGAGGCTTTATTAGCAATTGCTGAGGCTATTATCTATGGCTTGCAGATTGAGGAGATTATTGAGGAGTCTACAAATGGAGCTTTATGTATGCAGACCAAGAAGACTATTCAGCCTTTACTTCAGTAACCCGGTACAGTATGCGGAGAGTGATGACGCACCTAGATTGGTGCCTTGTAGCCATTTTTCTTATAGTCACTAGGCTCGTGCGACTACAGAGACAGTAGTCAAGCTTGATGAGATGGAGACCCCTTATGTTGCTCTTTTGGATCACGGCTTTGAGATTAATGTCATAGTTCATGGATTGTATGATACTGGTAGATGGCCAGTTGATGTGGATCATGGTTGGCGCATGCGTGCGGCCAACAACACTGCAAGAGATTTGTATGCTGCTTGTCTAAACTTGAAGATTTCTATTGGATATTTGGATAAGACTTATCATTTCTTTGTGTAGAACTCTTGTTCCTATCCAATTATTTTGGGGCAGCCATTCATTGCTGAGTCTCGAATGGAGACTAAGGTTTTGGATGATGGGTTTGCCTATGCGCAAATCCAAAGCAAGGATGGAAAGAGGGATGTCCAGTTCATGATAGTTTGTGTCAACCATAAATGGAATAAGGATTCTTTGAGGGATTCCCCTCTTCCAGCAAGAGAGCCAGATTTTTGCTAGGTACCACTGTCTTGTGAGATGACAGTGGTACGAGACAGGGAAAGCTCTCGCCTCCTGGCAGCGGTAGTTTTTCCTCAGGAGTTTATGGTGTGTCTACTAAAAGTACTTTGTGTTTGTAGCATGTTACTGACATGCCTAGAGCTGCCAAGAAGTACTTGAAGAGAAAAGAAAAAGAATTAAAGCTTGCAGGTCTTTTATAGGATGAATACAGGGTAGATGGTCTCTATGACGGGTTGCCATACTCGGATACTATGGAGAATCTTTCAGCATTGCCATAAACTGAAATTAAGAGCTGTCATGTGTCTTACAGGTCCATTCTCTAGCAATGTATTGCGAAATTGCTAATTTCACGCTGCAATAAAATTTGGGTGCTAAGAATTCTAAGCAAAAAGTGTTATTTGTTGAGAATTCTAAGCAAAAATATTTACAGGGTGCTGATTTACAACAATAAACAGGATTTACAACTGAAGTAAGCTGTGAGCTCAGATTGTTGGGCTGTTCATATGCAGTTCGAAAAAGATATGGCTGATTTTTGTCAGTCAAAAGAGTTGCATACTGTTACACACAATAAAATTTGTGTTTATTGGGGTATTTACAGTAAGGGTTGAAATTTGCAAGTTGCAGCAAAGAAGCCAAAGTACATACAAAATATAAGACGGTTGTGGCAAGAAGGTCAGACCAGCCACATGACCACTACCTTTGGACAGTGATGAGATGATTAAGAGAGCAGCTATGCAGTCTCCTTTACAAGAGCATGCAGGTATTGGACACAGGTTTTCGACCGAGATAGTGAAAGAGATGAAGATTGGGACTGAAGATTTTTTACTTCTAGCAAAGGTGAAATGTTTTAAGGAGATGTTGAGAAAACATGGGAGAGCCTTCACTTTTTTCCTGCATGAGATACGATGCGTTGATCCTAGGGTTGTGATGCCTATGGTTATTTTTACCATTTCGCATGTTCCTTGGAATCTATGGCCTATTCTTGTGCCTTGGGCTCACTTGCCCAAATTGGTGGAGCTTTTGAATGAGTGGATCAAGACGGGGATTCTAAAACCATCTTAAACTCCATATTCTAATAGATGGTTCACAGCTCCCAAGAATAATGGGACACTCATATTCATACATGACTTACAGTCGGTGAAGAAAGTCACTATACGAAATGTTGGTGCAGGACCTATTATGGATGAGTTCGCAAAGGCTTTTGATGGACATGCTATCTATTCACTTGGCGATCTTTATTCTGGCTATGACCAGTTCCAACTTGCCCTTGAGAGTAGGGATTTGACTATGACGAAGACACCTTTAGGCCTTGTCCGAATGTGTACACTTCTACAAGGAGCTACTAATTCGCTTGCTCGTATGATGAATGGGATGAACAAGGTCTTATAGGATTTTATTCTAGAGCTTACTATTCCTTTCATTGATGATTGGCCTATCAAGGGTTGTTTGGAGAAAGAGAAGGATGAGACTTTGGATGATCATGGATGCATGTACTTTGTGGCCGTGCATATCAGAGATCTTGAGAGGATTCTTTGCAAGCTAGAGGAAGTGAATTTGGCCTTGTCAAGAGTGAAGTCTATTTTTGTGCTAGAGAGGTTTTGATTGTTGGACATATGAATGGTTATTATGGCATAAGGCCTTCCGTTTGCGAATGTTGATGCATAGAGAAGATTGCAAAGACTAGCTTTTCTACTTTGGAGGTTCACGGGCTTCTTGGAGCTTGCGTATTTTATCTTATTTGGATTCCTCATTTTGCTCATATTGCAGATGATCTTTACTAGCTCTTGAGGAAAGGGCAATGTTTTTCTTGGGACATGAGACACCCTAGAGCTATGCAGAAGCTAAAGAGATTGTTGAGAGCTCCTCCGACTCTTCAGAAAGCAAATTATGAGTGTGGGAGATCTATTGTACTCATTGTTGATACTAGTCCTATCGGCATTGGATGGGCTATTGGCTAGGACGATGCAGATGGGAATAGGTATGCCCTTCGATTTCGGGCGAAAGTCCTAAATGAATGGTAGTGCATGTATCCACTGATTAAGAGGGAGCTCTTGGGAGTTGTCATGGCTCTCAAGAATGATAAAGAGTACTTCATTGGTGCTGCTGTGGTGGTTGAGACTGATTTCTTGCCTCTTCTAGGTATGATCACGAGTTTTTCTACTCCCAACATTGCCATGCTTAGGTGGATTGGGTACATAAAATCCATGAATCTTGAGTTCACTCACATAGCAAGTAAAGAAAACCTAGTAGCCAATATGCTTTCACGAGAGAGGTATGATGATATGGATTCTTCTTGCATTGATGATGTTGATGATGGGGCTAATCTTTTAGCCGTGCATGCTGATCATACTTGTCATGTATCTACTTTGGAGAGCTTTGATGAGTCTTTGTATATAGGAGAGTATTTTCAGATTGGCCATTATTTGAGGACCATCCCTAGATAGGATGGATGGAGTGATGGGGACTTCAAGAAGATCAAGAGGAAAGCTTATGGTTTCTTTTTGTGGAGTGGCCGCCTTTGGAAGCATCCACAGAAGCGAGGAGGACAACCATTGAGAGTTGTATGTGACAGAGCTTCACATGTGCGAATCATGAGAGAGTTTCATGGAAGTCTTTCAGCAGGACATAGAGTTGTTTGGGTGACCTATGAGAATATTAGAGAGTGCTACTAGTGGAGAGACATGCACAGAGACATCTCATAGTTTGTTTAGACATGCACTGATTGTCAGTTGTTTTCTTTAATGAGGTATAGAGACGAGGTTCACCCTACTTATCCGCTATGTATTCATTGCAAGTGGGTTCTTGATTTGATTACTATGCCTATTGGATTGTGGCAGATGCATTACATTGTTTTAACACGAGAGGATCTCACGAAAACAGGTGGAAGGAAGAGCATTGAGAAGAACGAAGACTACTTCAGTGGTCTGTAAGTTTCTGTTGGATGATGTTAAGTATGGCTGCATTGGGAAAATTATAGCAGATAGAGGTGAGTTGGATGTTGATGAGGCTAGGGAGTTTTTCTCTCACCTTGGCATTAAACTTGCTTTGACTTCAACATATAATCTAGAAGGCAATGAGAAGAGCGAAAGAGGCCATCCGCCAATTGCAAAAGCCTTGACCAAGGCATACAGTGGATGGGTCAAGGAGTGGCCTATATTGTTGCCTTACGCCTTATGGGCTGATCGCACTACCCACAGTGTGACCACAGGTTATATGCCAGCTGAGTTGATATATGGACAAAAACCAGTCATGCCTATAGAGAATTGCACACTCACTTGGAATGCTTTACTGTGGTAGTAAGATGAGATGACTAGAGAGTATCTTTTGGCTCTTCGTATTTGTTAGTTGGAGAGGAGATCTGAGGAAATGAGAGAGCTGTCCAAAAGCTCGAAGAGGCCAGAATTCGGAGCAAAGATTGATTTGATAGTAGACACAGATTGAGACCTGGAGAGATTGAGGTGGAAAATTGGGTGTTGGTCTATGATAACAGTCTAGACAACCAACATAGTGCTATCCGCAAGGCTTTGAGACAATGGTTTGGGCCTTATTTGGTGCAGCATGTCCATGGCAATGCTACGTATTCCTTAATAGAGCTTGATGGTATGGCCTTATGGATACTGATTGCAGGAAAGAGAATTAAATTATTCAAGAGGAGAGATGATACAACCTGTGCAGTTGAGGAGTTGGGTGATGAGTTTTATGATGGACTTGAGGCTAGAGATGATGTAGATGAGGATGTGGATATTGCAAATGATTTTGCAGAAGATGAGGAGATCACGTTGACCATCGAGCTTGGCAGTCATGAGGATGGGTAGTTGTGGCCCATTTGGAGGATGTGCAGGTTTGGAGGGGTAGATGTCGTGATGCTGCACGTCCACCACTATGAACTTGAGGGTAGAGTCTTTCGCCAGGAATTTGAACTCATTAGTTAGCGTCATTAGGAATTTGTTTTCTGTTGTGTGTATCTTTTCGTTTATCATTCAATTTGAACTGTCAGTTTGAAAAATTGATTGCTTGGTTCCATCCTAAATTATTTTGTATTCGCTTGCGATTAAGGGGAACATGTAGATGGAGATCTGTGGTTTGTCATGTGATAGATGGAAAGAAGGGGGGGATAGAAGATGAGACTTAGAAGAGGAAGACGAAGACCACTGCAATAATAACCACTTTCCTCTTCATGCCAAGTACTGATCCATCCTCGTCAACATCATGCAAAACGAACACATTAATCACAAACTGTATAACCTAGCATCCATGGGTATGGTCAATGTTTATGGTTCAATGATGGCTCCAAGGGTAACATTAGTATCACGGGTTGCTACATGTTTGAAGAAACTCTATTGAGGCAAATGCTTGATTTTTCTGGTTAACTAAATTGTCCTACTTCGAAGTGAAACTTTGGATAGCAATACATTATAGTGCTTAGAGTTAGCATTCTGAGATAAGAAAAGCTAAGATCAACATCAAGTTAGTTTCATCCTCAAAGGAATTCGTAGGGATTAACAAAAACACCTATTTGTAAGACTACTCCTGGGATTTACCAAGCTAGTGGAATCAAAGTAATGATTCATTGGTATTTAAGCATGTGTCATTTACTTTTGAAGCTACATGGATCCGAGTCCTATATTGAAAATTGTATTGTGAATCAAAATAAGCTCTAACTTGTGCTACAAGGGTGGCGGACTAAGGTGCTTGCTTGAATCATTGGGTGGCGGATTGATAGATGGATGACGAGGCAATTTTTGTATGGGGACAAGGCCAGATTGGAGAAAGGTTGCAAAGCTTTGGAAAAGTAAAGCTAATATTAGCCATCTCGCATAGAGAAAGCTACGTGCTTTTTGGGATGACAACGGAAGAAAGTTGATGGAAAAAAGAAGTGACGATCTTGCATTGTGATGAATTGGGGAGAAGCAACCATAATGTCATTTAGATCATGGGTCCTCTTCTCTTTGTCTGTTTGACTTATTCTAGATGCCTGCCCTGATTATGGAGGTAGGGGAAATCTGCGCAGACTATGGACAGGTCTGGGAGGGTTTGCAATTGCCAAGTGCCAAAACCAAAGTCATGGGGGGAGGAAATCAATGATGTGATCATGTTGCAAGTGGGATGAATGCATCTACTTCCATACGAGCTTCACAATGTCATTCTTTGATGCTAGAACGTCGTCAATAGTTCGAGGCATCGATGGCAAAAATCCAGCATTGATTACAAAACTGGTAGCTTGTCATGAAGGGCATTGATGTGTTGCAAGAAAGGCAACATTTATACTTGTTGCAATAGCATTCATCGTGAAAAAGAGGCGACCATGCAAACCAAAGCTAGCCATCAACATATGAGATGAAATTACAAAGGAGATGTCTACATATTCAAAGTGGGAGACAACATGATTGAGGTGTGATGATGAGGATAAAAAAGAAGAGAGTAGAGACAAAGTATCTTTCAGATATGCCTAGGTTCATGATTATTTTGTAGCTAGGTTTCAGAACTTGGAGACGTTCACCAAGAGCCTGATGAAAGAGGCTTAATTGCGGATGAAAGCTTGAAAGAGGTTTAGTTGCATGGATGAAAGCTTACTTCTTAGAGCAATGATCAACACAATGTTAGTTTACTTCCCTTTGGCTTTGGATTTGTACTTGCAATACACAAAACCTTTGACATCAAATCTATTGTCTTGAATCGATCTTGATCTTGCTCCCATCTTGCATAGCGTTCCTACGATGAGCGACTTTCACGAACTCTCGCGCATATTCCATGCGACAATGCTTTCTAAACCCATCCATCAGATTGCGTCCAGGGATACCATTAGTGAAGGGGTTCACTCTAGTCACCTTAAAAAATGAGGTCTTGAGTGGTGGCCCCATGACCGGCCGACATCTTGCTTCTTAAAGTACCATTGGACAACTGCTTCTTCCTCCTCTTCCATCAATGTGGAAGATGGTTATTTGTGTTGTTAGTAGTTCTCCCTTCCAACCATGCACACAATGTAGATTGGGTCATTCCATAGTGGCGGGCAACAATTCTTTGAGACATCCCACTCTCTACTGCTTCCATTACAACAGCCACGTTAGCTTTCATCCAAGGCCTAGCTTTCCTCTGGGGCCTTTGAACAATGCTGGGCACTTTAGGTTGCCTAATGGGGTAAGAAGGAGCTTGCACTTCTTGTACAATCTCAATTGTGACTATGCTTATTGTCTCGAACTGTTGGATTCTTGTCAAGGAACTTGCAAAGGCAATAGACTTGGAACACAACATCGTTGTGCTAAAATGAAGTTGGACCTTTAAGCACCCTCTCTTTGTCTTCTTAGCTATTCTAAGGTTCATGGTTGGCAATAAGAAGTTAGTGTTGAGAAACACTACTATAGTAAAGGTGGAGTTAGTGATGAGAAACACAATTGTAGTAATGAGAGTGGAATGTAGGAAATTCAAGGACACACTATGAAGAACCTTTAGTAGCAATGAAGGTAATGTCAATACATACAACCAACCAAAAATATATAAAGAAATATTAGCATTCTTTATTATGTATTGCTGCAATAAGTCACAAAATCCCTTCAGCATACCTAGGAATCAACCCTTAAAACTCCTGCATTAGGTTCTCATAATCTCTCACTAAGAACTCGGCTTTTACATTAGCATGCGCTTTAGTTGGCCTTAATGAGGGAAAAGATTGGGCTTGCTTGAAAGGGAGGTGAGGGAGTGTGGTATCAACTTGTTGCCTCTTTATCTTGTGGTGATTGGCTGTAGTAAGAACTAAGGGGGGGGGGGGGGGGGACTTATCAAGTGCTTTAGTTGTTTTCAGGGTGCAGAGGCTAGTAGGTTTGACATGCACACCTCTACAATTGTAAACTCTATACCAACTCTTGTCTAATAGGAGATCAATGCATAAGATGTTGGTTAGTTGCGAATGACAAAATAGTAGGCAGGTTGCACAATCACAGAATCTAAAAGATGATGGAGGAGTGGACATTGTGTAAGGTTGAGATTGCATGGGCAACATGAGGAACGAGAATGCAAGAAACACTAGGGAGTGTGAGACATGGCACCTTGAGAGATGGTAGATTTATGAATGGTGAATGCTTCTAGTTGGGTTAATCCAGGCCCTCTGATTATGGAGAGGATTAATAACATCGTTGATTTGTAATACGAGGATTTTGATTGGTTGCAGCAAGGTAACCAGGATCAATATAGGGTGAGAGAAGTCATAGGGCATAGGTGTAGGGAGTAGAACATGAGAGTAGTAGACAATGCTCTTTGTTTGAAATAGCACGAATGTATTGATTAGAAGGCGATCTTTAGAGGTGGAGCTTTGACATGCTTTTGTTTTTGTGTTGTGTAGGTAATCATAGGTAGGCAGGCAGGCATGAATCCACTAGAAATAGGGCAGCATGAGAAGGGGTAAGGGTGTCTGCTTTTTTGTGCACGTCCAAGTTATAATTAATATTCCTTTTCTTTGTTCTTTGGCTCGAAACCTACCTTTCGAAATGATCTTCTTTTGGGTTCCAACCTATTATTGGCTCCTTGACGCTATACAATGTGCTGCAATGGTGCCCATGAGAATGGAATGTATAACCTTGGGTTTATTATACCATTTCGCCCTAGCCTTTACTCTTACATTGCGAGGCCCTTGTTATTACTACATAACCTTTTTACTTATTGTATATGGAAGGATCGCCCAAGAGGGGGGAAAAAAAAAGGGGTTACATATCTTAAGGTCTACCTCGTTTCCACCGAATTCTCTCTTCTGCGTTTTACATTTCCGCATCCCCTTCTTCTGCTTCTCGTGTTCATAAGACCTAATTGGAGGGTCGCGAGATTCCAAATTGTAAGGGCAGCAATCGAACTGCAGTAGCTATGGCGGAGCATTTGGCCTCGATCTTTGGCACCGAAAAGGACAGAGTGAATTGCCCCTTCTATTTTAAGATTGGAGCCTGCAGACATGGCGATCGCTGCTCGCGCCTCCACAACCGACCGACCATCAGTCCTACCTTGCTATTCTCCAACATGTATCAGCGGCCTGACTTGGCGACGCCTGGATTTGACCCGCAGGGCCACAACATCGACCCGCGCAAACTGCAGGAACATTTTGAGGTGATCCATCCTCTTTATTCCAGTAAAAGAAAAGGAAGCACTAGAACAGCTTAGAGGTTTTCCTGGTTTGAAAGGTTCTTTGGTTCTTCTGCTTTTGCGAAGGTTTTTCGTGAAACAAAGTGTTCCTTTTGTCTTTGTGAAGCAAAAAATGGTGGTTCTTACATGTGCTTTCAAGCTGCAGTCTCAAATCCTTGAGTTTTGACTTTGCAAATGTTCCATAGCAGCTCTGTAGCTTCAGTTAGTCTTCCTTCTTTACACTTTGTCAAGAGGAAGCTGTGGTCTTGATTAGCTGCAATCTGCGCAACACAACATATGAGGAATTTTTGGGGCTTTTTATGGTTTCCTGTTGGTTCCATGACCACAGTGAGTAATACATTTCTGGAGAAGTAAGTGTCACAGCTTTCAACTAATTCTGGCTGGGAACCATCTGAAAGGACTCTTGATTGCCAGTTTCTATGTCACGGTTACAAGATTTTATGAGGTCTGAAGTTTTCTTTTGTGCTGTTTAAGGTGGAATGGGATTCAGGATTGAAGTCCTCTTCGATTGGGGAAAAAATTTTGGGATGGCCACAAAGTAAAATTTTGTAGTATCTTACAATTTTGAAGATGTAAAAGTCACTATATTGGCACCGTTTAATTTAGTTTTATCCCTTGGTCCTTGAATCCCTATTTCATTTATGGTGTGTTCAATTGCTACCGGTGTTACTGCAAAGAAGGTTGGACAAATATACTATATCATTTTCTCGTACAGGGTATTTAGATGCTGTCACCTACATCTGCATCTGTTTGGGAAAGAATGAGGTCAAAATATGAGAATGCTCTCAGGTCAAAAGAAGGAAGGGTAAAAGATTGAGGAGATAATTGGAGGCACACGAGGAAACAGGTGTGGGGCTTTACAGTCATACATTTACATAGGTAAGAAATAGGATCGACTGTTTCTCCACTTCCTAAGCAGGTGTTGCCACACAAAGACTAGATGGTGCTGAGTGTGAGTGCACATGTGGGAGCAACATTGCAATGTGAGCAATAGTAGAACACTCGTAAAATGAACACAAAGTATGCAAAATTGATTATTGATGATGAAACCAGACAATGTACTCGGCCCATGCATGAGTGCCAGCCGGAGGGAAGGATGAGTGAGGGTGCCAGACAGAAGACGAGAGAGGAGAGAATGTTTGACGATGAGGAAAGAAACAGAGAGTGGCTAGGCAGAGAATGCTGTGATCAGCAGATAGGAGATGACCATGATCAGCAGATAAAGAAGAAAGATGGTATGAAGACCTGGCACAAAGCAGGCGGCCCTGTAAGCAGGGTAAAGAGCCCAAAACTGCCCTACCTAGCTTATAGCAGGTTGACTGTCGGACCTGATGTGAACAGCCAACTGTAAATGGGAAAAGTGCTGCCTGACTCAAAATAGGCACGACTATCATACATAGTACCAATCTGCCTGGAAAAAGTGCTGCTCTGCTGTAAGTAGTCCTAAATGCAAGGAAAAGGGTGAGAACCTGCAGCATACATGCGATGCCTGGGCAGCCAACAAGCAGATTTAAGGGCCTGCAGCAGGATGTCAATAGAGAGCCATCTGATATGTCTAGGGTGAAGGCTGTTGATGCAAGCAAAGGACTGACAGGCATAAACTGTTAACAGTGTCTGAGCTTCAAGAAATGGATGGGAAGGATTGCCCTGAATTGGGCAAGAGGTTTATTCAGTGGTTAGATAATACATTCAATGTAGGGTGCACTTGAGGCTGGTTTTGTGAGAATGTGCATGAGCGGAAGTAAGGAAACGAGGAAGCATAAACACAAGATAACAACGAACACAAGAATTAGTGAATTGTGAAATGGAATTCAATACCATAACACAAAGATCAATATAACATTGTAAGAGTGGGAACCCCAATGTTTCTAACACTCTCCCTCAATCTCCACTAATGAGATGTGAATGATATAAGTAAGTGTAGGGGAGTGCCTTAACTTGCACAGATGAACCTAACCCTAGTTAGCTAGTAGGTGGTGAATAAAGGAACAGCTTGACCAAGAAATAGTCTGATTGAGTGTACAATGTTTTTACAATTAGCCAACTTGGGACGATTGGAAGGAGAGACTAGCAAATGTTGACACTATTCAGCTAAATCCTACTCTTTTTGTTGTAAGCATCCATACTCTAAGCTAATTTTTGTTGTAAGCATCCATTTTCTTAACTATTGTCTAGCCACACTGACTCAAACTAATTGCACATTGAGTTGGCGGGCTTTAGTCTTCATTCCTAGCTTTGGAGATCGAGATTTCTTGACTCTAAACTTATTTTGCAAAAACGGCCTAATAATGTAAGCGCCCACTCAGCCAGTAGGAGATGTTGAAGCATCAAAACACAGGTTGTATGGATGCTGACATTAGAAAAAAACGCAGGCAAAAGTGGTCGCCTGATCGGAGCAGTAGCTACCTGATTAGCAAGAGGGAAAACAGTCCTGAAATCAGCAAGAAAACATAGCAGAAACACAAATCCTGAAATCTGATACCATGTCAGAAGTAGTGCAGCAATGGAAGCATAAACATGTGCTGAAATAAACTGCTCAACACAAGACAAAAGAGAAGAAAGAGATAACACAATATAGATGAGAACTCAGATGTATGCTTGAGAAATGGAATCCATATACCAAGACATGAGACAATACAGATACAATGTGAGACACCGGCTGTGGAGGCACTGGCATGTGCTCCATCTCTCCAAGAACTGTCCAGTGATGAATGAATGTGGAGGAAGGCTAACAATAAATAGGCCAAAATAAATGCCTAAAATATGATAGGTCGGCCAGTATTAAATGCTGGCCGATTGGCTGCAAATAATGCCAATCCACAATAAACAATGGCAAATAAAATGCCTAAAATGTCTTTGTGCCCAGCCTGCTGAACCACAAGTCCAAACTCAACCATGAGCTGACTAATCTACTAACACAAAGCCCCCTTTTTGAGAAGGAATATGCAACTATGTTGAAGAAGCTTAACATGCTTCATTATGTGCTTGTATGGCATGTGTTATGTCATGAGTGCAGGATGGACCCTAGTGAGGTGTTGCAACCATGGTGTTAAGTGGAAGAGGTGAAAAAAGGTTGGTGAAACATAATTATTCAAATGCTTGGCCCAAGCCCAAAGACAAAGATTAGGGGGCAACTCTATAATTATTGAGGGTGATAATCCATTGTTCAAAGAAGGTACTGCTAATAAGAAAACAAATAAGTGAACAAAGGGTTTTACATGGGCCGAAAACTTTACTGTCAAGCTATTCCCAAGTGTGAAAACCTCTTAAATGCACCCTACGGTCCCTACTGCAGAATGTTGGAGGAGTGCGAGGAGATCCAAGCATAGATTGAGGACCTATTGGAGTGTGGATTGATCTGTTTAGCTCTACTTCAGTGCATTGGTCTTGTTGGCCAAGGAGGCTGGGAGCTCACTCTAACATCATTATTTACACACCAGGGGTTGATGCCGACAATCCATTAGCCAAAAAGGCACATTTTTGGAAATAATATTTCCTCCAAATTGGGGTGATTTTCTCCCAAGATATAGAACTTATTAGGACAGTTCATATAGACTTTTGGATGAGGGCCTTTCAAAAAGGGTGACATTTTTTTTTTCTAGCTATTGTAGGTATTGCATGGTCATATCAAGCCAAGTTGAAAATGTTCATAACTAGCTTAAATTGAGCTGTTGGCTTGGAGCTTGTCATACATAGCTCATGTGTTGATGGGTCCAATGAAATGTGATATCTCTAAAATAGATGATTGCGCATCTATATACATGGAATCTGCTAAAACTCTGTTCTGGTAGCACCTTTTGACCTGTCTGGAAGTGATGATACCTGGAACTGTCATCACTTCCAATTGTGCAGACCACCTAATCATGCCAGCAAGCTACTTGATAGAATCTCCATCATATTCTGCAAAAGTATTAGCAGATTCCTTGTGTTAAGAGAAGGTAATAGAAGCACATCAGGTAAGAACTTCAAAATCTCTGCTATAGCCTACACAACCAATTGAGAGTGGGTTTAGTCACATGAAGGGAAACAGTCAATCCTACATTCATCTGTGCACCACCATGAATTATTGAACAGTACGTGATATCGGTATAATATGCATTTTACTTTGTTTTAAGTGCCTGCCTTATCGTCTAATCAGGTTAAAGAATCATATTTTGGTATAAAAAAGTTGCAGACAAAGTTACCTATTAAACTCTAAAAAGACAGTCAAGCTTCAAGAAGGCTCATGGCTTCAAATCTTTGTTGCAGGATTTTTATGAGGATATCTTTGAAGAGTTAAGCAAATATGGGGAGTTGGAGAGCTTGAATGTTTGTGACAATCTGGCAGATCACATGGTATGTTCAAATCAACAGCTGATTACACAATTTTCCTTATTAGAGTAGTCTGTTTCCACAGCTGCCATACCAAACTCTCATCGTTTAATCAATTTTGAACTGATCTTCCAAGTTTGTATGTACAGGTTGGCAATGTGTATGCACAATTCCGAGAGGAAGAACAGGCAGCAGCTGCTTTACAGGGCATGACGGGTCGATTTTATGCAGGTTTGTGTTTGGCTGCTCTTTTATTAGTAAGGACAAGTTATTCTTATCCTACGATATGACTCTGGAATATCCACATTGTTTTTGCAGGACGGCCTATTATTGTCGATTTTTCTCCTGTTACGGATTTTAGAGAAGCTACGTGCAGACAGTATGAGGAAAATACTTGCAATCGTGGTGGATATTGTAATTTTATGCATCTAATGCAAACAAGCAGGTATGCACAAATACATACTTTACAATCATGTCATAAACTTTGAGTACGCCAATCAAGCAAGACTTGACACATCTGATGAAAATATGGATGACAGGGAGCTTCGAAGAAAGCTTTTTGGTAGCTACAGGAGGCATGGAAGGAGCCGAAGCAGGAGTCGAAGTAGGAGTTACAGCCCTCGGAGAGACTATGATAAACGAGATCGATACTACGATGACCACCCCCATGGTGGTCGTGGCTATGACAGGCGCCCACTTGAATATGATGACCAAGATGACAGAAGGCATCGGCGAAAGGATTATGAAAGAGGAGTTAGCCCTGGTAGTCGCCGCCGAAGTCCTCCTGGTTATAGAAACAGGTCGCCTGTAAGGGAGGGCAGTGTTGAGCGCAGAGCTAAGATAGAGCAATGGAACAGGGAACGAGAAGAAAGACAGTCTGCTGCTTATGGCAGTGCAAATGGAAAATATTGAAGCCCGTTTTGGTATTTGTATAGGTAAACTAGCATCCAAGTCTCCTTCCTACCCCTTTCACAAGTTCAGTGATTTGGCTAGCTTACAGGTAGTTTCATTTTGTGCAGGTGTGCAGGTTGAGGATGCTGCACTGAACAGTCTGTTAGAGTTTTTTTTTTTTTGTTATGGCTGATTTGTTTGCTGGGCTTGCTTGACTGTGTGAATGCTGCATTGTGCTTGCACCATGTAAGTTAGGATGTCATGGCAGGTAAATGGTAGTCTCTTGGTGGAGTCGTTTGTCAGTTAGATGGTCCATTGTGCAGGATGTGTTTAAGTTGAGTGGGTTATGCAGGTTGCAGGTGTCCTCCTTAATTCCCCTGGAGGAATGGTGTGTGAGGCTAACTATGCTTTTCTTTACAGGTGGAAAGTGCTTTCTGACAGGCGTTTGGCGCAGGCTCAGTATAGGATTTATTTTCTGTCCAGGAGCTGCCAACCTCAAGTCCAGCTAGCGACCCTATCAATGCGGCTGGTTCTGCAGGATGATGTTTTTACTAGTTTAGAAAAACTTTACATATTTTGGCTGGTTGCAGGATGCAGGTGAAATGCTTTATAAACACCATGCAATTACGAGTGTCTGCATGGAACTGCTTCCCTTGCAAAAAATTGTAAAGGGCATAGTGACAAGATAAATTTACTTTAATGTATCATTCAGTAATGTCTAGTCTCTTGCCTTGATGATGCATATGCTTCACCATAGGCGGAGTGTACCTGACAATATCAGTAGATCTATGTTGGGTTGGTATATCGAGGGGCTTCTGATCAATGTGATAAGTTTATTTGTCATAATTCAATGAAACTTCTGCACGGATTCCAAATATTGTAGCAAAACATGGTCTGCAAGTGTTCTTGCACATCACGGTTTTCTGCATGTGTTCTGAGTGCCAATGTATTAAATTTGATTTTGGATGCAGGATGTAAAATATTGAGATGGTCCGGAAGGCCATACAGGTCAAGTAGCCAGTGCATAGGAGTGGCAGGAAGCCTTGCATTATTGTTTCTCCATTCTGATGCATGTGTGTTTGTGCATTTCTGTAATAGCTACTAGGTTTTGGATGGCAGCCCCTCTTGCAGTGAATTGGTCTCCATTGTCTCTTTAGTAACCTAAAAAGCTGTCAAATGATTGACTTGAACTTGTATCTTCTCCTGGTCTTTTATGATGTTATGCTGGCCTTTGTAGGTTTTACTGCAAGGTCGAATTGAATTTTAGGAATGTCTCTCAAGGTTAAGTTGAATTGTAGAAACGTCTCATAGCCTGCAGTAATGTAACAGGAGCCTGCTCACTATTAGTATATAGAACTGCTTCTAACACCAAAAAGCCAATCTATATGCAAGAGTAGACAACTGTGTCAATGTGTAAGGAAATTGAGGTTGGTTGTAAGAAAGCTAGTACATTGTGTATCTGTTACAGCCATTGAATATGTAATGTGAAAGGTTCAGTATTGGAACTTACCAATTTTCTACTGAAATACTTGAGCATGGTGGCAAGCAATTAATGTGCCTTTTGTATGCCATGCCATCATATGTACAGTTTGTATGGCTTGAAAGTACTAGATTTGTAGAATTTTTAGGCTTCATTTTTCTTCAAGTTAACCTAATCAGGTCAAGATTACTCAATGTTTTAGAGCCTTTAACATTGAGATGCTTTTGTGATATAAGTAACTCACAAATAGTGCTTGATGTCCATCCTCAAATCCTTTGCTCGAGAGCATTAGTCTTTAATCAAAAATTAAGTTAGGTAGTTGTAGCATTGGCTGATGAATTATGGTAAAATGGTGATGTTACATTTAGGGTTTTGCTACTCCATCTGATTTCTTAGCTTCATGTGAAGTAAAATTTTCAGTGTGTCCGGTCTTGCTTTTTCCAAATTATGGGAGCCTTTCATGTTCAGACATTACTCCTTTGAGAGAGGAACAATGATTGTCTGAACTTTCCTTAGACACTTCCTATCCAAACTTGAGATGTGCATGTCTTGATAGCATGTCAGAGAAAATTTGTTAATAGTATTTGGAACTAAATATGGATAGTAGTGTTACCCTATAGCAATAGTTGTAAGAGAGCAACTTTTGTTGCAAGAGACTATTGAAAGTAGACTAGTTGCTTAATTGGCAGTTATGTCACCCTATTTGAGATATAAAGGCGTTAAAAGTGTTATCAGGTCTTGGCTCAGTGCTTCGTCATAGAAATTGACTTGATGTGCTATACCAAGGGAAGTTGAAAAGATTAACTTATTATAGACGAGATAACTTCACAATTCAATTAGCAATTGGATCTTAGGGCCAATATTTGATTTAATGTGATTCTAATTATGTTTAATGTAATGGCAAACACTTAGATAGCATATAGCACATCCTACCTTGGCCTATAAGCCCCAACTAGTTTCAAGTATGGTGTCTTGTAAACTAAATGCGTCCACCTTAGTGTAGGTATGAGGCCACTTCCTTAATATTGTAAGGTAGGTTAATTTAGTATTATTTATGGAGTTACCACATTTGTTATCTTGTCATAGTTTATACACCGTCTTAAGTAAAGCTTATTTAGGCTACTAGGATAAATCACTTGGATCTATAGATAACTTGCAAGCACGATTTTACTTCAAATCCCTTACACAAGCTCTACAAATTAACTTATATCCTTCACTTTTGCTTAGGGTTAAGGTTTTGAAAGAGTTTAGGTTGTTAGAAAGTCATTCAACCTTTTTGTTGACACTCCTATAAAGTAGCATTAGTCTAAAAAAAGCAAATCTTACTCTTTAGTCAATGTGTGGGGATTCCTTTACAAAGGAAAGAGACTTGGAACTTGTAACCCATTGTAGGGTTGTAAGTTAGCTGGATCAACATAAGAGCTTCAATCTATCCTTGTGCTTTTTTGAATTTTGTTTGATCATCTAAGCAACACATTAATTTAAAAGTAGTAAAGTTTCTAATGATTAGAAAAATGTGTAAATGTGTTAAGGAATAGATCAATTGTTTGATCCATTAGTCATAAAAAAAACATTATGCGAACAAAAGGAATTCTCTGTGTTAAAGGAAAACATTATCCAAACAACATAAATTCTCTTGGCACTTGGGCTAAAATCTTATTGAGGCTTTACACAATTTACAAATCTTGATGTCCCTAGATCAAAGTTGTTATTTGACCTTCACATGTACATAATAACAAATACTTCATGTTAACTATGTTTAAATGTAGCTGAAGGTTCTCATGATATGAAATCCAAGGTAAATAAACTTATTATTTAAGAGCTTTGACGATTGAATCAAGTTTTGTTAATGGTGTAGTGGTATGAATACAACTTGCATGTCCATGCATGTGTAGCTTTGGAAGTTGTCTTGATGGATACTTGTAATGTTAATGTGGTTGTAAGGGGTAAGCTTCTTTCTCCTTTTCCTTGAGTGTCACAATATGATGGATGGGGATGGCACCTTCTTGTGGTTGCCATGTTGAGTATGAGATCTTACAAAGAAAAAGGTAAATAATAAGTTTAGGGTGTGAAATTCCTTAGTTTAGAGCTCCAAGGCCTTTTAAAAGATTTGGAAGAGCTCTCATGGCTTAATTAAAATGTGCATTGAGTGGGGTTAACAAGGGTCTTAACATTATAGAAGTTATCATTGTGCATGCATATGGTAAGGATCTCATTAATATGCGTTCCATGTTTTAGTGATGTGAAGAAGCATTGAGGCACTTTTCATATGTGGATCAGTTGTAGAGTGGAGAATGGCATTGTACTAAATGTCTCTAGATATACATAGGGTAGTAGAAGGCCTTAACAATGATAAGAATAAAGATTAGACTATCACTATGATGTTTGATGAAACTACTTGAATGTTTTGGCAAGAAATCATAACTTGGCTAGATATTGTTGTTCTATAGGAATGGCAGTTTTACACTTGTTCAATTTAGAAGAAAGAGACAATTCCTCCTAAACCCATCAAGGTGTATTTGACCAAGGGGAAATCTATCATCTTTCCTCATATAAATGAGAAGACTCTTCCATAAGCACAAGTGACTATGTTCTCACAACAAAAGGTGTCTACTTTGAGTTTCTCCTTCACATAGAGCTTTTTCAAAGCTATTATCACTTGCAAGCCATCACCCACAAATAGATGGTGGAATATATCTTCATTGCAAGAAATTAGTTGAAAGTACTTTCGTTTTTGCAATCAACACTCTTAGTTTCTATTTTTATTCCAATGAAAATTCCTACAAGGCTACTCCTTGTCTATGGTAGTAGATAATAGTTATTGGTCAATAGAACTTTAGAGTCTTGGACTCAATATGCTCTATTTATACTTGTACAGGAGAAAAGATTCTTCTAATTTTTGAGATGTTTCAAAATCAGATTCAACACATAGATTCTTGATTTATCTCTCTATTGTCTTCGAAGAAATCCACTTCAAGCACTCAAACTAGTCTCTCTTTGTTGTCTCGATTGATCTCACTATTGTTTACTTTCTCTTCTACTTTTGGTGCTTCTACTTCAAGCAATCAAGGTAGTTTGATTCTATTCATAGGTAACCAAAAAAAGAATAGATGGAATAGTCTATTCAACACCTTGGTTAGAGGAGCTCTTAATATTATATCTTCGATTGAAGATGAAGAAGACGTAAGCATGGAATAAGCTCTACTTAAAATTGAACATATTTATGTGCCCTAACTGCAATCGGATGATGATACTCAACAAGAAAGGATCTCATTATGAGCAGATGAGGATATAATTCCTCCCTTTTCAAAGGCCCAAATGACAATGAAGTGGGACTTTTTGGTGCAAAATTTGCAAAAGAATACATTGGTGGAGCTTAGCCTATTCAATTATTACCTAATGATATTCCTTCTCCTTTACAATTATTGGGAAATTATTTGGAAAATATTAATGAGATTGAATGAACACTTGAGATGCTTGATGAGATTGATAGGCTAATGTTCAATTATTTTATGTCTAAAGAAGACAATCTTCTTAGGACAATGCCTCTCATGATAGTCTTGAAGATGAAGCCAAATATGATTTCCAGACATATCTATACAATTAGCTACCATAGAGCTAATGGAAAAATCGATGATCAATCCTTGAGAAGATCTAGATCTTATACTTTAGTAAGAGAAATCATCGACAGTGATATCCATAACCTTAAGTATATCTCAAATTCCTCTGCTGGTTGGGATAATGATAGTGTGATAGATGATCATTTATACCCATTAATCCCCATAGAAATGGAAGAATACAGGTTGATAAACGATATTCATTAAATGCTCATGGATGATATCACTCCCAAAGGCATAAAAGAAGAATAAGTTATGATAATAGTAGTAATGACAATGATTAGAAAGATACATGGCAAACTTGGAGCACCTTTAAAAGTAGGGACCTTTCTCGTTTAGTTAATATATGGCAAATCTACTAAAGAAATGAAAATACTTACCTATATGATATATGCATATGTATCTCAAAAGATACTAGGAAATCCTAATGCAAATAGAGTAGATACATTGAATGTTGTGACTCATGGTTTTGTTGGAAGCCTAAAACATTGGTGGACTTTGATTCATATAACTGTGATAGCATGGATAGTAGCACATCCTAACCTGACAACTCTTTTCTTTGAATTGCTCCTTGGAGAATTGGTTTTGGCAACACAATTGATGATATTACAAAAGCAAAGGAAGGTTTCATGAAAGCTCGGCTACGTGATCTTAAAGTATAAAAAGTACTTGATCTATATGCAATATTTTTTGTATGAAAGACTAGGTTCCCATGACAATACCATGAAGGAGCACTTGATTAACTCCATTCTTGAACTAATGTCATCACTTACAAATCTACAAATGTAGAGAGAAGGTAAATCTTTTCTAGACAATGTTGTACATTTTGCAAGTGATTGAGTAGGTGATCAGAGAGATGTGAAGATAATAAAATATCTCTCTAATCCACCAATATATTCTAAAAGATGTGTGCAAAGCTACTCTAAAGTATTGCAAGGATTTTGTATGCAAAGATAATAATACATGCTCACGTTACTCCTACACAATAATGCATGAACAATGCAACCAAATACAAAGATCATAATACCAAAATCCAAGACATTACATAAGAAATCATGGATACCAAAGTAGAAGACAAAGGAATATTATCAAAGGAGAAGACATTAGAAAGACACTTAATGCTATATCTCTAGTGATCTTGAACATCTAGCTAATCAATATCCACAAAAGGGATATTTTTTTAACAATAGACACAACCAAGCAAGCCCAAGGTAAATATATACAATTATATTTTTGATTCAAATATAGATTTATGATTTTGTAGGGCTTGAAGATGATATCTCTTTCATGGACGATGAAGAGTTTGATTATGGATCATATTACTTTGATGACATATCATATGGTTCAAACTTTTCTAGTAAATATTTTGGCAATTTTGATGATACAAAATTTTGAAGACTTATCACAAGGATCCTTTGATGATATTTCAAAATTCTTTGAAAAATTTTTAGACTCTTTTGGTGAGTATTCCATGGAGTCAAGACTTTTTAGATTACTCTTTGGATTCTTCTTACAACAATGATAACTACAGTTATGATTCAATCAATGAATCAATAAAATTTAAGTTTTTAGAAGAAGAAGAAGAAGAAGAAGAAGAAGAAGAAGAAGAAGAAGAATGTCCCAAGTCAAATTCCTCCTACACCAATTGTGAATAAGTTTTTCACTAAGTTGAAAATTTTCAAGAGGAGTATTTGGAAAAAAATAGAAGTGCTAGTACTAGTTAAAGCGATGAAAGTATCCCTATTCTTGAAACACTAAATTTGTGACGTGCCTATCTAATGAACCCTTGATAACACGATTTCGATAGTCCTAGTTGACACCATTTAAAACTCCCTTAGAATATCCAAAATTTGTTGTCCAAGGTCGCTTGAATCTTCCCTCACAAGTGAAGCTTTGCTCCATCCCTATAAGGATTGGCTTTCTAGCATTGATTATGGGCAATTGCTTACATAAGTCAACTTGAATCGAAGCAAACCCATGTCATACTTAGTTCAAAGAGGGTGACAAACAAGACGGAGCTAACACATTGACCTCTTTGCCCATAAGGCAAAGTCTCAAACCCAAAAAAGAAAGAAAGAAAGAAGACACAAGGATTGGATGTATGTCAATTTCCTATGTTAGTCAATATTCAACCCTTTCTAAATTCTCCTAATCTATTGCTTTTGAGGAAGACCTCTTGGCTAATAGAGATCACCCTACCATAGGAAGAATCCTTTTGGGATCCATTCTCCCACTTCCCTTTTATGATAATTTTTCTTAGTTAACCAATTACCTACCACATTTAGTTTAATACATAAAAATAGCCTCTTTAATTAACCCACTAAGAAAAAGGTTCATTCATGTAACTTAGTCACAAACAAAAACAATAGAAGAGGATCCTTTCGGAAAATAATCTTTCTAAAAGTAGTTTCAGACAATGTAGTTATTTGCATCTTCTTCAAGGTGCAATGCCACATCAACATTTTGTCCCTTACATTGGGACCAATATCCAAGCACCTAGATACTTGTGCCCAACTCCCATGGGCACAATCCATAATCCACCCTTTATCTAGAACAAGGTCTTCCATCATCTATAGATGTTAGACCATGAAGATTTCTATCTCCATCCTAGGCCCAACATGGAGTGTGTAGAGCCTCCTTGATTTGCATATTACCGTAGGAGCAAACCTTCCCTTTTGTGGTGGCCTTCTCACCACTCAACCCTCGGCTAGTGTATCAAGCAGTTCCCCTTTGGATGTCTTTCTTTTACCAATATTTTTTTTGTGTAGTGTGATGATGGGGGTGATCCACCTGTGCATCAAACCCTTGTTCATTCAATAAGTCTCATAATGAGTATCTCTCTACCTCTTAGGAGATTCTCAAGGCTTAAAAAAAAAGAAAAACATTTCCTTTCCACACAATAAAATGTACCTTAAAACATTTTTCTCAAAACCAAAACAATTTTCTTCAAATCTCCCACAAGGAAAACACAATTCACAACATTCCCTCTTAAGGAATACAACTTCCTTAGAGATCAACATATAGCTCATCATTCATACATAAAAGCTAATCAATTACAAGTTTGTATTCATGTTTAGTCCTAGGCAATTTTATATACTTATTTCCCATTTGAAGATAATCCTAGAGCTTAGTTATTGGCTTACTCTAACTTTTAGGACAATCCTTTTGTTCATAAGTTCATGTAAAGTTCATTCATCAAAGAAAGAGACCAATATTGACTAGTCTCATTATGTCTTTCTAAAAGAATACATTTACTACAAAATCAAAAAAAGAGGCCAAGATTGACTAGCCTCATTATGTCTTTCTAAGAGAATATATTTACTACAATTTATAAACATACTTAGTACCATGTGAGTGGATTACAACCCTTCAAAATGATCTAGTCATGGGCTAACTATATCCTTTACAACATGATAAAAAAATTACCATTAGTACTAACATTAGACTACACTATCACAGAAGACAAATCCACAAACAATTCCCATCTTTCTTCCAGTAAAATAAGGCCACAAGTAACATTCACTTTCAATGAACAAGCACCCCATCATTTCTATGCAAGAATATTCTAACTTAGGTGTTAATGAGTTAGAGTAAAGATTTGGGAGATGGGAAATTCTTGGGAGAGAATCATAGGTTGATTAAGGCCTCAACTCAATGGAGCTAAACCCATTCAACCCAAGAGAGAATCAAAAGAGTAAGAGGAGCACATGGTGTCCTTTGTGAGTTATGGATTTGATGTGATCCTATTTGATAGAGTATTGGACTTGAAGTGCTATCAAGGAGCCATCCTTGAGCTTGATCTCTCTTCAATGCTTTCATGTACCTTCAAAACTCCCAAGCCTTCAACTTCTTGATAGGCCTCAAACTCTCTCTCTCTCTCTCTCTCTCTCTCTCTCTCTCTCTCTCTCTCTCTCTCTCTCTCTCTCTCTCTCTCTCTCTCTCTCTCTCTCTCTCTCTCTCTCTCTCTCTCTCTCTCTCTCTCTCTCTCTCTCTCTTTGTGTACAGTATGAATGAGATGGTACGAAAAAAGAGTTAGTTGCCTTTCGGTTGAGGCTATTATATAGGGAAAAGGGGCCAACAAAGTGAGGGCCCCCAAAGGCAAAATGCACCCCACCCAAATTGAGCGATAATTTTACACAAAAGATGAATTTTTTGAGCACTCAACATTATGATAGAAATTGTTTCATATTACATCTAAAATTATTGTGAGTCAAAGAACTGAGCCCTATAATTTTGTATATTTAATATTTTTTAAAACCTTAAAATAATGCATTCTTGAGTGTCACTCTCTATTGGCTCCTCATAGTCACTCTTTTGTGAACCCTTCATTTATAACTAGGGATACTTGAAAAAGACATCAAAATGCCCCAAAAATTTTTAAGAGCCTTATATGATATAAATAGTTCCACTATTAAAAGCATTTATGTAACTCATTTGGAAAAATAAGTTATAATGGAAGATTGTTAGATGACACTCTACTAGTTGTTTGACTATCCTTCATTCTCCTTGAGATTATCACTTCAACTCTCTCTCTCTCTCTCTCTCTCTCTCTCTCTCTCTCTCTCTCTCTCTCTCTCTCTCTCTCTCTCTCTCTCTCTCTCTCTCTCTCTCTCTCTCTCTCCCCCCTTTTGCCAAACAAATTTGTGTTTATGGAGGCGTTTCATTTGATCGTGGTGAGGATGATCAGTCTTGCGATGATCTTGATGTTGATGTATTGGATGGGGATGACACTTAGTTTTAATAGACTAAAGAAAGCTAATATATTTTTCCCTCGCAAACTTGAGCAAAGGTGTCAGTCTAGATCTATTAAGAAGATTATTGAAAGCGCAAACAATAAAAAACTACAAAGGAACCCGATAGATTTGAATCAATTAATCTAGCAACTTTAGGTTAATATGAAAGGGCTTTATAAGGTGTTACACAAGCATCTTAAAAGTTACAGGGATACCATTGCTACAATACCTTAGCACATTACACGAGCTTATAGAAAGTATTGCAAAAAGGAAAGAAATGACTGTAGAAATCAATCCATTGAATTTAATCGAAGGATATATATATTTTGCAAATGCTCTAGAATATGGCAAACCAATTGATGCAATTTGCACGAAACTTAGATCTTTGAAATAGTTCATCCTTTTTATTGACAGTCTTATAGGCATTGGTTCAAATCTCACTATAGCATCTCAATAGATATTCCTACCTTCCATGATTGAAAGTTGAAGTCCAATTATTATGAAGCTCTCAAATCACATGATGATTACTCTTACTTATTTGGTGAAAACATTCTTGTGACTTGGTGGGTTAAAGATTCCAATAAAGATTCAACTAATGATGGGTCTTAAATATGAACATATATATTGTAGCATCTTGTTCTCTACATTTTTTTGGACTCGACACATTTATTTCACTTAAGGTTTTATAAAGGCTTATGTTCTCCTACTACAAACCTAATGAGGAGCATTTTTATGATTTCTAAATCTCCAAAAAAGAGAGAAAAATACTAAAATAGAAGAACGGATTCAGAAAAATAGTTGAAAGATAAGGAATCCATTAAGGAAGTTCAAAATAATCTAAAGAGTTTAATGTGTGACAATTCTTTACTTTTCATAGAAATAAGGCAACAATTTGAAATCTCCTTTCCAATGAAATAAGATTCAAAGGCCACCAAAAACGGTTCATAAGGGAATGAAAGAAGGAATACTTCTTGAACCAACAAATTTCCCATGGTCATTCAAGGCTTTGCATGTGAATAAGGATTTTGAGCCACAGTGTGGCAAAAAGAGGTTAGCGAATAACAGTAAATCTCTCAATAGATATCTAATAGGTCATGGTCATCCCATTCCCTAAAATATTTTTTGATCAAGACATTAAGGAAGGTCAAGATATTTAGTAACTTTGACCTAAAATGAAGATTTTTACAATTGCCACATCAAGAAGGCTTCTATAGAGTTGCCTTTTGCATGTCACAAGGACATGGATAGTATTGCCCTTTGGATTTTATACAACACCAACTTGGTTCCAACAATGGACGACACTATTTTTGGAAAATTTCATATCTGCCTTGTTTGTATTGATATCTTGGTATTCTCCGAAACAATAAGAGATACTAAACATCCCTAGCAATTCATAATGGGAGTTGAATAGGCAAAAATGGTTTTTGTCACCCTCAAAATCAATCATGTATGTTACCTCTATTGATTTTCTTATAGAGCTTCAAGGGCATGCCCTAAAGAAAATTCTAGAATTTCCAAATGAATTGCCTAATTTCAAAATGCTATAGAAATTATTAAGATATCTTAATTGGATTTTAAAAATGTGATACTAATTGATTTATTTTACAAATGCTTCTGATACTAGATGCACACATATCCTTTGTGAGAAATGCACATACGATTTTGAAAAGAAAAACTACAAATATATCATTATGCATCCAAAGTCTTCTCGAAAACTTAGCAAAAATATCCATCATACCAAATATTACTCTTGGCAATGATGAAAATCCTTAAAGCATTCCATATATTTGTTGAATTTGTACCTTTCACAAAAATAAAATAAAATTGTGAAAGGACGACTTACAAAAAAAGGCACCTAATGAGATTGGTAACAAAAGGTTGCTTATATGGTCACTACTTTTTGATGATTGGACATGATCTTTGAAGACATTGGGAAAGATAATATTCTTACTAAGTTGTTGAGAAAATCTCAATAATGTGTAGGATTCCCTACTTTATGTCCTATTATGATGTGTGTGTGTGTGTGTGTGTGTACCATATGGTTTGAATCATCAAGATAAAGACATCTTCCTTATTAAAGGATGATGATACATATGTGTGTGTGTGTGTGTGTACCATACGGTTTGAATCATCAAAATAAAGTTATCTTCCTTATTAAAGGATGATTGTAATATGTTCACTTGCATTAAAAGCCCTATTTACCAAAAAACCCATAAAAATTAAATGTAATGTCCCCATTACTTAGTTTTTTTAAATGTGCATTTACATTCCAAAGAAAATTGATTTATGTTGCACATTAAAAAAAAAACTAGCTCTAATTATAAAACTAACTCTCATTAAGAATATAATTATTATTAATAATGAGGTATTATATGCCATTTCATGGAAAAAAGACTTGGGAGACCCTCCTAAGACTAGCTTATTAAAACTATGTTTGTAGTATAGAACAAAAAAAAAAAAAAAACTAGACTAGTGAATAGTCACTTGGCAGTTAAGTGCACTTGGGTGACGACATTGCAGGGATGGGTGACCTCTCGGGAAGATTTTCCTGCAAGCTAGTGGAAGCTTCTTGCGCATAGCCAACGGCGCCAATGAAGCCTTCGTAGCCTGTTGCCAAGTATGCAAAGGTCTATGCCTTGGCCGTTGCCTTAGTCGTAGGCCTTGGAGTGACGGCCATGCAATGCTCGCCCATACATTCGTAAATTTTTATCTTTGTGCTACAAAAATGGAGCTCCCTCTCTGACGTCATCAATCATGTCATTAGAAGCGCTAAAAGAAAGTGTTCTCTCTTTATCATTGATGATGTCATCGAAAAATGCTAAAAAGGAAGCATCTTCTCTTTTACCCCCTGCAAAACTATAAATTGAGGGCTTGGGGATGACCACGAAAGGGGAACAAGAGCAATCTTGAAGAGGAGGATGAGATGCTAATTGAGAAGGAGGAGACTCTATTCCGCAAGACGAAGAGACATCATGCCATTTAACCCAAGGAAGGGGATACACATAAGGTTTTTCATCCTCTTCTACTCTAATCCTAGAAGAGAAGACACTGAAGAACTTTATCCTATTCTATCAATTCGGTTAGAAGTCATATTTCTACTCTCGTCCCTATTCCGTCTACCAGAGAGAGAAAAGTATTGCTCTCCACGAGGCAAGAAGAACCATCTGCGAGGCCTATCATTGAATCCCACAATAACCATCATCATCATCGAGAGTCTTACACCCTTGCCAACCAGTATTATTGCCATGTTTTTCTTCTTCTACGAATCATATTTCCGTCATGGCCCCGAAGAAAAAGAATTTAAAAGCAGAAATCGCGAGAATGACCCTACTAACGTGAAAGTAATAGTTGGAGTTGCGAGCATGAGAGTCACTAACGGAGTCATGGGCGTGGATAATAACCCTTTACCAATTGCGATACCACAGGTTTTTCTAAAAATTTCTATCCGAATTCAATAGAAATAAGATAAGTCTCTTGAGAAATACTGCGATGTTAGAGTATTCACTTGGTAAATTATTAGAACATCTTATAGGCTAGAAACTATTAGGGGAACTATGAAAACCTAGAATTCAAGAGAAATCATGAGGAATTTTAATGTTAATCCCATAGAAAAGAAGACTAATGAATTCAAGACGAATTTACTAAGAACGAAACCATGAAGAAACTAGCCAAGGATATAGTTTTAATCTAGAAGCTTTGATATAATATGAAAAAAAAAACCAAAAATAACTCTAAGTTAAAGAAACTGACTTAAGGCCAAGAAACTTGGTTACAAGAGTAAACCTTAAACTGGGAAGTTAAAGACTCCAAAATCTAGATACCCTTAGTTAAATTCCAAGGAGAAGAGCTCATTATGTGAAATTCAAGTGTCGATTGCTACTAGATTAATCATCACTCGAAAGTTTCATGATTGATTGAAGTCATAACTACTTGAAGACATCAATCTTGTTTGTGATTTTCTAGATGAGATCGTGATTGAATTAAGTATTGGAATAGATAAAAATTAAGGAGCCCTATGACTCCCCCAATGATAGGTGCGGAATCCCCCATACCAAGAGGTACCAAGAGGGGATGTTTTTGCCGTTGCAGAAGCATGGAGTGCGGCTCCGATGGCAAGAGGTCTCCTAGCAGGAATCGTATTAAGTAGGAGGTGGACAGGGTCCTTGGGGGGATTCTGGCTATTAAATCCTTTATGCACCTAGGAACTACTTGGTCCCTTGTATGACCCAAGTTCTACTTGGGACACCTAAAAACGCTGGTTATAGGTGGATTTGATATTGGTGACGTGCAGATGCGCCCGATGAGACAGCACATGAAATTGTAAATTTTCTCCTGTATGGACGGGAGAACACACATTATGGAACATTATCAATGAATTTATTTTATTCTGATTGTATGTCCGTGAGTAAATTACACAAATGAACAACTATGTATAAAAATGATCATTTTTAATTAATGAAGTTATTTTTATATGTTTCACGTAATGTGGTAGGTAATTAGATAACTAAGAATTTCCATAGATTGAAGTGGGTGGATGGATTCCAGAAAAATCCAATCCTGTGGCAGGGTGGTCTCAGTTAGTCGAGAGGTTTCCCAAAAAACAAATGCTAGGAAGAAACTCTAGGAAGGGCCGATTTGTTGACTTACCTAGGGTTTGGTCTCAGAACCAGAATTATAAATTATCTTAGGGGAAAGGTATGATGGCTGTGCCAGAGGACTGTGAGGGATTTTATAAATCCTTAATCTACTACTGGAAAAAAGCGTTATACTCCATGAAGCAAGGGTAATGGCAGTCACTCCAAGAAGCCTCTCGAAGGACACCCTCAAATGTGAGCTAGTTGTTGATAGATGATCGTTAAGTCAATTAGGAACCTTTAGGTTGGTCCTCCGTGAGTAACAACATGACACTTTCCCTGCAGGGTAGACCTAGGTTTATAGAGCCGGACAAAATCCAATCACTTTGGTTAGAGTACGGATGGCGATGGCTGGAAGGAAAACTCTGGGCGACTACTTAAACATTACTTGTCATGTAATAAAGGCGGGTACATTACAAATGGTATCAGAGCCAAAAGAAATAAAAAAAACTTGGTAATTGTAGCATGATGTTTTCCCCGTTCTCTTGCTGATATGTGTTTTTTTAAATCTTATCCCCCAGAGAGACGAAGATTGGGAGCAATTCCTAGTCTTTTGAGCAATGTTTACACCGGCAATGCATTCTATGGATTATGAACGGAGAATGCAAGTAATGCAAATTCTGGATTGCAATTACGATCCCTCTCCACTATACTGGGAAAGACGTTAGATAATAAGTGGTGGATATTATTATATCGATGCAAACTGTATTGCCTTCCTTCAGACCAATTTGAAGAGGATAAGATGGATGGAAAACCTTAAAGTTGTGAAGGTTTATTTATTCCATGAAGCCAGAGTGAATTCAAATTTATTCACTAGAGGCTGGGAGGTTAAAGTAAATCAATATATTTACAAGGAAGCGACAAAAGTCATCCAAGCAGACCGAATTATAGTTGTTGGTCGCTCTAAATGCCGCAACTACGTTAAAGATGGATTTCCTGATCTTCCTTTAAAGTACCGATTTTTAGATGTCCATGCTTCAAAGCCTGAGCCAATGGATGGTATCCAAATGCCATGCTTAGGTTGTATTAAGGAAATTTTCTCTCCCAAATAACTAGCCATCCCAAAATAAACCATGTATTTTTTCCCTACAACAAAATAATTTCTTTTGTCTATCCATTGAATATGAAATTGGTTGCCATTCTAGCAATTAAGAATTACGAGTCAGTAGATATATCTGAAATCAATGGTCAGATTCCTTAAGTTAATTTGGAAAACTCTATCATGATGTAACCTTCTTTGACAATTTAATATAAAGTATTTCTATCCTTTTGAAATGATTTCTTTTTTTGAAAAGATACGAGCAAATTGTATGATAACATTTGTAGAGCTGACTAGAGAAAATCTTACGATACCACATAAAGCTTTTCCCACCCTTAATGTTGCTGAGATCCAAGAAAATAAGTTCTTGCTTAAGCAAATCAAACCACCTAAGTTTGATGGCCAAGGAAAAAACATCGAGGTTAAAGTAGAAATATGGGTCGAGTCCGTAGAAGATTATTTCATTGCTACTGGAATTACCCCAGCTATTCAAGGAATGATCAGCAAGTTAAAGCTAACAGAAGAAGCTTGAATTTGGTGGAAACAATGATATAAAGACCAAGGAATCTCCAAAGCGTTTGTTAGTTGGGACGTATTAAAGGATGCAATGCGAGTCCAGTATCTTCCGCTAGCATACCGCACACAAAAGATGAATGAAATATTTGGTCTAAAGTAACTTGGAATGACACTGGAAGCCTATTAATCAAAGTTTGTAACACTTCTCAAGTATGCACTGTCTATGGATATTGTGCAACAAGTATTCAAGTTTTGCCACGGATTGGATGATCCCCTGAACACATAGCTTGAAGTAATGCGTCCATCCGACCTCCAAGACACATTGATAAGAGCAAGACCGATTGTACATGAACTCCAATCCAAAGCAAGAAACAATAAGCCTTGGAATAATAAGTTCCAAAATAGAAATATAACTAGGGGCTATGGAAAAAGAGCCCAAGGTCAATTCCAATCTACTAATAGCAAGAAGGCTAAGATGTTGGCGATGGAGAACTTTACTGGTGGTAAGGATACCTTCAGGTGCCATTATTGTAACGAACCTGACCATATCCAAAGGTGATGCCCAAAACTCAGACATAATGAATGCTAAAGCAAGTTTCGTAATGACTAGAGACATCCATAGCTAGAGGAAGAGTTGCCAGCATAACCCTCAAGGAAGTAGCAGATGATGAAGGTTCCACCTTGAAAATTGACATGGAGAGAGCGAGAATTTATGCCTCTCTCAAGAAGAAGGGACCAAATCGACATTTCTTGGTGATTCAAACACCATCAACCTATAACGGTAAACCCTTTAAAATTTTAATTGATTATGGAAGCACACATTCATTCCTATTACCAAGGTGTGCTAGAAAACTAGGCATAGACACAATGCATGCACCTGGGCTGATAGTTGAGTTAGCTGATGGAAAAGAAGTTTCCTCAACACAATAGACAAGTAAGGTGGAGTTTAATCTAGGTGGCAATCAGACCAACATGCGATTCAAAGTGATGAACTTGGGAACCTATGAGTGCCTGTTAGAAATGAATTGGTTAATTTCCAATGACACTTGTATTCACTGTGAAAAGGGCCAAGTCACATTCTTGAATCTTGTAGGACAACAAGTGACCACACAAGGAGAAGCAGGGAAATCAAAGATTCAATTAGCGAAAGCTTCTCGAATCGCTAAAGGTTTAAGAAAAGGGTCACCTGTATGCCTAATCAAATTAAATAAGATTGAATAGGATAAAGAAGCTGAAGATGAACCGTCGTAGCTTAGGAAATATGCTAACATATTTTCTGAAGAATTAACTAAACTTCCACCACAGAGAGAAGTCAACCATGAAATCAAGCTAGTACCAGGAGCTACACCAGTTGCAAAGCGACCATATCGAATGTCCATTCCGGAAGCCATAGATCTAAAGGAACAACTCAAACAGCTCTTAGATTAGGGATATGTTAGACCTAGTAACTCATCCTGGGGAGCTCTAGTGTTATTTCAGAAAAAGAAGGATGGGACTCTTCGTCTCTACATTGAGTATTGAGGGCTGAATTAGGTAACGATCAAGAATAAGTATCCAATTCCAAGGATTGACAAACTACTTGATCGACTACAAGGAGCGAAGATTTTCTCCAAGATTGATCTCAGATCAGGGTATTACCAGATCAGAATCAAGTAAGAAGATATCCCAAAAATCGCTTTTAGCACAAGGTACGGTCATTACGAGTTTATCGTAATGTCGTTTGGATTAACAAACGCCCTACTACCTTTAACATATTAATGCAAGATATATTCAGACCTTATCTTAATGATTTTGTCCCTATATTCTTTGACGACATCTTAACATATTCCAAGGATAAAGGAAGTTCTTGAGACAATGCAGACTCACAAGCTGTATGCTAAGAAGAAGAAGTGTGTGTTCTTCAAGAAGCAAATCAAGTATTTAGGGTTTATAGTTTTAGCAAAGGGAATATCAGTAGATTCGATCAAGGTCAGGATGTACAAGATTGGCCACCTCCAACCATTGTAAGCAAAGTTCGTAGCTTTTTGGGTTTAACAGGATGGTATCGAGTCTTTATCAAGAATTATGCCTTGATTGTTGCACCCCTGACCGACCTACTCAAGAAGCAAGTTGCCATTAAATGGACCCAAGTTGAATAGTCTAGCTTTGACAGGCTCAAGCTAAGTTTAGTCACAGCCCCGATTCTCAAACTACCCGATCTTAGCAAAAAGAATTTGAAGTGGTGACCGATGCAAGCTCTCTTGCTTTGGGATGCGTACTCATGCATGAAGGACATCTAGTAGCATATTCCTCTAGAAATTGGACTTACGAGAGAAATTATGCTATTCATGACCTGGAATTACTTGCAATTATCCACTCTCTTAAGTTATGGAGACATTATCTACTTGAGAAGAAATTCTCACTCGTAACCAACCATAAAAGTCTTTAAATAGATCTTCACTCAACCAAATCTAAATATGAGGCAACATCGGTGGATTGAAGTCTTACAAGAGTATGATTTTGAGATCAAATATAGACCCAGCAAAGAGAATGCTTTAAGACGCAAATAATTTCTCAGTGCACTTATCTCAGAAGAACCTCTTAGAGCTCAAACACTAGCTACAATGATATCAACGCCTAGCAATCCCATCATCGACCTAGCCAAGGAGAAGGTGAATAATGATCCCAAATATCAGCAAATACTGAAAGAAATTCAGAATAAATGTTGGAGTGCGCAGGTAGCGGACGCATGAAGATTTGCAATAGCAGAGGAAGTGAACAGGTGAGTGAGTGAGAGTAAGAGTGACGAACAGATTTTGGGTGTACCAACAATGTGTTGGTACACAAATAATAAAATGTATTTATACTTAGGGCCCGTAAGGGTGCATTCACATGTACAACATAACAATACACGTGTAAAATACACGGAGGTGAATAAAGGACCTTTACATCCCAACAACCTCCCATTTAAAGGTCCGGAGTGAACCTTTAACCAACTCCCACTAGTCGTATGCAATGCTCATGCTGAGCCTTGCCTAGACTTTTAGTGAGAGCATTTGCAAGGTTGTCCTGTGTTTTGATCTTGGTCAACGTGATTAAACCATCTTCCAGAATCTGTCTGATAAAGTGATATCGCACATCAATATGCTTTGTGCATGAATGATACATGGCATTCTTAGCCAGATACACAGCACTCTGGCTATCACATCCCAACACTGGAGTACTTATAGACATGCCAAGATCCTCCGCAAGTCTGCTCAACCATATAGCTTTATTAGAAGCTTCAGTAGCTGATATGTATTCAACTTCAATAGTACTCAGTGCTACGATGTTCTGCAACCTGGAGCACCAAGAGACGGCCCCTCCAGCAACTGTAAAGACATACCCGCTAGTGGACCTGTGAGTGTCTAAGTCACCTGCCATGTCTGCATCACAATAACCCTACAGATTAAGTGCACCCTACCCATAGCAAATACACTTTCTTTGTGTACCCTTTAGATATCTAAGAATACACTTGATAGCCTCCCAATGTGGTTCGCCAGGATTTGACATAAACCTGCTGACAACTCCCACTGCATGAGCAATGTCTAGACGAGTAGCCACCATAGCATACATAAGAGAGCCACAAGCTGATGCATAAGGGACTCCCTTCATAGCATTGGCTTCTATGTCATCTTTTGGGCTGTTGGCTTTACTAAGATTAAGGTATGGACGTAAGGGTACTTCGAGAGGCTTAGCTTCAGCCATGTTAAATCTGTCTAGTACCTTTTCAATGTACTTGTCTTGAGATAAGAACAACAATTTCTGCGTTCTATCCCTACGAATCCTCATGCCCGATATATGCTCTACATTCCCCAAATCTTTCATGGAAAAAGCTGATTTCAGCTGATCTTTGAGGGCATCCAAGCTAGTCTTTCTCTTCCCAGCTAGCAACATATCATCCACTTATAAAACAAGTATGATAGGGCTGCCACCTGTATCCTTTTTCATATACAAACAATGATCTGCATGGCTGTGTGTAAACCCGTGAGAGAGCATAAAAGTGTCAAACTTTTTGTACCACTGCCGTGGTGCTTGTTTTAGCCCATATAAGGTGCATTTTAGTTTACACACCAACTGCTCTTTTCCAGGAACTACAAAACCCTCGGGCTGTTTCATGTAGATCTCCTCATCAATGTAACCATGCAGAAAAGCCGTTTTCACATCCATTTGGTACAGCTCTAAATCCAATATAGCAGTGAGAGCAAAAAGCACACGTAGTGTGGTCATCTTCACGACAGGTGAGAAGACCTCCTGGAAGTCAATCCCTTCCTTTTGTGCATACCCTTTGGCAACCAATCTTGCCTTGTACTTGGGTTTCCCATCAACTGTCTTTACTTTGTAAACCCATTTGTTTAGAAGAGGCTTTCTTCCTTTGGGAAACGACACAAGATCCCAAGTATCATTAGCATACAGAGATTTAATCTCTTCCTGCATAGCTAGCTCCCACTTATTGCTGAATTTGCATGACTTAGCCTCTTTATATGTTAGAGGCTCACCCTCATTAGTAAGCATCACATAATGCAAAGGGGGGGGGGGGGGGTTCATACCTATGTGGCTGTCTTCTTAGGCGTGTAGACTTGCGTACCCAATGATCTACATTCTCAGGAATCGGATCTACATTTGGAGGCATGTTATTTTCAACATTTATTGGCTGCTGTAAGCCATTTTCAGCATGCTGTTCATGCTGTACAGCACCTTCATTTTCATTTCCAGCACTTGCATTTTCATAATCAGCAAGTCTATCTTGCTGTCCATGACCTCCCTGTGCTTCTATTTGCTGTCCATCATCATCTGGCTCAAAGATAACCGGCTGATCATCAGTTTGAGCCTGTGGTACAACACCATGAGGCTCATCATTTGAAGTTATAGGTGGCTGCGAATTCTGAAATTTGACCTTTTTCATGTCTTCATTAGAGGCTAAAGTACTTTTCAGCAACTTTGCCTCATTAAACACAACATTACGGTTGCGAACAATTTTCTTGGACTGAGGTAGCCACACTTTATAGCCAAATTCACCCTCATCACCATAGCCCATGAAAATTCATTTGGTGGATTTCGGGTCAAGTTTATTCCTCAGCTCATTTCTAACATGCACAAAAACATCACAGCCAAATATTCGTAGATGGTCATATGAGGCCAGTTTGCCAGACCAAACCTCCTCAGGAATGCCATTATTTAGGGACCTGTTTGGAGAGCGGTTGCAAATGTGAACCGCGGTTTTAAGTGCCTCTCCCCAAAATTCATGAGGGACAGCATGCACCGTACTCTCTCACATAGAGTCCTATTGTATCTTTCAGCCACACCATTTGAAGAAGGGCTATAAGGGGCTGTAAGCTCCCTCTTGATCCCATGCAAGTCACAAAAGGACTTAAATTCATTAGACGTGAACTCATCCCCATTATCAGTTCTCAAGCATTTCAACTTTCTACCTGTCTGAGTGGTCACAAATGCATGAAAAGTTTTAAAAACAGCAAACACTTCACTTTTCTTTTTCAACAAATAAACCCAAATCTTCTTGAAACAATCATCAATAAAAGAGGCAAAGTATGCAGCACCACCCAACGATTTCAAAGGCATGCTACATACATCAGAATGCACTAAGTCCAATACATTTGACTTACGGGAGACACCAGAGTAAAATGATTTTTTCATTTGCTTTCCAAACTGATAGTCATTACAAAAATCAAGTTTAGAGCCTTTTCCATCAACCCTCTTCAAAGAGGTAAGGATATCAAGACCTTTCTGGCTCATATGGCCTAATCTCTTATGCCATAACTCCAAATGACAGCCAATTTCAGCAACTGCAAGAAACTTGCCATTCAAAGCTTTACAGTGTAGACAATACATAGTGCCCTTCTTGGTTCCTTTAGCAATCAGCATGGAACCCCTTTTTAATTTCCACAAACCATCACCAAACAGCGTGGTGTAACCATGCAAGTCAAGCTGTCCAATAGATAGTAAACTCTTCTTGATGCCAGGCACATATTTGACATCTTTCAACACAAGTTCTTGCCCATTATCCAAAGACAAGTGTATGGTGCCAATCCCATCAATGCTGCAAGCATGATTATTTCCAAGGTAAACCTTGCCATAACAGGCTGCATCAAAAGTAGCAAAACACTCCAAGCATGGAGTCACATGGAAAGAGGCACCAGAGTCTACAATCCAAGTCTGAGTGACACAATCATCAACTGACAAAAGTGCATCAATCACATCAGCCTTGGTGATCTACATATCCTGCATGTGACATACAAGGGCATCATAATCCACTGCACATAATACATCAGCCTCTGCATCTGAGAGCTCCTCTATGACAACACTGGAGGCCACATTGGCCTTTTCCTTGCCTTTGCCTGCCTCAGATGCATCTGTCTTTTCCTCTTTCTTCTTTTTGTCTCTTGCATTCTTCTTTCTCTCTTGTTCCTTTTTGTAATACCTGCAATCAGGCTTCTTGTGGCCCTTCCGACCACACTGATAGCATGTAACATCACTCTTTTCTTTTCCTTTGCTCTTGCTCCTGCTTCTTTGTCCAGCATTTGCATTTTTCTTTTCAGCCCTGCCTCTAACATTATAAGCTGAGTTGCTGCCTTCTCCACTAGACTTACGTCTAATTTCTTCATTCAAGATCGAACCCCTCACACCATCATATGTGAGATTGGGGTTATTACTGAGAGAAACAACCAAAGTCTCCCAAGAGTCAGGCAATGTCATGATCAAAAAGGTCGCCCTCAACTTATCATCAAAATCCAAACTTGCATCCTTGAGTTGATTTAAAATGCCAGTAAATGCACTCAAGTGCTCAGCTGCAGGCTTGGACTCATCCAGCCGCATATTCACCAACTTGTGCATTAAATGCACCTGATTAACAGGTGTGGTGATCTCATAGGTAGTTTTCAACTTCTCCCATATTGCATGACCAGTGTCTAAACCCTTAATGTCTGTCAAAATGTCATCAGTGACACCCATCTTTATATAAGCCACAACCCTTTTATTGACTTTGGCCCAATCCGCCTCAGACATTTGTGCGGGTTTATCCATTTGCAAAGCATCCTCACAATCCTTTAAGAACAATATGCCCTGCATACGATCTTTCCAAAGATCAAAGCCTTGACCATCAAATCGCTTGATTTTCATCAAACTTTTAATGTCAGAACTAGAAGAAGTTGCAGCCATTTTATCATAAGTACAAGTGTAAAAGCACTGAACTGCAAGAGAACAAGCTAAATCAACAAATACACTGCTGTTCTTGCATAACCAGCAATAATCCTCTGCTGTTTTTACATAAACCAGCCACTACATAGGCAAATAATGCAGAAATTTATCCCAAATTTCTAGGTCCAAATGTGCGCAAATGTTAGCCAAACTGACTCAGCTGAGCAAAATTACATCAATACATGAAAAGCCCCAATTTTTCTTGGTCCAATGCCAAGAAATTTTACTCGGATGAGCAAAATTCCAACAAATTTTGAAAAATCCCCAATTTAATTGAGGTCAATGCGCACAATGTCTGCAATTTCTGACATAGATGTCACTGTCAAGCATAAACAACATCAAATCTGGGAAAAGCCCCAAATTTCAGACTCAAAATTGCACAAATATGCAAACTATGCCTGCGCGCATGAACCGGGGCTTGAGTAAGTGTGAAAAATCACACAAAAGATAAAAAAACTGTAATGACCTGATTTTTCACGTCAAATCTGACTGCCGCCTATTTGCGTGAACTGTCGGCTGACGATTTTGACCTGTCGCCTGCTTGCGTGAGCTGTTGCCTGCAGCCGCCTGGTCATCGCCTGTTTTCGTGAGCTGTGGCCTACAGCTGCCTGGTCATCGCCTGTACTCGCCTGGTTAGAAAGTGACAAACGAGCCCTGTCGCATGCTGCACGAGCTGTCGCCTGCTGGAGAAGCAACGAACTGACCTGTCACCTACTGAGAAACTGTCGCATGCACTCCTATGAGCTGTCACTGGTCAAACACGACTGCTCTTGTGAGCTGCCAGGTCAAAAATGACCTGTGTATTTCACGCGAGCGAACACTGAAGATGTCTCGCACAGACTCCGAGGAGCGCGAGCACCTTAACCTCAGCTCTGATACCAATTGTTGGAGTGCGCGGGTAGCGGAAGTGTGAGGATTTGCAGTAGAGGAAGTGAACAGGTGAGTGAGTGAGAGTAAGAGTGACTAACAGATTTTTGGGTGTACCAACAATGTGTTGGTACACAAAGAATAAAATGTATTTATACTTAGGGCCCATAAGGGTGCATTCACATGTACAACATAACAATACACGTGTAAAATACACGGAGGTGAATAAAGGACCTTTACATCCCAACAATAAAGAGCAAAATCCCAAGCTTAAGACAAAGCATCTTAACTTATTTGTTGACAAGGACTTATCTACTTCAGGACAAGATTATGTATTCCTTCAAGTCAAGAACTTAAGAAGAAGATACTATGGGAAGCTCATGATTCCCTATTTTCAGGACATCCTGGCTATGCTAGAAACTCTCAATGGAGTTAGGAAAAGCTATCATTTGGAAAAGCTCAAAAGTGACGTACTTAAATACGTAACCAAATTCTTGAGTTGCCAACGAATAAAAGCTGAATGAGATAAGCTACCAGGAAAGCTACAACCACTTGATGCAGGGGATGCAATGGCAATGGAGAAGGAGAAGAGGAAGATGTGGGAGAGAAGAGCACACACAATGTAGGTGCTGTCCAATTGAACTAACAGCCTTATTGCACTATCATATTATATATGAATAAAGAATGGACGGTCATAGTATACATGGGTAGGCCCAAAGGCCTTTTACCCCAACAACCTCCCACTAAAAGGCCAATGTGGCTAGGGAGTGAAAACAAAGAAAAGAAAAGAAAAAAGACAAGGTGAGGAATCATAACATCTGACCCAACGCCCAATCGGAAAGCGAGCTGTGCAAGAAGTGTCGGGAACCTCTATAGAAGAAGAGTCAAGCATCCTCGAGTCCATGACATCCAGGAGATAAGAGATCCCCCAGCTCCATACAATGGAGCAATCTAAGAATGCTTCTCATGAAGCAAGCACAACTCATTAGTGCACGGCTGTAAAGCATCAGAGTCACGCATAGCATCAGCATGGTGCATATGAGATAGCGGAGAGCAGTCAAACTCTCCAGAGTCAATCACTGAAAGAGGGCCAACATCCCGGACACTCGTCCAACGAGGTCTCAAGACTACATGTGGCCTCAGCGAAGTGGAAGACTGTCATATGGCTGGCTGTCTAGCTTGTAAAACTACAAGAAAATGGCTCTCATGAGCTTGCAAGGGGTCTAGCAACTGACCACCAACATCCTGACCCTGACTGCTACGCATAGCTACGCCATCTGGGCCAATAAGTGCCTCATTTTCAGCATAAACAGCTTGCTGTAATGGCACTGTAGCTACTGTAAAATCAACCATAAAGTGTACTGAACACTCATCAAGAGGTCTAAGAGGTGTCTGTGTCTCATAAAAGGCAGCATGACGACTGCGTATGACCTATTGGGCATCCAAATCCCATAATATGTAGGGTTTAAAGTCACCATCTCCATAACCAAGGAGGATACATCTATGTGACATAGGCTCATGTGGCATACATACATATGCTTGGCAGCCAAACATCCTCAAGTAATCATAGGAGCATTGCATGCCACTCCATGCCTCATGGGGTGTAATACCATCCAAGGTCAAGCACGATGTCCTGTTAACCAAATAGACTGTTGTCATAAGGGCCTCAGCCCAAAAGCCATAAGACAACCCAGCTGTGGTAAGCATAGAAGCAACCTTTGCCTGTAAGGTCATACATATGCCATGAGCAATCCCATAATACCGTGGGCACAAGAAATCAATGCCATACTACTGACAAGAGGTCCAAAAGCTGGGAGAGAGAGCATGACTCTCATAATCCATCTGCAAGCACCTAGGCCTGCTACCATCAGAATCCATAAACCTGTCAAGCATAATTGCATCATTCTCAATGTGCACCAAGGGAAAAGCCCAAACACGATGGATAGCATGATCAACTAAGGTCACAAAGTACAATGCTCCACCAAGTGACTGGGAAGGCATAGGTCCATATACTACACAATCGACAAGATCTAGAGGAGCATGCCTCATAGGATTGCCATAAGCTAAGGGGGCTCTGCAAGGACCAAGAGTACAATCAGGGCAAGCATCAAGATCTATAAGTGACATAGGAGGCAACAATGAGTCTGAACGAGACAAGATCTCCATCTCTTTGTGGTGCATATGGCCTAGGTGATAATGCCATAACAATGCATGTGGTATCTGGATAACTGCAACCATAGAATCTTCCACATGAGAGACATGCACTGGGTAATGAGAACCAACTCGAGAACCTTTGGCCAAAACCAAGCAACCATGACATATCCTGAAGAGAAATAGAGTAACCTACATCATGCAATTGACTGATAGAAATCAGGCTCTTACTGAGCATGGGAACATGTTGAACATCCTTGAGCATAAGAGAAGTCCCATTAGGCAAAGCTAGTTGTATGTTCCTTGTACCAACAATAGCATAAGTCTGCTCAAGGCCTAGATTAATACATCCATCAACTTCCCTGTAAGAAGAGAACCATGCTCTATGAGGGGTAACATGATAAGATGCCATAGAGTCGAAAAGCCAATCAAAGGCATGGGCTTGATCATTGAGCAAGTAAGCTGTAGGGAAACTAGATGATAGGAGGACATGCTCAACTGCATCATCATGGGTAACTGCATGTACCTCACCACTAGAAAGAGTGGTAATACCTGTTGCATCACTGACTCTCTGCTCATGTCGAGTCTGTCTCTATCTCTGCTGTTCTCTAATCCTTCTAAAGCATTTTCTTTGAACATGCCCAAGCTTCCCACAATGGAAGCAAACAACATCTGAAGTAGAAGAACCTGTAGAAGATGACAAGGAATCCAAGTCATCATGAATAAGGCTATCCATAGCATCCACAAAGCTCAAGTAGTCGAGGGCTGTCCCAACATAGGAAACCTGCTCATAAACACAATCATCTGCTAGAACATCGGTGGTAGAAGCATGCTGCAAATGCTCATGAGACCTCAATGGATGGGAGGACATAAAGGCATCAATCAAGGATGCAAAAGCTCCCACATGAAGAAGAGTTGTAGCCAACTATATTATATAACCAACCACAGTACAGTAAAGCATAAGACATCTGTCATAAGAGCATATGATATTCAGCCATGAAATCAGCCCATAACCATATGCATACACATAGCTCTGTAGTACATCATGCCACCAAGGAACATCCAAGTCAAGTAAAGACCGACAAGTGGCAAAGCATCCTACAAGAGTCAAGCTCCAGGTGAAGCCCAAACATCCATACAACAACATCCAAATAAGTGGCTCTGTAAGGTATACAATAGTAGACCATGTGCATAGATGGGTAAGCATACATAGCATTTGCTCTCTAACATGGACGGGCAACAGGAGCCCAACTAGCATAGAAGCTAGAAAAAAGAGGAGCAAGAAAGCAAAAACTGTAAATCCCAAGCACTATTCAAGTCCACTGATCAGTAAGTATCCTGCATATAAAATTCAAACGAGCAATCACAGCTCAAAAGGCAACTACCAAAACAAGGAAGCAGTTCACTGCTCAATACCTAAAGTGCAACAAGTAATAGCCAAGATCCATAATCAGAGCATCAAATCCCATATAGCATCCAAGGTCGTAACGGAAAAAGCCAAGTCGTAACGAAAAATTCCAAGTCAAGGTCCAACTGCTCAAGGGAATACTCAAATGAATGTCGAGACGAGCTCAAACAACCAAAGCCTAGGCATAAACCATGTCACAGATGAAATGCCTAGGCTACCCTTGGCCATCCACAACCAAAGCATCAAATGCCAAGACCTGTAAGCATAAAATTGAAGTAATAGGTGGCTGCCCTGTTTTGGACAGATCTGGGATTATTCAAAACAGTCAATGGCTAAGCTATATCAGCTCCAAATGCATCTCACATAAGAGGCATAACATCCACAAGTGATTTGGTATCAATAGACATCAGTAGAAGCATCACATAAGCCATAGGCATCCACAAGTGATCTTAACTTGCCTGAATCGGGTTTCGAATGCCCGAGATATGACAAAAATAGTGATTTTTGGGCCATATTTTGAAACATGTGCAAAAAAAAACGTGAGCTGGCTGGGGGGGTCTACTGTCCCACGTGTCAACAATGGGGCCCAAAGGGGGCACAAATGGGGGCCAAAGAAGGCCTACACCAAGCCTCAGCAAGCCTTGATAGGCTGGAAGCAAGATCTAGGTGAAGGAAGCTTCAAGAGGTGTGAGCTATGGTTGCCCACAACCTGTGAAAACCTTGTTGAGCTGAAAACTGAGTGAGAATGAAGATCTCATACCTCGTGTGGAAGGTTGGGATGAGCTCTTGAAGACCCACTTTGATACCAGTTGAAGGGGATGCAATGGCAGTGGAGAAGGAGAAGAGGAAGATAGGGAGAGAAGAGCACACACAATGTAGGTGCTGTCCCAACTAAACAGACAGTCTTATTGCACTATCATATTATATATGAATAAAGAATGGGTGGTCACAATATACACGGGTAGGCCCAGAGGCCTTTTACCCCAACACTTGATATTCCTCAGATGAAATGGGAATCCATTAGTATGGATTTTGTAGTTGGATTACCCTTAGTTCAAGGAGGATACAACTCGATCATGGAAATTGTGGACATGTTGACTAAGGTTACCCACCTTATTCCAGTCAAAACTAACTACAAACCCTAAGATATTGTTAGATTATTTGTCAAAGAAATATTTAGACTTTATGGATTGCCAAAAAAAATTATTAGCAATTGTGATTTTTTATTCACTTCACATTTTTGGAAGGGATTATTTTAAGCTCTCAGTACATAGCTTTGTTTTAGTACAGCTTATCACCCTCAAATTGATGGGCAGACAGAGCGTGTAAGTCAGGTCATTGAAGACATACTTAGGGCATATTGTTGCAAAGAACCTAGACGGTGGATACAATATCTACCTTTGGTAAAATTTACTTACAATGCATCCTATCATTAAAGCATTTAGATTACCCCATTTCAAGCTCTATATGGGCAAGAATGCCTAACTCCACTAAACTTCTCCGACCCTACCTTGAAGGTTGAAGCTTCTAAGAAGATGCTTGAAGAGATGGATGAACAAGTCAAAACCATCAAGCAAGTTATACAAGCTGCCAAGTATCGACAGAAAGCCTATGCTAACCTAGGGAGAAAAGAGCAAATCTTCCAAGAAGGGGATAAGGTTTTTATCTGTATACACCCAAAGAGGAGTTCTTTATCCTTGGGAAAATTCAAGATGCTAAGCCCAAGATATTGTGGACCTTACAAAGTCATGAAGGCTCTTGGACCTAATGCTTATAAGCTGCAACTTTCTGAAACCCTAAAAGTCCATGATGTATTCCATGTCAGTCTTTGGAAGCCCTATGTACCTAATCCTGATCATATTCTTGATGATCAACAAGTTGTAATGCCGAGCCAAGGTTTACTTGAGCTTAAACCTGATAGAATCTTGGATGTAAAAGAAAGAATCCTTGGGAATAGGACCCTTAGAGAATATCTCATCCAGTGGAAGGATTATCCTGAAGGGGATGCCACTTGGGTCGATGAGGTAACCCTTATGAAAGAATACCCCCAGTTTCTCTCGAGATGAGGACATCTCGATTTCTCTAAGGAGGGAAGAATGCAATGTCCCCATTACTTAGTTTATTTTAATGTGCGTATATATTCCAAAAAAAATTGATCTATGTTGCATATTAAAAAAAAACTAGCTCTAATTATGAAATTGACTCTCATTATGAAGATAACTATTATTAATAATGAGGTATTATATGTCAGTTCATGGAAGAAAGACTTGGGAGATCCTCCCAAGACTAGCTTATTAAAACTATGTTTGTAGTATAGAACAAAAAAAAAAACAAGCCTAGTGGATAATCACTTGGCAGTTAAGTGCACTTGGGTGACGACATTGTCGGGATGGGTGACCTCCTAGGAAGATTTTCCTACAAGCTAGTGGAAGCTTCTTGCATGTAGCCAATGGCGCCAATGAAGCCTTCGTAGCCCATTGCCAAGTATGCCAAGGCTTGGAGTGATGCCACCTTAGTCGTAAGCCTTGGAGTGACGGCTGCCCGATGATGCGCCACGTGGTGCTTGCCCATAGATTTGTAAATTTTTATCTTCATGTTATAAAAATGGAGCTCCCTCTTTGATGTCATCAATCATGTCATCAAAAGAGCTAAAAGAAAGCGTTCTCTCTTTGTCATTGATGATGTCATTAAAAAATACTAAAAATGAAGCGTCTTCTCTTTTACCCCCCTGCAAAACTATAAATTGAGGGCTTGGGGATGACCAGGAAAGGGGAACAAGAGCAATCTTGACGAGGAGGACGAGATGCTGATTGAGAAGGAGGAGACTCTATTCTGTGAGATGAAGAGACATCATTCCATTCAACCCAAGGAAGGGGATACACATAAGGTTTCTCATCCTCTTCTACTCTAATCCTAGAAGAGAAGACACTGAAGAACTTTATCCTATTTTATCAATCCGATTAGAAGTCATATCTCTACTCTCGTCCCTATTCCATCTACCAGAGAGAGAGAAGTATTGCTCTCCACGAGGCAAGAAGAACCATCCGCGAGGCCTACATCATTGAATCTCGCAATAACCATCATCATCATTGAGAGTCTTACACCCTTGCCAACCGGTATTATTGCCGTGTTCTTCTTCTTCTACGAATCATATTTCTGTCATGGCCTCGAAGAAAAAGAATTCAAAAGCAAAAATTGTGAATGACCCTACTAACGTGAAAGCAACAATTGGAGTTGTGAGCACGGGAGTCACTAAAACGGAGTCACGAGCTCAGATAACAACCCTTTACCAATTGTGATACCATAGGTTTTTCTAAAAATTTCTATCCGAATTTAATAGAAATAAGATAAGTCTCTTGAGAAATACTACGATGTTAGAGTATTCACTTGGTAAATTATTAGAATGTCTTATAGGCTAGAAATTGTTAGGGAAACTATGAAAACCTAGAATTCAAGAGAAATCATGAGGAATTTTAATGTTAACCCCATAGAAAAGAAGACTAGTGAATTCAAGACAAATTTACTAAGAACGAAACCTTGAAGAAACTAGCCAAGGACATAGTTTTAATCTAGAAGCTTTGATAGAAGATTTAAAAAAAAACCAAAATAACTCTAAGTTAAAGAAACTGACTTACGGCCAAGAAACTTGGTTACAAGAATAAACCTTGAATTGGAAAGTTAGAGACCCCAAAATCTAGATACCCTTAGTTAAATTCCAAGGGGAAGAGTTCATTATGTGAAATTCAAGTGTCGATTGCTACTAGATTAATCATCACTTGAAAGTTGCATGATTGATTGAAGTCATAACTGCTTGAAGACATCAATCTTATTTGTGATTTTCTAGATGAGATCGTGATTGAATTAAGTATTGGAATAGATAAAAATTGAGGAGCCCTATACCTCCCCCAAGGATTGGTGCTGAATCCCCCATACCAAGAGGAGATGTTTTTACCATCGCGGAAGCATGGATCGCCGCTCCGATGGCGAGAAGTCTCCCAACAAGGATCGTATTAAGTAGGAGGTGGATAGGGTGCTAGGGGGGCTTTGGCTAGTAAATCCTTTACACACCTAGGAACTACTGAGTCCCCTGTATGGCCCAAGTTCTACTTGGGACACCTAAAAATGCTAGCTATAGGTGGATTTGATCTTGGAGACGTGCAGATGCGATGGATGAGACATCACATGAAATTATAATTTTTCTCCTATATGGGCGGGAGGACACACATTATGGAATATAATCAATGAATTTGTTTTATTCTAATTGAATGTCTGTGAGTAAATTATGCAAAAGAAGAATTCTGCATAAAAGGATTCTTTTTAATTAATGAAGCTATTTTTATATGTTTCACCTAATGTGGTAGGTAATTAGATAACTAAGAACTTTTATAGAGGGAAGTGGGTGGATGGATTCCGGACGAATCCAGTCCGATGGTAGGGTGGTCTTGCTTAGCTTAGAGGTTTCTTGAAAAACAAACCCTAGGTATGATGGCTGTGCCAGAGCACTGCAAGGGATTTCATAAATTCTTAATCTGCTACTGGAAAAAAGCGTTGTATTCCATGAACCAATGGTAATGGTAGTCACTCCTTTCGAATAAGAAGTCTCTCGAAAGACACCTCTGAATGTGAGCTAGTTGTTGATAGGTGACTGTTAAGTCAATTAGACCTAGGGTTATAGAGCCAGACAAAGTCTGATCATTCTGGTTAGAGTACGGATGGTGAAAGTTGGAAGTTAAGCTTTGGGCAACTACTAAAACGTTACTTGCCACATAATAAAGGCAGGTACGCTACATTAAATGAAGGGTATGCATATAAATAAATATAGGTGGGGGATTGCTTAAATAATTCCTATTTGAAAGAAGGCAAAGCTACCATTTAGCTTTTGATAATAGAGTAAATTTTCATTGCTTACACCTTTACTTATCTATAAACAGAAAGAATAAACTTAAATACTTGATGCAGCTATGCATAGAGGTAATAGTTACTCTTGGGAGAGGGTCATGCAGTCATAGTATGTCTGACTACAAAAAAATCATATGTGGGATTTGGTTTCTTTGCCTAGTGAAAAGCATGCTTTGCCATACAATTGGGTATAGTACCCTTGGATGCCACAAGCCAGCATACATGGCTAGATTGGTTGCTAAGGGTTTCAATTAGGAGTATGCTGTGGACTTTGATGAAGCCTTTTTTCCTACTGTGAAGATGACTACCCTACACTTGGTACTAGCTCTCATTGCTTAGCTTGACATGGATCTTTATCAAATGGATGTCAAGATGGATTTTCTTCATGGGGACTTGCATGATGGGATCTACATGGAGCAGCCTAAGGGGTTTGTAGAACTTGGCAAGGACCACCTAGTATGCAGATTGAGAGAGAGCCCTTTATGGCCTTAATTAGGCCCTTAGGGAATGGTACCACAAGTCTGATACATTTATGCATTCACAAGGATATTCTCGTAGTGATATGGATCCTTGTTTATACACAAAGAGGACTCATGATGGCAGCTCTATGATTTTGGTACTCTACATGGATGATATGTTGATTACTAGGAGCGCTCATGTGATGAGCTAGATGCCTTGAAAGGTCAGCTCAAGAAGAGCTTTGAGATGAAGGGCATGGGACAAGCCTCACATATTCTTGGGATGCACATTACACGCGATTGCTCGAAGGGTCTCCTTTACTTGTTATAGAAGGAGTGTATCCAAAAGATCCTTGAGCAGTTTCATGTGCAGGATGTTAAGCCTATTGGCTATTCTTTACCTTCTCATGTGAAGGTTAGTCATGTTGATTGTCCACAGTTTGATGTCCACAAGGTCGAGATGGCTTACATTTGCACTGGGTAGTTTGATATATGCCATGATAGCTACTAGCACTAACATAGCATTTGCAATGGGAGTTGTGGCACACTATATGGCTACACTTGGCTCATGGCATTAGGATGCCATCAAGGGTATCATGAGGTGCTTGAAGGGCACAACAACTATGTGCATGAAGTCATGGGTTACATTGAATCTAATCATGCGGGACATGCAAATAGTAAGAAGTCCACCTCTGGCTATGTCTTCACCTTTGCTAGAGCTACTATTTCTTGGATGTCCAGGGTGTAGAAATGCACAACCCAATCTACTGTAGAGGCAAAGTATGTTGTAGCCACTTAGGCTTTCAAGGAGGCTCTTTGGTTAGGCCATTTGGCAGCAAACCTTGGCATTACTGATGAGGTCCCTACATTGCATTCAGATTCTATGAGTGCTATTCAGTTGGCCAAGAATATGGTCTTCCATGCGAGGACGAAGCATATTGAGATGCATTACAACTTTATTTGAGAGGTCATTGAGGACAAGTCCATTTAGCTTGTCAAGATCTCAACTGACCAAAATCCTACAGATTTGGTCACTAAAAGTCTCTTAGCAGAGCATTTTGCCTTCCTTAGGAAGTTGATAGGTGTTGGACGAGATGATGTCTTTCCTAAGCTTGTTGTACTTATGTACATTTGTACTTCGTCACTTTTTTCTTGTTCTCTCCTCACTAGGGACACATTCTCCTTTAAGTGGGAGGTGGTTAGGGGTAAAGACATCTGTGCCTATAACTGCTTGTGTATTAGTTACACTGATAGTATCTGCATCACCGAGTACCAATTACCCACATACCTATACATTATAGGTGGTGGGTGCTCATCACTGTCACTTCAATGATCATAAGAATCAAAACATTTATGGTCAAGGGGTGGAAGGTAGATACTACAAATGGATAAGCATTTTCATTTCGTTTAATGACATATAGGCAAGGCAATGATGCCATAATGATATATGTGGTACTATAGGCAGTGCTAAAATATGGTTGATAGACCTAGATACAAGTAAGGAATAAAGAGTACTTGACTTGCCATCTTGTGCTAGGACAAGATTTCCATGGGTGTTCTTCCATGAAGAATCCCCAGAAGATACAAAGTAATCTACATCATGCAACTATCCAATAGAGAGTAGGCTTCTAGTCGAAGCCAGAACATAGCATATATCATGTAAGGTAAAGATGCTAACTCAAGCAAACTATAGTTGTACATAGCTACTACTAATACCACAATATCCAATACTAGGTCATTACCCAATTTGACAGATCCTATCATGCTACAATAGGAGTGAAACCACTCTTGATGAGGGGTAATATCAAATGAAGCCCTTGAATCAATCAACCAATCCAAAAAATATTCATCTTTGAACGCTTTCTTGAAAGCATCCCAGTTAGAATCCTGTACAAACAGATATGTCACTCTAACTTGCAAAAAGCAGGTGTGACAAGCCATAAGAAATAGTTGCTCTAGTTGGTCGGAACTTCGAAGAAGCGCATCCAGCTTTCAAAGCACTAACCACAACCTCGATCTCCTTAGTCCCACCATGCTTATGCTCCTATTCTTGATGCAAGAGTCGTTGTTGATCCAACTATTGCTGATACAACTGTTGCTGTTGATGCAACTGCTGTTGCTACTGCATAGATAATTCTATCTATTGATTTTGCATCATAATGGCTAAATAAAAGAGTTTGTAACAAAATCTTCATCTCATCAATCAAAAAGGAAGAAACAGTCGATGATGAAGGTGGATTAGTCAAAGGGTCTCCCATCTCGATGAATAGAAGTGACGCATTCACGTCGGGTTCACCAAATGTCGCATGGAATACACGTGGGAGTTCGTAAAAGTCGATCATCGCAGGGACACTATGTGAGATGGGAGAAAGATCAAGATTGATTCAAGACAGCAGATTTGATGTCAAAAGTTTCGTGTATTGCAAGTACAAATCCAAAGCCAAAGGGAGTAAATTGACATTGTGTTGATCATTGCTGTAAGAAGTAAGCTTTCATCCACAACTAAGCCTCTTTCATCAGGCTCATGGGTGAACGTCTCCAAGTTTCGAAACCTAGCTACTGCAAAATAATCATGAACCTAGGCATATCTGAAAGATAGTTTGTCTCTACTTTCTTCTTTTTTTATCCTCTTCATCACACCTCAATCATGTTGTCTCCCACTTTGAATATGCATACATCTCCTTTGTAATTTCATCATAGCAGTCCTTTGAATATTTAGAGGGAGTCATATTTGTCTTGTTGCAGCAACATATCATCTACTTCTTACCAAAAAGCATGATGAAAGAAGAGCGTGTTTATCTAGTATGTTGATGGCTTGCTTTGGTTTACATGGTTGCCTCTTTTTCACAATGAATGCTATTGTAGCAAGTAGAAATGTTGCCTTTCTTGCATCACATCAATGCCCTTTGTGACAAGCTACCAGTTGCATAATCAATGCTGGGTTTTTGCCATCGATGCCTCGAACTATTGATGACATTCTAGCATCAACGAATGACATTGTGAAGCTCGTATGACAGCAGAAGCATTTATCCCACTTGCAACATGATAACATCATTGATTTCCTTCCCCCATGAATCTAGTTTTGGCACTTAGTGATTGGGGACCCTCCTAGACCTGTCTGCGCAAATTTCCCCTACCTCCATAATTAGGGCATGCATCTACAACAATAAGTGGATAGATAGAGAGAAAAGGACCCATGATCTAAATGACATGGTGGCAAGCATTGCTTCTTCCCAATGCATCACGATGCAGGATCTTCGCTTCTTTTTTCCGTGAACTTTCTTCCGTTGTCATCCCAAAAAGCACCTAGTTTTCTCTATGTGAGATGGCTAATATTAGCTTTGCTTTTCCAAAACTTTGCGACCTTTCTCCAATTTGGCCTCATCCCCATACAAAAATAGCCTTATCATCCATCTATCAATTTGCCACCCAATGACTCAAGCAAACACCTTAGTCCTCCACCCTTGTAGCACAAGGTAGAGCTTATTTTGATTCATAATACAATGTCCAATATAAGACTCGGATCCATGTAGCTTCAGAAGTAAATGACATATGCTTGAAGACCAGTGAATCATTACTTTGATTCCACTAGCTTGGTAAATTCTAAGAGTAGTCTTACAAATAGGTGTTTTTGTTGATCCCTACGAATTCTTTTGAGGATGAAACTAACTTAATGTTGATCTTAGGTTTTCTTCTCTTAGAATGCTAACGGTAAGCACTATAATGTATTGCTATCCGAAGTTTTGCTTCGAAGTAGGACAATTTAGTGAACCAGGAAAATCAAGCATTTGCCTCAATAGAGGTTCTTCAAACATGTAGCAACCCATGATACTAATTTTACCCTTGGAGCCATCATTGAACCATAAACATCGACGATACCCATGGATGCTACTTTGTATAGTTTGTGATTAATGTGTTCGTTTTGCATGATGTTGACGACGGTGGATCAGTACTCGGCATGAAGAGGAAGGTGTGGTTATTGCAGTGGTCTTTGTCTTTCTCTTCTGAGTGTCATCTTGTGTCCCCCCTTCTTTCCATCTTAGCTAGTGTACATGTGAATAAATCACATGACAAACCATAGATCTCCATTTGCATGTTTCCCTCGACCACAAGCAAATACAAAACAATTTAGGAATGGAACCAAGCAATCAAATTTTCCAACTGAAGGACAAATGAAAAGATACACAATAGAAAACAGATTCCTAATGACGCTGACTAATGATTTCAAATTCCTGGTGAAAAACTCTACCCTCAGGTTCACAGTGGTGGACGCATAATGTCACGACATCCGCCCCCTCCAAACCTTCACATCCTCCGAATGGGCCACAAATACCCATCCTCATCACCGCCAAGCTCGACCGTTAATGCAATCTCCTTATCTTTTGCAAAATCATCTACAATATCCACATCCTCATCTACATCATCTCCTACCTCAAGTCCATCATAAATCTCATCATCCAACTCCTCAACTGCATAGGTTGTATCATCTCTCCTCTTGAATAGTTTGATTCTCTTTCCTGCAATCGATATCCCCAAGGCCGTACCATCAAGCTCTATTAAGGAATACATAGCATTGTCATGGACATGCTGCACCAAATAAGGCCCAAACCATTGTCTCAAAGCCTTGTGGATAGCACTATGCTGGTTGTCTAGACTGCTATCGTAGACCAACACCCAATTTCACGCCTCAATCTCTCCAGATCTCAATCTGTGTCTACTATCAAATTAGTCTTTGCTACAAATTTTGGCCTCTTTGAGCTTTTGGACAGCTCTTTCAATATCCTCAAATCGCCTCTCCAATTGACGAATACGAAGAACCAAAAGATGCTCTCTAGTCATCTCATCTTGTTACCACGATAAAGCATTCCAAGTGAGTGTGCAAGTCTCTGCAGGCATGATTGGTTTCTGTCCATACATAAACTCAAATGGCATATAACCTGTGGTCACACTGTGGGTAGTGCGATCAACCCATAAGGCATAAGGCAACAATCTAGGCCACTTGTCCACCGCATGCTTTGGCCAAGGGTTTCACAATCGGCATATGGCCTCTTTCTCTCTTCCCGTTGCCTTCTGGATTGTATACTGAAGTCAAAGCAAGTTTAATGCCAAGGCAAGAGAAAAACTCCCTAGCGTCATCAACATCTAACTCACCTCTATCTATTGTAATTTTCCCAATGTAGCCATACCTGCAAATAACATCATCCAATAGAAACTTAGAGACCACTAAAGTAGTCTTCATTCTCAATGCTTTTCCTTCCAATAGAAACTTAGAGACCACTAAAGTAGTCTTCATTCTCAATGCTCTTCCTTCCACCTGATTCGTGAGATCCTCTCGTGCCAAAACAATGTAACACATCTGCCACAATCCAATAGACATAGTAATCAAACCAAGAACCAACTTCGTGAATACATAACGGGTAAGTAGGGTGAAGCTCATCTCTATGCCTCACTAAAGAAAACAAGTGACAATCAGTGCATGTCTCAACAAACTATGAGATGTCTTTGTACATGCCTCTCCACCAGTAGTGCTCTCTAATCTTCTCATAGGTCTCCCAAACAACTCTATATCATGCCCAAAGACTTTCATGAAACTCTCTCATGATTCGCACATGTGAAGCTTTGTCACATACAACTCTGAATGGCTGTCCTCATCACTTCTATGGATGCTTACAAAGGAGTCACTCCGCAAGAAGAAACCATAAGCTTTCCTCCTGATCTTCTTGAAGTCCATATCAGTCTATCCATCTTGTCTAGACATGGTACTCAAAGAATGACCAATCTGCAAATACTCTCCTGTATAAAAAGACTCATCAAAGCTCTCCAAAGTAGATACATGACAAGTATGATAAGCATGCATGGTTAAAGTATTAGCCCCATCATCAACATCATCATGCAAGAAGAATCCATATAATCATACCTCAATCGTGAAAGCATATCGACTATTGTCTTGTCTTTACTTGCTACGTGTGTGAACTCAGGATTCATGGATTTTATGTACCCAATCCACCTAAGCATAGCAATGTCTGGAGTAGAACAACTCATGATCGTACCTAGAAGAGGCAAGCAATCAATCTCAACCACCAAAACAACACTAATGAAGTACTCTTTATCATTCTTGAGAGCCGCGACAACTCCCAAGGACTCCCTCTTAATCTGTGGATACCTATACTGCTATTCGTTTAGGACTTTCGCCCCAAACCGAATGGCATACCTATTCCCATCTACATCATCCTGGCCAACAGGCCATCCAATGCCGATAGGATTAGTATCAACAATGAGAAAAATAGGTCTCCCACACTCATTATCTACTTTTCGAAGAGTCAAAGCAGCTCTCAACAATCTCTTTAGCTTTTGTATAGCTCTATTGTGTCTCATGTGCCAAGAAAAACACTGCCCTTTCTTTAAGAGCTAGTAAAGATCATCTACAATATGAGCAAAATGAGGAATCCAAATAAGATAAAATACACAAGCTCCAAGAAACCTATGAACCTCCGAAGTAGAAGAGCAAGTCTCTGCAATCTTCTCTATGGCATCAACCTTCGCAAGGGAAGGCCCCTTGCCCTAATAACCATACATATGTCCAACAATCAAAACCTCTCTCACACCAAAAATAGACTTCAGTCTCGACAAGGTCAAATTCACTTCCTCAGACTTGCAAAGAATCCTCTCAACATCTCTGATATGCGTGGCCACAAAGTACCTACATCCATGATAATCCAAAGTCTCATCCTTCTCTTTCTCCAAACAACCCTTGATAGACAGATCATCAATGAAAGGCATGGTAAACTCTGGAATAAAATCCTGTAAGTCCTTTTTCATTCCATTCATCATATGAGCAACTGAATTAGTAGCTCCCTGCGGAAGCATACATACCCGGACAATGCATAAAGGTGTCTTCATCATAGTCAAATCTCTACTCTCAAGGGCAAGCTAGAACTGGTCATAGCCGAAATAAAGATCGCCAAGTGAATATATAGCACATCTAGCAAAAGCCTCTATGAACTCATCCACAATAGGTCCGGCATCAACATTTCGTATAGTGACTCTTTTCACCGGTTGTAAGTCCTCTATGAATCCGAGTGTCCCATTCTTCTTGGGAACTGTGAACCATCTATTAGAATACGGAGCTGAAGATGGTTCTAGAATCCCCATCCTGATTCACTCACTCAAAAGCTCCACCAATTTGGGCAAGTGAGTTCTAGGCACATGAATAGGCCATAGATTCCAAGGGACATGTGGAATGGTAAAAATAACCATAGGCATCACAACCCTAGGATCAACACATCCTATCTCATGCGGGAAAAAGGCAAAGGCTCTCCCATGTCTGCTCAACATCTCCTCAAAACATTTCACCTCTGCTGGAAGTAAAAAATCTTTAGTCCCAATCTTCATCTCTTTCAGTGTCTTGGCTGAAAACATGTGTCCAATACCTGGAGGGTCTTGTAAAGGAGACTACATAGGTGCTCTCTTAATCATCTCATCACTGTCCAAAGGTAGTGATCATGCAAAATGGTCTAACCTTCTTGTCAACTATCTTATATTTTGTCTGTACTCTAGCTTCTTTGCTGCAACCTGCAAATTTCAGCCCTTGCTATAAATACCTTGGTAAACAAAAGATTTTCTATGTATAAATAGCGCCCAACTCTTTTAACTGATAAAAATCAGTCATATATTTTTCGGACTGCATATGAATAATCCAAACTAAGGCTCACAAATTACTTCAGCTGTAAATCCTGTTTGTTAGTGTAAATCAGCACACTTTAAATCTTTTTGCTGAAATATTTAATCAAATAACACTTTTTGCTAAGAAGTCTCACCACCCAGATTTTCTTGCAGCATGAAATCAACAATTTTGCAATACATCGCGAGAGAATGGACCTGTAAGACATATGATAGCTTTTGATTTTTAGTTTTCAGCAATTCTTTTGAAAGATCCTCCATATGATAGCTTTTGAAAGATCCTCCATATGATAGATTTTGAAAGATCCTCCATAGTATATCTGAGCATGATAGCCCGCCGTCATACAGACCATCTACCTTGTCTTCATCCTGTAAAAGACCTGCAAGCTTTAATTCTTTTTCTTTTCTCTTCAAGTACTGCCTAATAGCTCTAGGCATGTCCGTAACATGCTAAAAACACAAAGTACTTTTAGTAGACACACCATAAACTCCTGAGGAAAAACTGCCGACCTCTACCAGGAGGCGAGAGCTTTCCCTGTCTCATACCACTGTTGTCTCACAAGATTGTGGTACCTAACAAAAATCCGGCTCTCCTACTGGAAGAGAGGAATCCCTCAAAGAATCCTTATTCCGGTGATGCTTGTCACAAAGTGTCATGAATTGGACAACCGTCTTTCCATCCTTGCTTCAGATCCGTGGATAGGCAGACCCATCGTCCAGAACCTTAGTCTCCATCTGAGACTCAACAATGAATGGCTACCCCATAATAATAGGATAGGAACAAGAGTTCTGCACAAGTAAATGATAAGTCTCATCCACATCTCCAATAGAAATCTTCAAGTTCGGACAAGTAGCATATAAATCTCCTGCAGTGTTGTTGGTGGCTGCACGCATGCACCAACCATGATCCACATCAATTGGCCATCTACCAGTATCATACAATCCATGCACTATGACATCAATCTCAGAGCCATGATCCAAAAGAGCAACACAAGGGGTCTTCGCCTCACCAAGCTTGACTACTGTCTCCATAGTCGTACGAGCCCAATGGCTACAAGAAAAATGGTTATGAGGCACCGCTCCATTTGTAGACTCCTCAGTAATCTCCTCATCAGAATCAATCTCCTTGATCTGCAAGCCATAGATAATAGCCTCAGCAACTGCTAAAGCCTCTCGATGTATCATATCCTGTGTCAACTCTTCAATAATTTGTTCGTTTTCTTTTAATGATGTTGATAACATCATGAAATTCTCTTTTGGCAATTCCCAAGACTTCTCCAAGATTGAATTCAATTTTGCAGTTAAGAATCCGATCCTCAAGCACCTTCTTCAAGATCATAGTCGTCTTAATGTCGGAAAGCGACTTGAATCCAAGTTGCTTTTTTGGATTTGGATCCTTTGTCTTCGAGGCTTTTTGATATTCCTGTACTTTTAGCTTTTGAACATCGGCTATACTCTACTCTGGCCCCTAAAGGAGAGGGCTGAGAAACTGGATCACTCCTCCTAGTCACCCTCTTCAAACCTTCAGGCTGATCATCATCTCTTTTTTGTTTCTCCTCAACAAGTGCTTCGAATCCCTGAGATTTCGCAATATAAGCATAAATAGAAAATACATAAGCTCGATCATCCCATCTAGTCCCTTTCCTAATCTCATCATCGATGATTGAAAGTTCAGATGTTGAAGCTTTCCCCTTTTTCTCTACATGTAGTGCATAG